>NC_073382.1:10582918-10947085 GCF_028641065.1 Leucoraja erinaceus
TGCAAAGATCCTCCATTTTATAATACCTCTAATTTGGCCAATATTAACACTGCTGGAGTATAAACAATGGACAGTACAGGAAGCGGGAGTGACCAGGGACGTGAAGTGGTGGTTTGACCATTCAGAGGCCATGCTGCAAGATGCACTGAGTGATATCGACTGGAATATATTCCAAGCAAGTTCCAGAGACGTCAGTGAGTTCGCGGAAGCGGTCACGGATTTCATTGCAACAATAGCCGATAACATCGTCCCCACGGTAAAGGTTAGCATCTTTCCTAATCAAAAACCCTGGGTGGACAGATCCATTCACATTGCCTTGAATGCTCGCACCGCTAGTTGCAACTCCGGCCTGGCATCCAGAAATATGGATGACTACAAGGTGGACTCCTACAGACTGCGAAGGGTGGTGACGGACGCAAAAAGGAGGTACCGGGACAGGATGGAGTCACATAGAAACATAGAAAATAGGTGCAGGAGTAGGCCATTCGGCCCTTCGAGCCTACACCGCCATTCAATATGATCATAGCTAATCATCCAACTCAGTATCCCATACCTGCCTCATCTCCATACCCCCTGATCCCTTTAGCCACAAGTTCCACATCTAACTCACTCTTAAATATAGCCAATGAACTGGCCTCAACTACCTTCTGTGGCAGAGAGATCCAGAGATTCACCACTCTGCATATGGAACAGCGGGACACCAGATACCTTTGGCAGGGGCTGCGAACTATAAATAACTACCAGAGCAGCCCCCCCACCTCAACCGGGAGTGTTGGCACCTCCTTAGATGATGACCTGAACTCTTTTTATGCACAATTCGAGATGGGCAACATCACCCCTAGCTCGCCGGCTAACAACAACACCGCCAGTGCGTTGGCTAGTGAGGCTGGAGGAGGTCCACCGTTGGGATGTGCACACATTCTCAGTGACAGAGAACGACGTGAGGAGGGCTCTGACGCATGTGAACACGAGGAAAGCTGTTGGCCCAGATGGTATACCTGGGCGAGTACTAAAGTCTTGTGCTACTCAGCTTGCTCCAGTGCTCACAATATTCAACCTCTCCCTGGCCAAGTCCGTGGTCCCTGCCTGCTTCAAAAGATCCACCATTGTAGCAGTGCCAAAGAAACGTTTCCTTTATCCACAACTAGTCTGAAGAAGGGTCTCGATCCAAAACGTCACCCATTCCTTCTCTCCAGAGTTGCTGCCTGTCCCGCTGAGATACTCCAGCTTTTGATGTCTATCTCTTTAATACATTATACCTCTCTCCAATCAATTATTCCTCTCTTCTTTCTAATCCACTATTCCTCTCTCCAATCCAATGTCCTTCTGCCTAATCATTGTCCATCTCTCCAATTCACCGTTCCCCTCTTCAATGCTCTATATCTCCCTCCAATCCATTATCCTTCCGTCAACTTGCTATCAATCCCTTTCTACAATTCACTATTTCTCTACAGCAATATCCAGTTGACCTGTGAAGCATATTTTTGCTCATTTCTGTACCACAGATTGGGATGTTTTCCTTAAGAACTCTAGCATTCCTACCTCACTAAAATCCTTAAGCCATTTTAAAACCTACTTTTGAATAACTGGAGAGTTAATTTTGACTGCATGAGACACCTTTGAATATTTTATTATAAGGGACGACGTCTATCTTCTATCTATTATTATATAAAAGTCTGTGGCTGCCGCCTGCCGTCCGTCCGTCCAGCTGCCGGCTGCCTTTCTTCCTTTTGATTCGCTGTTCCTTCCTATCAGCTTCCAACACACTTCAAAACAAAGTTGCAAGACAGGAACACTCTGAACTTTTTACCTCAATGTGATATCACAGCAAGTGCTTCAACAGGAGGGGAGGGCCAATTGGTATTGCAATTGGAACTGCCGCAGCAGGCAGGGGAGGTGAAATTGGATTTTTTTTTTAATCCACTGCTGAGGGAGGCAGGGGAGTGCTGGAATCTTACATTTGGGAACGGGTTCAGTTCCGTTGGAGGAGACGGGTGCATGGTGGAATATTGGGTTGGGGGATCACACCATTGGGGGAGCAGACCCAATGGGTCTGCACTTGGCCTAGTATACCTATAAAAGTCTCATCTTGTGTGTGTGAGTGTGTGATGTATGTTTTGTATCTTCCTCAAAACGCTACGCGCTAGCACTTAAATATTTACATATTCTGACTCACATTTTTGCCCTCCACGCAGGTTCTCAGATTTTATGCTGTATTTCACGTTATTGATGATTAAAGCTTTAGAAAAGCCAAATTGAACATGATTTTTTAACTGTTAAAATCCTTCCTGCTAGCTTCTAACACACTTCGATATAAAGTTGCAAGACAGGAATACCGTGAACTTTTACCTCCATGGGATATCACAGCAACAGGAGGGGAGGGTGAATTGGTATTGCAATTGGAAGTCCAGTGCTGGGGGAGGCAGGGGAGTGCTGGAATCTTACGTTTGGCAACGGGTTGAGTTGGGGGAACCACCCCTCCCGTGGGGGCTACAGGTTAGTGGTGCAATATTGCGTTGGGGAACGTGTTGCGTTGGGGGACCAGACCTCCCGTGGGTCCCAGTTGGTCTAGTAGCCCATAAAAGTGCAGGATGCTTTTGGTATCACTGGCACTGAGTACGGCTGAAATAAATAGGAAACATTGTTGGTCAAGAAAGGAAAAGACTTTCACCTGGCATATAAACACATAAGCAAAGAATATCAAGAACAGGAACTCTCATTAAAAACACCAAACTGCATGGCGTTCAGAAATGTTGCACCTGTGATTAAGGGTTTAGAATGTGACAAAAACAAAGTGTTGTTAAAGAATCAAAGATTGAGAAGCATTAGTAGTCACAGAAATACATGATGTATTAACTACAATGGAGTTGCAGATGAAAAATTGACAGGTTCAGGACACTTAATATTCCTGATGATAACATTTTCGGGAGAGAGTATGGGAGTAGATTTGCAGTGTTTGTGAAGGATCCTAGCACAGCAATGAATGCAAGGATGTCCCAGGTGTTGCATTTAAACATAATCCATATGACTTGAATTAAGATGGAGGTGTACAAAATTATGAGAGGAATAAATCGGGTAAATGCACAGAGTCTTTTCCCCAGAGGAGGGGAATCGAGAACCAGAGGACATAGGTTAGATTTAATAGAAACCTAATGGGTAACTTTATTTCACAGAGTGGTGGGTGTGTGGAACGAGCTGCTGGAGGGGTAGCTGAGGGAGATACTATCATAACATTTAAGAGACAATTGGGCAGGTACATTGATATGACGGGTTTCGAGAGTTATTGTCCAAGCACATGCAGCCAGGACTAGTGTAGATGGGATATGTTTGTCAGAATGGGTAAATGACCTGTTTCCACGCTGCATGACTCTGTGACTCCATGAAGATATAGAAAATGAAAGGCTACAATTGCCTGTGTGCATTAAAATCCACTAAACTGTGACAATGAGATGGAGGAGAGATCACAGTTCATTGAAATAAATTAGAACAATTAGGTGATTTTAATTAATTCACGATAGATTGGCATGAAGATTACGCAAGTGGTCAAAAAGAAGTATTCTTTTCACAAATGCAATCTGGACTTCTTCCAAGATCAGTTTGTTTCCAGTCCAACAAGTAATAAACTGTAGCTTGATTAAGTTCAATGAAATGAGGTGAGCCCAGTAATTAATGTGTGTAGAAAAGCAATGGGAACTGGTCATTAGAGTATAGTTTAGTTTGCAGCTAGAACAGCAGAATAGGATAGTTGGATGCCACCGAACTGGAATGCATTACGGACTCATTGTAGAATTTGGATTTAATTTGAATATGTTTCTACTCCTTACACATTGTTTGTGCCAAACTAGAACATAAAGTATGGATACAAGGAACTGCAGATGCTGGGTTTGCAAAAGAAGACACAAAATGCTGGAGTAACTCAGCAGGGTCAGGGAGCGATGCTGTCTGACCCACTGAGTTACTCCAGTACTTTGTTTCTTTAGAAGTAAAGAGTATCTTTGTCTGATTATTTTTAATTTGTGTTGATTATGGGGAAATATTCCCAGTGTGCCAATTGACCTCCACTTTTTAATTGGAACTATAAAACGTCAAACCCAAGATTATTTGATTCGGACAATTGAAAGATCTATGACATGAGATAAGACCCACTGAATTTAACTGGGCAAATTCATAGAGATCAGCATTGGGAAATTGACAATAATTGGATTATCAAATAAGCTTTGCGGTTAGAAGGGCAAAGTTTAAAGACATGCTCCACATGCTTTGGGCTACAAACCATGTGGAGTACGTTTTTTTTAACAAAGAAGTGGGTGGGTGCCAATAGCGTGCTGGAGGCAGTGGGCGGGGAGCGATGCAATAGAAGCATTTTTAAGAGTTTAAGAGTTTGCACTCGGGCAGGCGGCGTCGAGTCGCGGAGTATCGGTGGCAGGAGCGGCCTGGAGGCGGGCTAGTTTCAGGTCCTTGGTGGAGTTCAGGTGGGCCAGGAATCATTGATTAAAGATGTGGATCTTCCGGTGGATGAAGTAGAGTTGTGGTCCGTTGCAGGTCTGGGTGAGTGAGACACGAAGTTTCCGGAGAGTCAAAGCGAGGTGTCAGCGCCAGGGTAGATCTCAGTGCCCGGAAGGAGAATTGCTGTGTATCCCGGTAGATAGCCAGTCGGTATTGATAGTCCGGCTTGGGTCCGAACTGGGAGGTAGGGAACTGGAGCTGGAAGCCATGAGGTACGAGATGGAGGCGCAGGCAAGTCCCAAGGAAACAAATGTGATTGTGGTATCGAGTCTGGGTAAGGATGTGGTCGTAGAGTTGGAGGGAAGGGGGAATCACAGAGGGGGGGCAGTCAGAGAGGAGGTTGTGAAACTGTCTCCGGAGGGAGGAGGAAAACTTCTTCAAATTAGGCATACCTTGAGGAGATTTTGCAGTGGAGTAGACAAAGTGTTTAAGAAGGAATTGCAGATGCTGGAAAATCGAAGGTAGACAAAAGTGCTGCGGGTGAGGCAGCATCTATGGAGCGAAGGAAATAGGCAACGTTTCAATTCTTTGGACAATTCTTTGGACAAGCACATGAACATGGAGGGAATGGATGGATATGGATTATGTGCAGACAGATAAGGGTTGGTCTTTACATTATGTTCGGCACAGATATTGTAGGCTGAAGGGCCTGTTCCTATGCTGTACTGTTCCATATTCTAAACCGGAGCTGTAAAATGAATAAAATGATGTCATTAAGGATTGGCAACACCCAGATGATTTGAGAAATTGATCAAATTAAGACAACAATTAACAATATGAAACACAAAACCATAGGGAACATAGTATATGTACCAGGACAAAACAAACACATTGAATAGAAACAAAAGCAAGTCCGGGAAATACTAATTTCAATAAATACAATTGCAGAGAGTTGTGGGTGTACATAGCCCTGACCATCACACAAACCAACCTCCCTTCCATTGACTTCATCTACACATCATGCTGCCTCGGCAGGGCCACTAGCATAATCAAGGGCCAGTGTTGTCCTCAATCATTCCCTCTTCGCCCCTCTTCCATCAGCCAAGAGGTTCAGTTGAAAGCACATACCTCCAGATTCAAGGACAGTTTCTTCCCAGCTGCATATCAGGTAACCGAACCATCCTCTCACCAACTAGAGAATGGTCTTGACTTCTCATCTACCTCATTCAAGACCTTTCAACTATTTTGAATCGGACTTTATCTTGCATCAAATGATACACCCTTTATGTTTTATCTACACACTGTGGGCGGCTTAATTGTACTCCTGTATAGCCGTTTCTATGCCTGGACAGCATGTAACAAAAAGTTTGAACTGTACCTCAGTACAAGTGACATAATAAACTAAACTAAATAAGCTAAACTGAAATATATAGAACATTCCTTGGGCAACAAAGCATGTTAAGAGGCGGCAACACTGAACCGGTGTCACAGCCATTAGTGTTCCTTACACATGGCTCGAAACATTGATCTACTTGTTTTACAAGCTAAGACTCTTTTCTACCTATTTTGTATAGACAGCACAGTCTCTTGAGAATGAAATTCTGTTGTGAATTATTACATAATTTCTGTCAATCTGGACAGACTCTCACAATGATCTACAATGACCAGGCTTTATTAGTTGGTGAACAGACTTGCAATTTTCAATTCTAATTAGAAAACAAAGAATCTAATTCTAAAAAAAAAAACCCAGCCTTTAGTCATTCTATGCCAGCCAGATATTGCGATCCAATCGTCCGGTCACTTTGACAAGCTCGAGTTCACCTGCAATGAGATACTAACTGGAAACAGCTGCCAGTTTCAGGGGCCCTTTGTTCATCTTCTCTCAAAGTCATTTGTTAGCCTCCCAAACTTTGAGAATTAAACCTTCGGTTTTCCTAAAACGTGCCTGCGATTTTAAAGTTGTGTTTTTGGGCACTTTTAAAATTAATTTGTTCATGAGTATGGTGTACAATTTTGGTCGCCTAATTATAGGAAGGATGTCAACAAACTAGAGAGAGTACAGAGGAGATTTACTAGAATGTTGCCAGGGTTTCAGCAACTAAGTTACAGAGAAAGGTTGAACAAGATAGGTCTTTATTCTTTGAAGCGCAGAAGGTTAAGGGGGGACTTGATAGAGGTCTTTAAAATGATGAGCGGGTTAGACAGAGTTGACATGGATAAGCTTTTCCCATTGAGTGTCGGGAAGATTCAAACATGACTTGAGAATTAAGGGACAGAAGTTTAGGGGTAACATAAGGGGGAACTTCTTTAGAGAGTGGTAGCTGTGTGGAATGAGCTTCCAGTGGAAATGGAGGAGGCAGGTTCGATTTTATCATTTAAAAATAAATTGGATAGTTATATGGACTGGAAAGGAATGGAGGGTTATGGTCTGAGCGCAGGTAGATGGGACTAGGGGAGAATAAGTGTTCGGCACGGACTAGAAGGGCCGGGTTGGCCTGTTTCCGTGCTGTAATTGTTATATGGTTATATATGGTTATATGAGATGTGGGTTTTGCTAGCAAGGATGACCATTACTACTCAGCTCTACCTTGACTCCGAACTGGGCGGATATTAACTATTTTGGAAGGTACTTAATCGTCAACCACTTTGCAGTGGGTCTGGAGTCACATAAAGGTTGAGTAGCATGGGGACGATAGGTATCCTCTCATAAAATATATGTGAATCAGTGGGTTTTCATGACAGCCTGGATTTTTTTATTGTTCACCATTACTAACGATTCTTCATCCACGTGTGTCAGTGAATTTAAAATCCCCAGATGCCATGGTGAAATTTGAAATCAGTTGTCCAGCTAATTTAGACAAGATCTCTTGATTTCTAATCCAGTCACCTAATCACGATGCTTTAATGTAGACTAGAGTTATGGAAGTACATCGTGATTCCACGATCAAATTTATTTAGTCAGAGGGTGGTGAGTCTGTGAAATTTATTGCCACAGACGGCTGTGTGGAGGCCAAGTTATTGGGTATTTTTAATTCACCCCAACCGTCTCCGCCACCACTGCCTATGATCACCCCACTCACCATCAACATCACATCTGTGGAGTCTTTTAAGTTCCTGGGAACCATCGTCTCCAAGGACCTTAAATGGGGTGCTACCATCGACTCCACAGTCAAAAAGGCACAACAGAGGATGTACTTCCATCGGCAGCTGGGAAAGCACAATCTACCACAGGCAATGATGGTCCAATTATATACGGCCATCGTAGAGTCTGTCCTCACCTTCTTCATCATGGTCTGGTTTGGCTCAGCCACCAAGCACGGCTGCAGCGAATCGTCCGATCAGCTGAGATGGTTATTGGCTGCAAACTTCCCTCCATTGATTAACTGTACACTGCAAGGGACAGGAAGCAAGCGAACAAGATCATCTCTGACCCCTCTCACCCTGGCCACAAACTCTTTGAATCACATCCCTCTGGAAGGCGACTCCGGGCTGTGAAAGCTGCCACAGCCAGACATAAAAACAGCTTTTTTCCACGAGTAGTAGCTCTACTCAATAACCAAAAACCTGTAGCCTCCTTATGCTCTGGTATTTTATTTAATTCACATGTTTAATCGATAATGTTTTATTATTCATGTTTAATGTTTTATGTGTCATTCCTAACTGTCACTGTATGTTGTTGTTACTTGCGGGTGGAGCACCAAGGCAAATTCCTTGTATGTGAATACTTGGCCAACAAACTTATTAATCAATCAATAAATTAATTAATTAATTAATTAATTCATTCATTCATTCAATCATTCATTCATTCAAAATGGAAGGAAACTTATCTGTGGAGCCATTGTGTTCCCTTTGTGAGGAAGGAAAAAAAGGCGGCAGTCTGAAATTGTGCTATGGCCGCAACTGGCGGTGAGGACCCGTTAGGTGTGCTTTGTAATGCTAGTCAAGTAAGGGGGTGTGTGGGGAGGAGGGGAAGAGGGGGGGGGGTGTGTGGTGAAGAGGGGGGAGAGGTGGGTAGGGGGGGGTAGGGGGGATGTGGGGCGTGGGGGGGGGGGGGGGGGGTGGGCGTGTTGGGGGGGAGGGACTCCACTCAGCGGCCACCAGCTGCGGCACCACACAGCACCTCCCGACTCCGCACAGCTGCTTACCCGACTTCACATAGCACCTCCGGACCCCACACAGCGGCTTTGCCGACCTCCCGCAGTGGCTTTCCCGACTCCACACAGCGGCTTTCCCGACTCCACACAGCGGCTTTCCCAACTCTACACAGCTTGTGCTCAGCCCCGCCCTACCTCCGGGGCTTTATTCTCCAGTGGGTGCCGAAAGGGGCTTTCTCTTCATTATGACTGACAGGCGATAAGACCAATCTGCTGCTCTCACGATTTTCTAAACCTTCATAACTTTTGTATTATTCCACCGATCGGAACAATACTTGGTGCGCTTGGAGCAGAGGAGAACAGTGAGTAAGGTGGCGAAAAATCCTAGCGATATAGGGTACCGTTTTTGCGCAAATTTAAATAAAAAGTGGTCAAGATGAGAGTTTTAGTGATAGTATAGACTAGCTCCGCCAATCACCCGTTCACTACCCATAGCCCCTACGGGAGGTGTGGTCCTCCAACTCAAGCTGTTCCCAAAAGAAAGATGCCAGCACTCCAATTGCACTTGCACTTGCCCTGCATGTTACAATAGCAATTCCCCCTCCCCCTGCCAGTTGAGCCATTGACGCTGGTTGGTTTGAAATTCAACATATTTAAATTTTTTTTAACTTTAATCAGTAATAAGTCAAGAAATAAAGCATAAATTGTTCAGTGAAAGTGATCTCTGCTTAGAGGGGAAAAATGTAAATCAGAATATGAAAAAACTTGTGAAAGTTGGCATTTTATAGCTTTAATCGTGAATAATGTGTGAAATATAGGATGAAATCATCAGTGAAGATGATCACTGCTATCCGAGCCATTGTGACATAATCAGTGAAAGCTGGTCATTTTAATTTCAAAGTCTTTTGACTTTTTTAGACTTTTAATCTGTAATGAGTCGAGAATAAGTCGAGAAATAAAACATAAAATGTTCAGATAAGGTAATCCCGGCCTCGAAGGGAAATATGTCAAACGGAATATATAAAAATGTAATGTCACTGCATAGTGTTTTTGAGAAGATGTAAAGCCAACCACATATACACACACTCACACACATACACATATACACACATACAAGATCAGACTTTTAATAAGCATATGATAGATAGATACATATACAGCGCAGAAATTGGCCCATCGGCCCACCGAGTCGGTGTCGACCAGTGATTCCCTTACACTAGCACTATCCTACACTCTCGGGACAATTTACAATCTTTACTGGAGCTAATTGACCTACAAACCTGTACTTCTTTGGAGTGTGGGAGGAAACCGGAGCACCCGGAGGAAATCCACACGGTTATGGGATGAACATGCAAACTCCATACAGACAGCACTCGTAGTCAGGACCGAACTCGGGTCTCTGGCGCTGTATGGCAGCAACTCTACAGCCGTATGTATCACCATGCCACCCATAGTTAACTAATTCACTTTTTTTTTTAAGGACCGCATTGCACTGCGACACAGCTGATATTCGGACATAAAAGTGACTGCAAGGAAATTTAAAGGAGCTGGATTTTATTCAAATCCTTACTCAAGGTTCAAAGCAAGTGACCTTCAAAAATTAGGAAGGAGATCGATAAAACTGATCCAAAGAAATGATTTACGCTGATGAATTATTCAAAACCAAAGAACATTCTTTAAACATTTGAAAACAAGGATTCAAAAGGGAAAAAAACTAATTTATGCAAAGGATAATAAACATATGGAGTACATTACCAGGAAAGGCAATTAAAGGAATTAGTGTAAATAGGTTAAAGAGTTGACCATAAAAGTTTCTAAAGAAGGTGGGAGGGCAGGATTGAGAGCAGCCAGAAAAAGATTGGGCTTGTTAGATGAAATGGTCTTTTCCTGTCCCCAGAATATCCTGCATTCCTGTGTTTAAATAGTTTTTTCTTTCAGTTTTCAATATAACAGAGCAAGAACTCAACCGAGTAATTCTAAGTGGATATCAATGAACACCATACGACGCACTCATTGCCTATGTAGTATATCACTGACACTCCATAATCTGTTCTCTTGTGCATTATTTCACAATAGGGGTTTAAGAACCATATGTTTATCATAATGTGAGCAACTGATCAGTTTTTTGAATAGAAATGCTCAAATAATAATAATAAACTTTTCGACATGAGTGTTGCTTAGAATGCTTAGGACTATCACATTACTTGCCTGTCATTATAACAGATGATTTGGGACTTCTTCTTCAAAATAAAAAATGACTATGGAAATTCTGTTATGAAATCCGTTAAAAAGCGATTGGATATATTTATATTTATGCTTGGCAGATGCTCACTTGGAACTACCAGTCAAAATGTACTGAGTTCCAACAGGAGAAGACCAAGTTTACGCAAAGGGATGAGATCCAGCTCTGAGGTTATTATATATGAAAAGGTTTAAAGAAAGCAAAAAACAGAGTTAATAGAGGAAGGGGTAAAAAATATCTCTGAATGCAATTCATATAGAAAATTTGTTCTGAAATCTCAGTGAAGGATCTGATATTTTTGTGCATCCCACCTGCGAGGTTCTTAAATGCAATTTTAATCAATTGTTTTGAAATATGAAACTAATGTTAGATTCTATGTTTCTATGTTTCTAATGGTGAGACTCATAATCTTTCAAATAAGTCCCAATAGTTTTTGCTATTAATATAATGGATATAATTAATATAATATAATATAATATAAAGTACTTGAGCAAATCATGCCAAGGTATTGATAATATTATTATTTTTATTTCAATTTGGAAGCTGGAGTCCATGACCTTGGGTAGCTGCAGAAGATAGATGCAAGTTTTGGGGCAGGTTCTCAGGAGTGAATTCATAGGAAGGAACTGCAGATGCTGGTTTAAATCAAAGATAGACACAAAAAGTTGGAGTAACTCAGCAGGACAGGCAGCATCTCAGAATGAAGAAGGGTCTTGACCCGAAATGTCACCCATTCCTTCTCTCCAGAGATGTTGCCTGTCCCGCTGAGTTACTCCAGCATTCTGTGTCTGTCTCAGGAGTGAATGCTCTTGCAGGATGACCTTTATACTCAGTCCATTGCCAGCAAAGGAATGACAATGTAGATTACAAATATAAAACAGAATTATTAAATAGAGACAGTAATTCCCATAGACAAGAATCTTTAACAATGCCTCAGTCTTGTTGGTAGGTAATATAAGAGTTCAGAAAAGGGTTACTGGTTAAAATTCTCATATCTAAGGAATTTCTGCAGCAAGATATCTACAGGGCAGTATGTTTTTCATTTTAATTCTGTTTGGAAGTTCTTTTTTCGACTTATGTTTACTGTTATTGGGACTGCAGAAATCAAGTTCAGATGGTTTATGCATAATTACCTTTGCAATTCTATTATTTGGTCACCATATGGAACATTTAAGCATTTTGCTTTTTTCTTTCTGATGTTATGCCACTAAGTCAGACATCATGTGGAATAGCTGCAGCCAAGCTCACAAAACATTCGATCTGGTTACGAAAACCTAATAAAGCCAAATGTCAAATTGAACTAATTTTTAGTGGAAACAGAGATGAACAAAGTGCAAGTCTTGGGATTTTTGAAACATTCTCAGTTTTGCTTCAGAGCTTAATCTAGCCAAGTGAATTAAAGTCAGGATATTTTAAGAACTCTTTTTGCTACGTTTAACAATATATGTTTGCATGATTTTGCCTGGGCCTCATCATCGCATGCTAAATATTTGTTTTGATGAATCTTCTTTCCACAATACGGAGTCTCTTATCCAGAGTGGGTGAATCAAGGACCAGAGGAAATAGATTTAAGGTGAAGGGGAAAAAATTTAATAGGGACCTGAGAGGTAACCACTTCTCACAAAGGGTGGCGGGTGTATGGAACAAGCTGCAAGAGGAGGTAGTTGAGGCAGGGGCTTGCCCAACATTTAAGAAACAGTTAGACAGATACATAAAGGACAGGTTTGGAGGGATATGGACCAAACGCAGGCAGGTGTGACTAGTGTAGCTGAGATATGTTGGCCAGTGTGGGCATGTTGGGTGGAAGGGCATGTTTCTACACTGTATCACTCTTTGACTCTAATACAGTAAATCCTAATTTTTACGAACCTCTTGACAATGGATTTTGGTTATAGCAGACTGAACTAGCAAACTTCACTGACAGGCTGGGCAGCTGATGCCACCCCGATCCCGTGCCACCACCCCAGCTGCTCCCAGGTTGTGCCTCCCACCAGTGCCCTGGCCACACCAGCCGTTCCCGGGTGACCTGCCACCACTGCTGCCGCCAACGCCAGCCACCACTGTCACCAGCAACGCCACCCTGGCCATGCCAGCTACCACCATCACCCCAACCATCTCCGCCACCACTGCCTCAGCCACCAACGTGGAGCTTCTCACAGTTAATGTTGTGTTGTATCCCATTCCTGAATTGCATTTCCCTCGCGTTTCAATGGGACAAATTTCCAGCTGTGCCTGTGTCCACTGCCACTGCTGCCGCCGCTGCTACTGCCAAAGCCTACCTGCACCCCGGCGGCCAGAACCAAAGACTCGCCGATCCTCGCCTCTCCCCGGCCGTCAGCAATCCGGGGCTGTCAACTCACCTGGATTGCAGGCCCAGTTCCAGACCGAGAGTCCGAAGAAAGGTCCAGACCCGAAACATCACCTATCCATGTTCTCCAGGGATGCTGTCTGACCCACTGAGTTACTCCAGTGCTTTGAGTCCTTTTGTGTATTAACCATCAACTGCAGTTGTTTGCTTCTACTACTTATACAATGATAATCCCTTAATCGGTTATAGGAAACAATTAGTGTTTACTGTGATTTTGTTCAACTAGACTGCTTTTAGCAAACACCTTCATGTAACAGACATAACAATTTATAATGGTAGTGGCAATGGTGAAGGGGGACAATGGTGATGATGGGAGCAGTGTTGATGGTGGGGGCACTTGTAATGGGGCATTGATAATGGTGAGGGCTCTGGCAATGAATGAGCACATGGTGAAGGTGGGGGCAATGACGATGTAATGGGGGCCATGGTAATGATGGTGGAAATGGCAATGTATGAGGTGAGTGGTGATGGTGGGGGAAAATGGTGGCAGTGGTGATGGAAGAGGGTCAGTTCAATGCCTTTGGCTTCTCCTCCTTTGGTCTTATTCCTTTGATGCCAGGCTGGACATTTGTCCCATTGAACTGAAGGGAAATGGAATTCAGAAATGGGATGCAACACACATTAACTATGAGACGTTCCAATTTAAGACCGGTAAGACCAGAGGTGGGTCTCTGTGCATTTATGTAAATAAAGCTTCATCGAGAGTCACTGCTCAGCTAACCTAGAGTTTAAGGTCAAAGGTCAAAAACTTTATTTGCCATTTGTGCTTACACACATAGGAACTCTTGTGCGGTTGTTCAGAGAGTCAAGTCAAATCAAATTAAAAAGACACACAGAAGCCACATAATCTATAAAACATATACTTCTCTAAAACTAAAAAAGAAAGAAAATGCCTAAAACCCTATATAAAGGGGAAAGTGAGAGCATTGTAAATTACACAAACCCTATATAACCCTATATAAAAAATGTCGATTGCATTGTAAATTGCACAGGCCCAGGAGACAATATAATATAATATAATATGATGTGCTATTAGGTAGGTCAGGACATCAGTTCATTTTGTTTTGGCCAAGAGTCTCACTGTGGCAGGGAAGAAGCTCTTAAAAAAGCGTGTTCTGTTTGTGACGATGCTGTCCGCTAGTCTGTGCCTGAGGTTGTATGTGCAGTTTTTGTGTTTGAGCAGGGAGTGAGCTGGATGTAGTGTGTCTCTGATGATGCTCTCTGCTCTTGCTCTGTTTCTCATGGTTAAATGCAGACCGTTCTATCTGCCCAGAGAGTTTACCTCCACTGTTGTGACTGCAGCCTATACTCCTCCGGATGCTAATGCTAAGCTTGCAATGAAGGAACTGCATACTACCATGAGCAAACAACAGACTCACAACCCCAAGGCAGCCTTCATTGTTGCAGGTGACTTAAATCACTCCAACTTGAAGACTGTACTCCCCAAATTCCACCAACATGTCTCCTTCGCCACTAGAGTAGACAAGATACTGGACAAAGTTTACACAAACATGGCTGAAGCTTACAAAGCCGTCCCCCTCCCCCACCTTGGACAGTCTGATCACCTCTCATTGTTCCCGCTCCCAAAGTACTCCCCACTCATCAGACGTGTTAAACCCTCAGTGAGGACAGTTAAAGTTTGGTCAGAGGGACCGGACTCCACACTTCAGCAGGGTTTTGGAAACACTGACTGGAATGTGTTTGCAGCTCAGGCCACCCTTGACTCCCACACGGACATTGACTATTATACCTCCTCCGTTTTGGACTTTATCAACTCCACCATTAACAGTGTCACCTCCCTCAAACGGATTACCACATTCCCGAATCAGAAGCCATGGATGAACAGAGAGGTCAGGCTACTGCTGAAGGCACGTGACACCGCTTTCAGGTCAGGCGATGCTCGAGCCTACAGTTCATCCAGGGCTAACCTGAAGAGGGGCATCAAGAAGGCCAAGCTCAGCTACAAGCTAAGGATTGAGGAGCACTTCAAGAACAACTCCGACCCCCGACGCATGTGGCAAGGCATCCAGGCCATCACGGACTACAGACCCTCCAACATCACCCCCACATCCAGCGACGCCTCCTTCCTTGAGGAGCTTAATCACTTCTATGGCCGCTTCGACAGGGACAATCTAGAGACAGCCATCAAGGCTGTGCTACCTGCCGATCACCAGCCCCTCACACTCACCCCCATCGACGTGTACATGGCACTGAGCAGGATTAAAGCACGAAAGGCTGCTGGCCCTGAGGGCATTCCCAGGCGCGTCCTCAGAGCCTGTGCTGCGCAGCTGACAGACGTCTGGACTGACATCTTCAACCTGGCACTTGCCCAAGCAGTTGTCCCCACGTGCCTTAAAACCACCTCCATCGTGCCGGTGCCAAAACACTCCACTGCGGCGAACTTCGACGACTTCCGCCCAGTTGCGCTTACCCCCATCATCACCAAGTGCTTCGAGAGGCTGGTCCTGGCACACCTCAAAAGCTGCCTACCTCCCACACTGGATCCCTATCAGTTTGCCTACCGCAAGAACAGGAGTACGGAGGATGCCATCTCCATGGCACTTCACTCCGCCCTCTCCCACCTCAACAACAGAGACATTTACGTAAGAATGCTGTTCATCGACTATAGCTCAGCATTCAACACCATTATACCATCAAAACTGATCACCAAACTCGGTAACCTGGGCATCGACCCCTCCCTCTGCAACTGGATACTGGACTTTCTAACCAACAGACCCCAGTCTGTGAGGTTAGACAACCACACCTCTTCAACCCTCACCCTGAACACCGGCGTTCCACAGGGCTGTGTGCTGAGCCCTCTCCTCTACTCCCTCTTCACCTATGACTGCACACCTGTACATGGTACTAACACCATCATGAAGTATGCAGATGATACAACGGTGATTGGCCTCATCAGCGACAACGATGAGTCGGCCTATAGGGAGGAGGTCCAGCACTTAGCAGCATGGTGCGCTGACAACAACCTGGCCCTTAACTCCAAGAAGACCAAGGAGCTCATTATGGACTACAGAAGGTCTAGGGGCGGCACGCACACCCCCATCCACATTAACGGGACGGAGGTGGAACGTGTTTCCAGCTTCAGGTTTCTGGGGGTCAACATCTCAGATGACCTCTCTTGGACCCACAATACCTCAACACTGGTCAAGAAGGCTCACCAGCGTCTCTTCTTCCTGAGGAGACTGAAGAAGGTCCATCTGTCTCCTCAGATTCTGGTGAACTTCTACTGCTGCACCATCGAGAGCATCCTTACCAACTGTATCACAGTATGGTATGGCAACTGCTCTGTCTCCGACTGGAAAGCACTGCAGAGGGTGGTGAAAATTGCCCAACACATCACCGGTTCCTCACTCCCCTCCATTGAGTCTGTCCAAAGCAAGCGTTGTCTGCGAAGGGCGCGCAGCATCGTCAAGGACTGCTCTCACCCCAACCACAGACTGTTTACCCTCCTCCCATCCGGGAGGCGCTACAGGTCTCTCCGTTGCCAGACCAGCAGGTCCAGGAACAGCTTCTTCCCTGCGGCTGTTACCCTACTTAACTCTGCACCTTGGTGATTGCCAGTCACCCCCCCCCCCCCCCCCCCCCCGGACACTCCTTCCCCCAGTGACTGATCTCCCCCCCGAAAACTACATATATATATATATTACTGTTCCATTATTCTGTGTTTGCACTTCTGGGTGAGATTTTAACTGCATTTCGTTGCCTCTGTATTTGTACACTGCACAATGACAATAAAACTTGAATCTTAATCTCTTTAAGAAGACAGGTCTTCATCTTAAAATTCCAAAAAAATCAAGCAACTGCAACAATGCAGCATACTGCACATAAACTGAAAGTGTTCCACAAGCAGTGTACCCACATGCTCACCAACTTATGCAATGATAGTCTTCCCTTTTTCCTTCCTCTTTTTTTACTGGATTATTTATGCTATCAGGTGCCAGGCATTCTGTAGGAATGAAAGGTTTTCCTGATTCAGTCACCTCTGTCAGTGCCGATACTTCCAAAATCTTGCCCTCGACTCCTACTGTGGAAACTTCAGTAGTGGGAAGCTGTTAAATGTTAATGAATAAAAGCTGGAGTTGCCAACTATTTCTTATTTTTACCACATGGAATTTCATTGAGTGAACAGCTTTGTCTCCTTTGGCCTCTTCTTTCCGAGAGAAGTTGCCTTGAGTGATAAGAGGGCAATGGAAACAATCATTTCCAAAATAACTTGAGTATTAACTCAGATTACAGCAAAGTTGAAAGAATTCTCTAATGTCCCATTCAGAGCACCTTATGACCAGGCAAGCTCTGATGTGTGATTCACGGCAGTGGGCCTGTGTCCCATCTCTGAATGGAATGACTGCTTGAAGAGATAAATGTTTCAAACGGAAAAGTAAAAGCCTTATTTAAGTCAAGTCAAGTCAAGTCACATTTATTTATATAGCACATTTAAAAAAACAACTCTCATTGGCCAAAATGCTTTACATTTGTTATAAGAATAGTATAAACAAACAAGCTACACACATATATACATATAGCCCTCACTCAGTGGACATCAGGAAAGGCTTGGGAGTATACATACATTTTTAGTCTTGACTTAAAGGAGTCAATGGAGGGGGCAGTTCTGATGGGAAGGGGGATGCTGTTCCACAGTCTAGGAGCTGCAACCGCAAAGGCGCAGTCGCCCCTAAGCTTATGCCTAGACCGCGGGATATTCAGCAGCTACTGTGCAAATAAAAAAACAAAAGAATATGACAGAATCCCCAGGATTGTTATTCATCAAGTGGAACCAATTTAAAAACCATGCATGTATACTTTCATAAATGGACTTGCAAACAATCTCATTTCATCTTATCTAAATCATCATTCCCACACAGCCTCAAAAACATCAAAATATTTAGTAACAAGGAATAGCAGATAATGCTTTACAAACAAAGACACAAAGTGTACTGTTACTTTACAAACAAAGACACAATATTGTACTTCCGGTGGCGCTGGTGTCAGCAGCCTCCACCTACAGCCCGGTATCTTTTTGTTTTTTTGTTTATTTAGTTATGAAAAAGTGTGTTTTTTTTGTGTTTTTTTGGTGTTTTTATGTGGGGGAAGAGGGCACGGTGCGGGGGATACCGTCCTTCAGCCGCTTCCTGGTGAGGACGCGACTATTATTCGAGTCGCGTCCTCGCCCCCCCCCCCCTCCCCCCACAGCGGCCTACCTACCTGGATTGGCGCGGCCTTTCCTGCCGGGATCGACCGGAGCTCCAGCAGCGGCGGGACAGCGCTGGAACATCGCGGGGCTGGCGATGCCTTACCGGGGGTCGCCGTCTGGAGCCCGGAGTGCTGGACCTGCTGCACCGACATCCTGGAGCTGCGGTTTGCGGAGCTCCCAACGCGGGTGGCGCTGATGGACAGCGCAGGGTTCTGTGACTCTGCCCGGCTCGGCCTGTGGACTCAGGAGCTGCAGACTCCAGCAGCGGGAGGCGGCTGATCGGGATGTCCGGGCCGCTGAGGAGGAGGATGTTCACCATCGGGGTTCGGCGTCGGCGTTCCACCAGCCCGGCGTGAGGGCCTGAACATCGGGCCACCCGGGGCGGCGACTGCGGGTGCTCGGAAGGCCCCGACCACGGATGAACACGGAGGGGAGGCTGGCTGGACTATGGTGCCATCCTCACCTTGGTGCCATTTATGTTATGTTGTGTCGTGGACTTTCTGTGTTTGTGCTTTTTTTTTAATTCAATTTCAATTTTATTTTTAATATGTTTTATTATTTATTTATTATTATTTTTTTTTTTTTTATGATTTTTTTTTATTTTTTATGATACTGCCTGTAAGGGAAATTCATTTTGTTGTCTCAAATTGAGACAATGACAATAAATTTGAATACAATACAATACAATACAAAAGTGCTGGAGTAACTCAGTGGGTCAGGCAGCATCGCGGGACAACATGGATGGTGGCGTTTCAGGACTGGACCCTTTTTCAGCCTGAGATGTATAGGCTATCTAAGGAACTAATCTTTGGATGATTCCAAATATAATCAAGTGAATATCACCAACAATTGAAAAAAAAACCCTGTAGGTTTGAAGTGAAAACTGAAAATACTGAAACACTCAACCGATTAGGCAGTGTCAGTGGAAAGAGAAACAGTAGTGACATTTTTAGGTTAAAGGTTCTGCATCAGAGCTGGAGAGGTGAGAAAAAACAAGCTGGTTTTACATTTCAAAGAAAGGGACGGGTGGGGTGGGTGTTTGGTGGGAGACAAAGAGAAAATGTGTGATGACGGGAGGCCAGGTTTGGCTGAGGCTGCCATGCGTAATGGTCATTGGGTAGAAACATAGAGACATCGAAATTAGTTGCAGGAGTAGGTCATTCAGCCCTTTGAGCCAGCACCGCCATTCAATACGATCATGGCTGATCATCCTAAATCATCCTGCTTTCTCCCCATATCCCTTGATTTGTTAGCCCTAAGAGCTCTATCTAACTCTCTCTTGAATTCCACAGATTCACAACTCTCTGGGTGAAAATGTTTTTCCTCATCTCAGTCCTAAATGGTCTACCCCTTATCCTTAAACTGTGACCTCCCCTCGTTCTGGACTATCCCAACAGCGGAATTTTTTCCCCTGCATCTATCCTGTCCAATCCCTTAAGAGTTTTACATGTTTCTATAAGATCCACTCTCATCCTTCTAAATTCCAATGAATAAAAGCCCAGAAATGGCTAATTGTGAGGCATTACGTGCTGTGGGGCATACATCTCTGCCTGGTCCCTCTGGCTAATCTAGTTAGCTCCATTCGTGTGTCAGATTCTACCATTTTTAATCATGCAGTACTTTAATGTCTATTGTCAGCATTTCCCCCAAAGTGGAAAGCTTTAAGTGATCTACACAAGTGAATGAGAACACCCATGTGGGTACAAATTCTAGATTCACTTTGAATGGACCTTTTTATTTCCAATTGCCAGCGTGACATCTACCATCTTGACTTCTCTACTCCCCTCAGACACTCCAATCTCACCCCGTTTGAACACACAGACCTCAGCCCACTTAGCAACAAAGCAACAAACCCACAATTGTTATTTAATACCCCGACAAGGGAGGCGTTGTAGTCTGGCAGGCTGACCGCTAGCCACCAGCTCTCGGACACCTCCTCATGCCTACCCCTTGACTATGACCCCCTCAGCTGAACACAATCTCCCAAACTGTTGCTGATCTCATTGCCTCTGGCAATCCCCTCACCAGCAGCTTCCAACCTTATGGTTCTCCAGCCCCACACTACCTGTTTCTATCTATTCTCCAAAATCCATAAACAGGACTGCTCCTGCAGACACATCATCTCTGCCTGCTCCAGCCCCACCAAACTTCGATTCCATCCTATCCCCTCCTTATCAGGTCCCTTCCCACCTATGTCCAATCACTTTGTATGCTTCTGTGTAGTAACCAGCATCTGCAGTTCTTTGTTTCTGGACACTTTCTCCAGGCTCTTACTACCTCCCTTGATATGAGAGAACTAAAACTAGGCACAGTGGAAAATAATATTTATTGGTATTCTTCAACTTCCACTGCATCTTAAGCGGGAGAGCCTTCTATTGTAATTCTCACTTTAATGTGGTGGCCGTACTTTTTCTCCAATAGTGCACTAGCCAAAAATATATTTTGCGGGGGGGGTTTACAAATTCAAGTAAATTGTACAAGTGTCATTTCATATGCAGAGAGGTTCAATTGGAGTGAATGTGTGTAGGAAATATTTTACTGTTAAAATGAATGTAAACCTAGTTACTAATTATGATGCATCTTGAAAATTACTCTTGTGACATTTTTTTAATATGCCTGCATCAAAATCCTCTGTTAGCAGTTGCATCACGGGTAAATGCCAGGAAAAATGTTTACGTTTGATGTCTATTTTCTAACTGCAATATTATAATGTGTTGTAGTTGGGTTCAGAGTTAGAAGCAACCATGCCGATCAGATGATGCTTAATTATACTTGAGTGCACTCAGAAGCACCAGCAAGTTCATACACAAATATACATGGGCCACTTTAATGATAATAGCTAATAAGGTACACAGAAGTTTAGTATTGAATATGGCACTCCTGTCATTCCTTGGAACTCATTAATTAATCTGATAGCTAATATCAGTGAAAATAATGTTTTTGCATTCTTTTCCCCCTGTGTTAGTTACACTAGCTATTTTATTTACATTAAAGAATGAAGAGATTGTACAACCAACCAGAAAATTACTATTTGTCTTTTGTTAGTGAGAGTGGTTGAATTGGCCGCTGCTGTTAATTACATGGTACTGCTGCAGAACCCCTCCCTGTGTAACCATAAAGCCACATTTTATTCTTTCTCACAACTGGAGATAGGGCAACAAAAATCCTTGTCCTTTTTCACCAGTGAAAGTGCTTAGGAACTGATCTCTGTATCAGTTCCATTGGAATACCAGAGCTTTGAGTGGATCAGGTACTTTGCATCCAGTACTGGCCTATGATTCATGCATGAATTTCAATGCCCTACAATAGTCCATTCTGCCTCCTGTTGTCTGTGTCCTGGAATCTAACTCGCAAATACTTCATCTCTCTATATTTCTCCAAATAGCGATTAAAATCAATCTATTTCATCAGGCTTTTAATCAATTGCCATAATTCCTCTTTATTTTAAGATAATGCATGATAATCCATGGAATACTGTACTGTATCCATGATTCTGCACGGATGCAAGGAGATGCCATTGTTGGCGTTATGGGTGATGGTGACGAGTGGAACAAAGGGAGAGGTGGGAAACGAGATTAACAGTAAAAGGAAAAATTGACTAGCATAAGGAAAGTCGTACCACGTGCTGAACAGTAACCCTGGAATTATAAAAGTAGGGGGTTATGTTTCACTTGCATAGAATATTGGTGAAACCATATCTGAAGTATTGTATGCAGTATTATTCTGATTTAAGTAAGAATATTAATGGCCCTGTCTCACGGTGCGAGTCCACCCATGAGTGATCTCGCGTTTAAAACTAATCAAACTCGTGGTAATCACGTAGAATTAACGTAGCGGGAACGTCGGAACTCGTGGACGTAATTTAGCGACTCGTAACGCTAACGGCAAGTACTTGAGAAACTTGTTAACTCGTGAAAGACCCTTCGGTTTATTTATATATATTGTCTATATATATATTTTATCTTCGTTAAGTTAGGCGATTGATCTAACAAAACTGCAAGTTCTGGAGGCAACGCAAAGTGCGAGAGGAACCCAGCAGATCAGGCAGCATCTGTGGAGGGAATCGACAGAAGACAACTTGGGTCGGGACACTTCTTCAGACTTTCCAGCGCCTTGTGTTTTGCCCAAGATTCCAGCAACTGCAGTTCCTTCCTTGTGCCTCCATTATCATCATTGAGGTAGTCAGCCCATCCGTCAGTTCAGATACGACGGTGCTAGAGTTATACACGAAGTGCTGGAGTAACTCAGTGGGTCAGGCAGCATCTTTGGAGATAAGGGATGGGTGGCGTTTCAGGTCGGGACCTTTCTAACGTTGGTACAAACCAGCATCCGCAGTTCTTTCTTTCTACGGGGATAGGGCTGATCAGCGCTGCCCTGGTCACTCCTCCGCCTGCATGTGGTTGGAGTCACGTTAATGCAATCACCAGAAACAAGCCGTCAGTTGTCTAATGCCAGATATTTGATAAAAAAAATACTTGATGCAGCCCAATCTTTATGTATCGTTGATTTTAGGAACAGACAGACCCCTGCCTCTGATGCGAAGACTTTCATCAATGTTTAATAAAAAGAAATGATTAAAAGAAGCGAGATTGAATGGGAATATCTTCTGTCAACAGTTATTCGTTTTTCTGTTGTCGTTTGGATCTAGGTTTTACAATTCTGCCAGTGCTGAGCGATTTCTTTAATGTGTTTCTGATAACATTGCCTGGCATTGTTTTTTGATCTTATGCGGGGAGTTTAACACATTTTGTGCACGGTTATTTTCCCTTGTAAGGGGGGGGATTATTGACGGTGATGTTCAGCTGGAGCAGGTTGGCAGGTTTGATCTCATTGTGCACTGCATCTCCCTCCATCAACACCCTCCGACCACATCCTGCTGAACATTATGTGCAGGATGGAACTGCAGATGCTGGTTTAAGCCGAAGGTAGACACAAAATGCTGGAGTAACTCAGTGGGACAGGCAACATCTCTGGAGAGAAGGAATGGGTGACATTTCGGGCCGAGACCCTTCTTCAGTTTGAGTTACTGAAGCATTTGAGTTCAGTTTGAGTTACTCCAGCGTTTTGTGTTTATCTCTTGCTAAACATTGTTTTCACTAACTAGATCGACACGTTTGTCAAAACCCCTTAAACAGTTCACATATCTTCAAAGATAGACACAAAATGCTGGAGTAACTCGGTGGGCCAGGCTGTATATCTGGAGAGAAGGAATGGGTGACGTTTTGGGTCGAGAATATCTCCATGTCTGCATCTTTTAATGTCACAAACAAAAAAAGAGATATTTAATTAAAAGCATCTTGCTTGACCTCAGGACCCATTCCAACCTACTTTGGACGGCAGGAACAATTTCACGAGTCACTATAGTAAACTCACGGGCTACTACATTCTTACAAAGAGTTTAAAAATTTTAAATATTTACTTCGAGTAAATTTGACTTGTGGAAATCTTTCATCATGTTGAAAATTTTTCACGAGTTAACAAGTTTCCCGATAGCTGCCGTTAGCGTTGCGAGTCGCTAAGTTACGTCCACGGGTTCCGAAGTTCCAGCTACGTTAATTCTACGTGATTACCACGAGTTTGATTTGTTTTAAACTGGCAATCACTCGTGGGTGGACTCCCACCGTGAGACAGGGGGTTTTAGTACGAATATTAATGTACTGAAAAAGGCCAAGGGAGGATTTATAGAATAATAAGACTACGTCTTTTCCCAGCTTCTGTGTGATAAGTATTCCAAGGCATTCAGGTGGAAACATTTTTGAAAGATAACATATGGAAGGTGATGGGGTACCTGGTACAGAGAGGAGATGAGCTCTGGGATGGATCAGCCATCATCACATTGAATGGAGGAGGGATATGGGTCGTGTTTTGAGGGGTTGAGGGCCCCCCTTTTGCTCTTTTTGCTTCTGCTCCTCTTTTTGTATTCTCATTATATCTTCTTGAGTTCTGATGTAAGCTTGACCTGAAAGAGTAAGTCTGTTGTCACAGGCACTGCTTGATCTACCGAGCATTTCAATCAAGTCCTTTTTTTTTTAACCAGCATCTACAGTTCCTTGTTTCCACATTTCCAGTGTTTACCTCAGGGTCCCAGCCTCTGCAGTGTTTTCCTTTTATCATTACCTCTCTCCAGCACTGTGGGGAAACTGTCTATGTTCCTTTGAGCTCTCTTTGTAAAGCACACCTACAAGTTAATGGTCAAGGAGACTTGTAGAAGCAAACGCATCAATCAAGCCCTTGCTACACCCCCATTACAATTTAAACTGTTTTCCTGAACTCCATATCCTTCAAACAAATGGTTAAATCAAATTGACATTAAATCTGCTTTATTGGATGTTTACAAATAAAATCTCTGCCATATTGTAACAATAACTATTTTGAGTGCATTTTCTGGTTTCGTGGCAAATGGTCACAAAACCAATGCATTAAACACACCAGGTCCTGCACCACAAACACGTCACTCGGGCTTGGAGTATGTACTCCTGGGGATATCAATTCTGGATCCGACATTTAAGCTACCACATCTGCATCTAACTAGAATAGCTGTGGCTACAGTGCAACCTCCAGCAGCCTCTTTGTTGGAACTGGAGACAGAGAGCTGATTAAAACTCCAGTGAATCAATAGTTGAGAGTACTTTGAAACAACCTGAGACCTTTGTTCCAGAATAGAACCTGCTGGAGACTGCATGTTAGAAACCTGATTACAGCTCATGCGCTTTTCAGATGCAAATACATTTCACCCATGACTTTAGAATGTGGAAATGCAAAGAAAATTGGCACAACATTATGGAAAAGCTTGCTGATTGTCAGAAGAGGGGAATACAAGCCAACACAATACAAGTTAGAATCCTGATGGAACCATACAGGAATTATTAAAGCAAGCAGAATTAATTACAAGGCAACCAACTTATAGCCGACTATTGTGTATTGCCTTCATATTTTTGTTAATAATGCTGGAATCGTGCAGAAAAATTGTCATTTTCTAATCCAGTCATTCTTTCAACAATGGAAAGTATATGATTGTAGTCGACAAATGGATAGGATGCTTTCATCAGTCAAAACATTGAGTCTGAAGAAGGGTATCGACCCAAAATGTCACACATTCCTTCTCTCCAGAGATGCTGCTTGTCCCGCTGAGTTACTCCAGCATTTTGTGTCTATCTTTGGTGTAAACTAGCATCAGCAGTTCCTTCCATCTGAAGAAGGGTCTCGAACCGAAACGTCACCCATTCCTTCTATCCAGAGATGCTGCCTGTCCCACTGACTTACTCCAGCATTTCGTGTCTATCTTCAGTGTAAACCAGCATCTGCAGTTCCTTCCTACACATTGAGTATTAACGTTTGGGGTACAGTGGCTCTACCAGTTATGAATGACCTGATCTGCAGAATCAGTCTTTATGTAAATTCCTCCTTACATTTTAAGAGCATTTTTCAAACCAGTAATAATAATAATAAAATATTTAATTGTATTTATTAATGACTGGTGTAACTATTCTATTCGTTTGATTGTGGCTAATGTTAGAATGATTATTTGTAGAATAAAAAGAATTATAGCAAGTGTATGTGGAGCAATACCACACGAGTTTCTACAGAAATCATATTTTCTGACTAACAGAGAAATCGGCTTGTGGACAGTTGGCTGGAACAGAATTCATAGATGATTCAGGGACTGCCTATACTATTTAAAATGTTTAACTTGTGGAGTAAGAAATGGCAATGCAGGAATCTACTCACGTGCATGGTGTTTGGGTTAATAGGAACCTTCAGTATACTTGGGAGAAATAATTAAAAATGATAATTGAGGCAAAAATGATTTGCTCCGACAGAAATAGGCCTCACTGTACAGTAACACTGGTAATGTGATGAAAGCTATGATAATGGGACGACAGATGGCACAATGGGCTAAGTGTTCGGCTGGCGACCAGAAGGTAGCCGGTTTGAATCCCGCTTGGAGTGCATACTGTCGTTGTGTCCTTGGGGCAAGACACTTCACCCACCTTTGCCTGTGTGTAAATGTAATGTAATTATGTGAAGCACTTTGGGGTCAATGCAAGTTGACTAAAAATGTGCTATATAAATAAGATTATTATTATTATTATTATTATTATTATTATATATTTGTTTTACTAGAAAGATGAAGAATTGCCTTCAATAGAAAGATCACGTGTTCTCATCAAAGGTCGTCAATTTTATTTATTTATTCACAGATGCTGTTTGACCCTATTAAGTATGTCCAGCATGTTTTTATTTTGGATTCCCTAACATCCAGAGTATTATATAAATGCAGGTGTTCTTGGATTTACCAGGACAGAAGAAGCTTTATGATGAGGAACTAGGTTTAATTTCACTGGAGAAGACTTTGTTAAATCATTGGGAGCGAGCTATTTCTTTTGCTTCCAAAATCAATGGCAATTAAAAATGTTCACCGTGAGCAGAAGCTTGTTTTTACAGGATAGTATTAGGAGCATGGAATTATTTGCCACAAAGGAATGATGGAGCATATTTTATGGGGGGGGGGGGGGGAGGGAGAAATCGGATTTAAATTGTAGAAGCAAATACACAACTCTGGAGAGGATGGCAATGGGATTAGTTTTAAATTCCTTTCATGTAATGAGTGCAGATACACGAGGCTGAATGATTTGTATACCTGCCAAGAACTTCTTTAAAAAATCTTGATGAATACTTTGCCTTCACTGGCTGGTGGATCTGCACATTTTACAATAATAGTAAAACAAACAGATTGGAGAAGAAGCTTTCCAAAAGAGATTTGATGTTGCAACAGTGACTACATTTCAAAAGCAGATAATTTTCTGTGAATTACTTTGAAGTACCGAAGTTGGAAAGGTGCTATATTAATGTAAGCCTTTCTCGATATGTTGAAATTCACTGTTTTAAAAACTGAGGAAGCAGACTCTATAAATACTTTTAAAAGGGAAAGAACTATTACTTAGGCACAGATGTAAGCAAGACAGCCAGGATCAACGACTTCTAATGTGGAAATAGATCTGACAGGCTTAACTTTGTTCTACACTCATTCAATGATTTTACAATGATACAACAATGATACAATTTATTTATTGTCATTTGAACCTCATTGAGGTTCAAACAAAATTTGGTTTCTGCAGTCATACACACAAGAAAAAGAACCAAGACACAACACAATTTACACAAACATCCATCACAGTGAATCTCCTCCTCACTGTGATGGAAGGCAAAGTCTTATCTCTCCCCTGCACTCCTCATTCTCCTCCTGATGTCAGAGTCAAAGCCCCCGGCGGGCGATGGTAAGTGTCCCGCGGCCAGTAAAGCCGCGCCGGGTGATGAAAGGCCGTGCTCCGGGTCTTGATGTTGGAGCCCCCAGCGGGCGCTAGCATGTCCCTGCGGCCATTTAAAGCCGCGCCGGGCGATGTAAGGCCCCGCTCCAGGTAATTTTCAACCCCGCAACTCGGGCGGGAGAAGTCGCCGTTGCGGAAGCCCCGAAAAGCGGTCTCCCACCAGGGACCCACGGGCTCCTGGTGTCACCGTCCACCAGACCTGCGGTTGGCGCCTCCGAATCTCCGGGGTCGGGCCGCAGCAGCGCGCCACCACAGCTCCTCCTGCTCCGAACTCGGCCAGCTCCGTGATGGTGAGTAGTCCGCAGGCTCCGCGACTGGAGCCCCAGGTCGTTCCGGTTGGAGGCCTCTCCACGGTGCTCGGCCCCAACGACAACGGAGACCCGACAGAGAAAAGGTCGGGTTCTCCGTGCAGGGGAAATATTTTACAAGTGTCCCCACCCCCCCGCCCCCTTCCTCCCCCCTCACACACATATCCAGCTAAAAAAAAAGCACTTTAAACTACATTCAAACGAGACAAAAAATTTAAAAAACGCCAGACGGACTGCAGAGCCCGCTGTGACGTGAGTCGCGCCGCCCACCCAAAGTTACGATTTGATAGATAGTACAATGACACTGTGAGAACGTTTACTTTTAATTATAAGTTAGCTTCAGTGCAACATGGAATTAGTCAGAATATTTTCTTTGATTCAGTTATTATAAGACAAAAAGAAAATATACCCATTTTATTATTACAATTATTAAAGATAAGTAAATTAAGTCTCACTTGCATGTTTGGTTTGAGTTATTATGAACTCTAGAAATCATCTGTTAAGTTATTTTGTATTCATAAGGAGCTGCAGATGCTGTTTAACAAAAGAACACAAAAAGTGCCAGAGTAACTCAGTGGGTCAGGCAGCTTTCCTGGAGGACATGGACAGATGACATTTCAGGTCGGGACCCTTTTTCTAACTGATTGTTAGAAGTCAGGGAGAAAGCTGGAAGAGAGGGTGGAGCAGGTATGATGGGCAAGTGATTGGTAGAGACAGGGGGGGGGGGGATTAATTTGCAGATGGGTGGACAAAGGCCAAAGATTGGAAGAAGACCTGGGGCGCACAGTGGCGCAGAGGTAGAGTTGCTGCCTTACGGCTCCAGAGACCCGGGTTCAATTCTGATTACTGGTGCTGTCTGTATAGGGTTTATACGTTCTCCCTGTGACCACGTGGGTTTTCTCCGGGTGCTCCAGTATCCTCCCATACTCCAAAGACGTAGAGTTTTGTAGGTTAATTGGCTTTGGTGAAAAAAAATTGTAAATTGTTCCTAGTATGTAGGATAGTGTTAGTGTATGGGGAAATCACTGGATGGCCTGTTTACATGATGTATCTCTAAAGTCTAAAGTCTTAATCCTAAACGAAAGATGAAAGGCTGTGAGATAAGGTGATATGGAGAAAAGATGCATGAAATGTGGAGCCAGAGAAAGAGATATGGGTTGGGAAAGGGTTGATGTTGGATAGTTGCTCTCTTCTGGTTAACTGTACCATTACTCTTTTCAGTGAACCATTTAATCCTGGCAGGAGACAAAGTGTTTGAATCCTCTTACCTGAAGTAGGTGCATTAACTTTCCATGCATGGCCATAGCTTTGTTGGCATTACTTTCAGGAGATTTACTCACATATTAAATCAATGTTTCGCTGGAAACATGGTGACTAGTAAATAAAGAAGGACATTTCAAGAGACGACTCATTTGATGCAGGCACTTGGGTGAAACAACAAAGTGCTGGAGTAACTCAGCAAGTCAGACAGCATCTCTGGAGAACATGGATAGGTGACATTTCACATTGAGACCCTTTTTCAGACTTCAGTTCTCTATCAATATGCTTTTGATATCTGCATCTGATATGTCTGTGCTATTGAGATAAACATTATTTTGAGTATTTGAATAAATACTCAAATTAAATAGAATATATGATTATAAAACAGCTAAAGAGCCTAGAAAATTTCTTCTGGTTCGTCCATGAGGAGGAAAATTTGAATATATTGCAGGTTATTTAGAAAATACTACATAGAGTGGTGCAGTAGAGGAACAGACCCTTTGGCCCAAAATGTCCCTGCCTGAGGGCAGCTGATTAACTGGAAGGGTGCACAAGACCACAGCAGTTTACAAAATGCAAGTCTGCGCAACAAGTGACTGCCAGAAATCCACAGTTATGTGGGTTATTGTGATCACAAGTTTGTGATAGACAAAACAAAGTGTATTAAATGTCTTTTCACCTAATTAGCGCAGGGTTGTAAAAAAAAGTCTCTAGCTGCTACAAAGGTTTCATTCAGTGGTAACGACATATACATTGAATCAATTGTGGATATATTAAAGTCAAACACTGCACATCTGCCAAGTAAAGTTACTGGTGTTTCATAAATAGGCCCAAATGTCTGTGGGTGGCTTTCACACTTTGATTTAGAGAATTAGTCACAGTTTATTACTTTTCTATTCAGTTGTAACTCTGGGCCAAAAGGATACTTTAATGGTCATGCCACTGTAACATCAATTCGATTACATAATAATGATAAGCCATTGGCTTTGAAGAGCTAAGCCCTTAATGTGCTGATGTTAATTTAGTTGGCTGCTTCTGGGGGATAAATGAATAATTCACCTCCACAGAAATGCTAACTTAGGTTATCAGTTTTTCACGGATGAGTTGTGTTTATTTTTCCTTATATGTCCTTTAGGAAGATAAAAAGACAATGTGGATGTACTGAATATCTTTATAGATATTAACCCTGACTGGTATTAAAACACTGACAGAATATTAAATATGGTGCAACTTTGCCTTGTGTTAACTTTTGGGGAGTTTTGCAAATACACAGGAGAACTGGTATTGGGAAGTGGATGATAGAACTGCACAACCAGAATTCATCCAAATAAGCACAAGCCAGTTTTATTCTTTGTTTTTGTAATCTAAATATTCTGACCTTAATGTAATTTGATCCATCAAAGAAAATCCATCTATGACCCGAGTTTCTCTTCCACTTCAACATCCAGCAACTTGCATATTTCCTGTTTTAAAAAAAAACATTTCATGCTCATCCCCGATGGAAAGAATCCAGGTGGACAGGGATAATGTAGAACAACATGCACCCAATTTTTACAATAATCCTATCCTGACACAATCCTACCTTCTCCTCAGTTCTCTCTCCAGATCATAGTGTAGCGGCAGATTATCATATCTTTAATTAGCAACCTAGCCGTTATTTGGATGAGAATGGTCTTCTAAACGCATGCAAGCTCACTCACAGAGACCTTCTTCTCAGATATGGCTTCAATCAATCAATCAATCAATCAATCAATCAATCGATCAATCAATCAATCAACCTTTATTGTCATCTTGCAAGCAACAGTTGTACAGTGCAAAATGAAAAGACGTTTCCCAGGGAATAGCGGAGCATCGCACATAAAATTTAAAACATTTCACACATAATAACACTAAAAACAATCCAGTCCCTGATGGAACTATAAATAAATAGTTAAAAGCAGGTAAAACACAACGTTAAAATACAATAAACCAATCATAAAAATGTCCGGGGCAGCTGATTTGAGTGGCCAGTGCCAGTTATTAAAGTGGCCATTGCCAGTTATTAAAGTGTCCGTGGCAGCCGCAGAATCAAGTGACTGTGAGTACAGAGTGACTGTTTAGCAGCCTCACAGCCTGTGGTAGGAAGCTGTTTAGCAGTCTTGTAGTCTGGGCTTTGATGCTTCGATATCTCTTGCCTGATGGCAGGAGATCCAGGTGTATGTGAAGGGGGTGCAGTTTGTCCTTAGCAATTCTCAGAGCTTTTTTCAGACAGCGGCTCTGGAACAGTTCTTGTACCGAGGGTAGGGAAACGCCAATGATCCTCTCTGCTCCCCTCACTACTCTCTGCAGAGCCTTCCTGTCCGAGCAGTTGCAGGTGGAGTACCACGTATTTATGCAGTACGTGAGTACAGACTCCACCGTACCCCTGTAGAAAGTCCTGAGGATGTTGGTGGGGAGTGAGGCCTGTTTTAGTTTCCTCAGGAAGTGCAGTCGCTGATGGGCCCGTTTGACGGTCCCAGTGGTGTTCCTGGACCAGGTGAGGCAGATAGATATTGTTGATAGAAAACAGTAAGGTACATCTGAGTTTCTTCCGACTCGTTACTACATTCTTCTTCGAACTCCAGCTTAATTACTTTAGACATTAGAAAACTCCTCGTGTCTCCGTAACACTGACAAGATCTGCATGATCCCGCATGATCTCCTTTAGATCTCCTGTGGACCCCGCATGGCCCGCATGTGGATGGCCCGCATGGCCCGCATGGCCCGCATGGCCCGCATGGTAGAATGGTTAACCTTCCCCATGGTCTCTCCAAACTAATCTAAAAACTAAACTTCTGCGCAAGCATCTAAGCTCCAAACACGCCCAAAATCACGTCATAAATCCCACCCACAATATAACGGGCAGTCTAAAATTTAAAGGCACATGCCATCCTCAATGCCATGCAAAACAGGCCAAATGGCCACTACACCTAGTACTCAGGTCTATGCTAGGGTCAGCTAGTAAGAGTGTGTAAACCTCATATAGACAGCATTGGAGGTGAGGAGTAAACTCAACTCATTACAGTTGTGAGGCAAGGGCTTCCCTGGATGTGACATTATGCTAGTTCCCCATCCTTCAAAATTATGTTCTCCAAGCAAATTTCTATGATTCAGCAGTATAAGCAAGCTTTGGATGGTCTGCCGGGACCTTACAAAATATTGACCAGAATAGCATGGACTCTGTAAACCTATCTTAAAATATAACTTTCAACATAATAATGCTTCATAACTCTTGTTTGTTCAGAAATATGCAATGAACTAAACTGTATAAAATACACAAAGTGTCTTATTGCCTGCACAATGATCACAATGTTATTTTGGTCCTGTTGTTTATGTCTTTACTTTAGACTTTAGACTTAGAGATACAATGTGGAAACAGGCCCTTCGACCTACCAAGTGTTGCCAAGCAGCAATCATCCTGAACACTAAAACTATTACTGACATTAAATACAATGCTAGTAAGAGTGCTGTTATGATCTGTAGAACCAAAGAGGATAAATGCCTAAAATATCCTGATTTTAAATTGTCTGGCAACAATCTTAGTGTCTGTAATAAGATAAAATATCTAGGGCATATTATTACAGAACAAATGACAGATGATGAGGATATTTATAGGCAACGACGCATGCTGTATGTACAGGCGAATATCCTCTTGTGTAAATTTGGTGCGTGTGCAGATGTGGTGAAGATATCGCTATTTAGAGCAAACTGCACACCCCTCTACACTGTGCACCTGTGGTCGAACTATTTAAAGGCAAGTATGCAGAGACTAAAGGTGGCATATGATGCCATGAGAACACTGCTACGGCAACCTAGATGGTGTAGTGCCAGTAATATGTTTGTGGCTGCAGGAGTCAGTACTTTAGAAGCTATCCTAAGACACACCACGTGTATAAATTCATTTGCAGGATAAATTACTCTAAAAATGTGTTTATTGTGGCCTTGACAAACATAAGGGTTAGAATAGAATAGAATAGAATTACCTTTATTATCATTCAGACCTTACGGTCTGAACGAAATTTCGTGCCTGCAGTCATACATACAATAATACAATAATAAACAACAATAAACACAAATTAACATTCACCACAGTGAGTCCTCCAAGCACCTCCTCACTGTGGTGGAGGCAAAATTGTTAGGGCTGCAGTCTCTTCCCTCCTCTTCTCCCTCTGCGCTGAGGCGATACCCCACTGGGTGATGGCACAGACAGTCCCGCGGCTCACCGAACCCCGCAAACGGGCCGGCTCAAACACCGCGGCCCGGGGTGGTCGAAGCTGCCGCCGTCTAGTCCAGCGGACGCAGCCGCGCCCACGGCTGGCCCGCGGCTGAACCCCGGACTCAGGTCACTGCCGCCTGAACGCCTTCCCAGCCACCGGATCGCCCTCACATGAGTGCCGTTCCACCCTCGAGCTGGGCCGCCCCGACGGGAGCACCACAGCCCCTCACGGGAGAGTCTCAGCCCCTCACCAGGCCGCCCTCACGGGAGCATCACAGCCCCTCACGGGAGCGCCGTTCCAGCCCCGAGCCGGACCGCCCTCACAGGAGCGAGCCCAGGGCAAGTCCTGACAGGCTGCCTCCGGAGTCTCGAGGTCGCCAGGTCCGCCATTAGGCCTCAGCGCAGACGGAGGCAGAGAAGGGGGATACGGCAAATAAAAGTTGCATTCCCCCGAAGGGAGGGACAGCAAGCCCCGTTTCAACCCCCCCCCCCCCCCCCCCCCCACATAAACACAACCCAAAAAACAAAAACTTAACTAGACAAAACGAAAAAAACAACACAAAAAAACGTAAAAACGAACGGACTGCAGGCACCGCCACTTCCGGAGAAGTAAGAGTGCTGTTAGCACTACACCCTACAAATCCCAGCTGTGGAGGCACTGGTATCATTGTCTTGTTGTAGGACATTGATCATCTTTTAATCTGGATTTTTAACTTAAGTATTGTGTTTTAAAAAAATATAAATTATGATGTTTTTATAAGTGATATACCAAGATTTTATACATATTTATGATATTTGATATGCAATGCATTTTTAATGTAATGTTGCCCCTTGTCTGGACCTTGAGTCCGTAATAAAGTTTATTATTATTATTATTATTATTATTATTATTATTATTATTATTATTATTATTATTATTATTATTATTATCCTACACACTGGGGACAATTTACAATTTTATGAAAGCAAATTAACCAACAAATCTGTATGTCTCCAGAGCACCCGGAGAAAACCTATGCGGTCACAGGGAGAAGGTATAAACTCTGTACAAACAGCACCCGTAGTCAAGATGAAACCCGAATCTCGGGCACTATAATGTCCCTGTCCCACTTAGGAAACCTGAACGGAAACCCCTGGAGACTTTGCGCCCCATCCAAGGTTTCCGTGCGGTTCCCGGAGGTTTTTGTCAGTCTCCCTACCTGCTTCCACTACCTGCAACCTCCGGCAACCGCCTACAACCTCCGGGAACCGCACGGTAACCTTGGGTAGGGCGCAAAGTCTCCAGAGGTTTCCGTTCAGGTTTCCTAAATGGGACAGGGGCATTAGGCAGCAACTGTGGCACCCCTGTTCTTTAATTGGAATGAAGAAAAATGGAAGAAGGGTGACAGTCTGTGCAGCAATCTAACAAGTGCTGCAGCTGTACTTCGAGATTCAATGGAAATCCTAGAATTCCACAGTAATGTGCTGCACTGAACTTTCTCGTCATCTTCACCTTGCTAAATTCTCAACCCATTCGTGCCTGGAACTCTGCCCCTTAAATGGAGAATTTCAAACAGACTTAACCATCACCTGCTGACTAAGTATGACAGGTGGATGCATCAGGTCATGGGAAGGTTGTAGTCCTTGGCCTTCCACACCCTTACACAAATAATAAAGGCGTTTCACTTACACTGGCTGTGGCTGCCAGAGTCATTCCCATTGGACATCTGTCCCTTCTGCAGCTGCCTTTGGCTGCGCTGTTACCATGTGCTGTTATGTATCTGGTCCTAGACTCTCCCACTAGTGGAACCATCCTCTCCACAGTCAATCTATCCAGGCTTTTCACTATTCGAGGTGTTTCAATGAGGCCCCCCCCTCCCCCCACACTCGTCCTTCTAAACTCCAGCGAGTCTAAACATTCGCTGTTGCAAGTAATTGAACGCTACTGTGTGTGTCCAGCATCCTCCTTGCATTACGTACGAAATGTACGAGGAACACAACATGAAAATTAAGGACATTACATCCGCCCTATTTATAACATGTTGAATCACTTGGCATCTCGCCCCATGATCTAGCTTCTAAATAAGTGACAACAATAATCAAGGCCATAGGTACACAAAATTGCTGGAGAAACTCAGTGGGTGCAGCAGCATCTATGGAGCGAAGGAAATAGGCGACGTTTCGGGCCGAAACCCTTCTTCAGACTGATGGGGGGGGGGGGGGAGAAGGAAGGAAAAGGGGAGGAGGAGGAGCCCGAGGGCAGGCGGATGGGAGGGTGGGAGGAGACAGCTAGAGGGTTAAGGAAGGGGAGGAGACAGCAAGGGCTAGCAAAATTGGGAGAATTCAATGTTGATGCCATCCGGACGCAAGGTCCCCAGGCGGAATATGAGGTGCTGTTCCTCCAATTTCCGCTGTTGCTCACTCTGGCAATGGAGGAGACCCAAGACAGAGAGGTCGGATTGGGAATGGGAGGGGGAGTTGAAGTGCTGAGCCACCGGGAGGTCAGGTTGGTTATTGCGGACTGAGCGGAGGTGTTCAGCGAAACGATCGCCCAACCTACGTTTAGTCTCCCCATGGCCATGTTGGGCTCATTTGTGCTGGTCCCCAAATGGCACGCTCTAATTCACTACTTAAGTGAACAACGCCACTTTGCCTGTGTGTTTTCACCCCAACTTTGCCAATAATTTCAACAGGGCAGGGCTTTGAATTAGATGGGAGAAATCAAACCAATGATGTCAGTCTTTTCCCTAAGAACGTAGCCTTATCTACAAGATTTCCTGGCTTTTAATTTAACTTCTCTTTCCTGGCATTCTTCTACGGCAGGTAGAAACATAGAAACATGGAAACATAGAAAATAGGTGCAGGAGTAGGCCATTCGGCCCTTCGAGCCTGCACCGCCATTCAATATGATCATGGCTGATCATCCAACTCAGTATCCTGTACCTGCCTTCTCTCCATACCCCCTGATAGCTTTAGCCACAAGGGCCACATCTAACTCCCTCTTAAATATAGCCAATGAACTGGCCTCAACTACCTTCTGTGGCAGAGAATTCCAGAGATTCACCACTCTGTGTTTGAAAAATGCTTTCCTCATCTCGGTCCTAAAAGATTTCCCCCTTATCCTTAAATGTTTGCTCGCAATCATAATTACCATTTGAAATTTTATGTCAGAGTGTGGTGAATCTGCAGAATTCATTGCACAGACGTCTGTGGAGGCCAAGCCAATGGATATTTTTAAGATGGAGATTGACAGATTTTTGATTAGTACGGGTGTCAGGGGTTATGTGGAGAAGGCAGGAGAATGGGGTTACGAGGAAAAGATAGATCAGCCATCATTGAAAGGCAGAGTGGACTTGATGGGCTGCATAGCCCAATTCTGCTCCTATCACTTATAAACATGAATCTATGCAGGGTTAGTTATCTATTTATAACTATAACTTATTCCAATTCATCAGTAACTGAAATGTAAGACTGAAGTCTATGCATTTTGGAGACAGGATGTAGGAATTAACATACTGACAGGAAAAAGTATATTTGAGCCATATCTCGAGTATATCAAGCTAAAATGAGTGGTCTGCCACAAGGATTGATGCTGAGGGATAGTGTACATTCACTGGGGCTCCTTTAAATCATTGACTACAGACCCTGATATCACGTATGCTACATACTTGCAAACCAGAGGTCAGGACTTTAATGGCCAAAACAATAACAACTTTGAAAGTTTGGTGTTAAATGAAACGATCTTGCTTTATGTGTGGCAAGTTGGTCGGAGCAGACCAGGAGCAAGATAGAAACCTAAAGAGACCTTCCATGTGATGGCTATGAACTGGCAGCAGGAGGGAAAATCCTAAGCTTGTGCTAAAAACTGCAGTGGAGGTGAATGATATAACTCTGGCCAGGATGGTCATTTTAAACTCCGCAAATCAGACTGATTTCATCGACCTTAAATGCTAACTCTGCTCATTTCTCTGCAGATGAGGCCTGAAATGTTGAATCTTTGAGCAGGGAAACAGGCCCTTCTGGCTCACCGAGTCTGCATCAACCATTGATCACCTGTTCACTCTAGTCCTCTGCTATCCCACTTTCTCATTCACACCCTGCACACTTGGGGCAATTTACAGTGGTCTGTTAACCGACAAACCCGCACATCATTACGATGCGGGCAGCACAGTGGCGCAGTGGTAGAGTTGCTGCCTTACAGCACCAGGGACCCGGTTTGGATCCTGACTGCGGATGCTGTCTGTACGGAGTTTGCATGTTCTCCCTGTGACCGTGTGGGTTTTCTCCGGGTACTCTGGTTTCCTCCTACATTCCAAAGCCGTGCAGATTTGTAGGTTTATTGGCTTCTGTAAAATTGTCCCGCGGTGTAGGAGAGAACTAGTGTATAGGAATCGCTGGTCAGCCAGGACATGGTGTGGCGAAAGGCCTGTTTCCACCCTCTATCTATAAAACTAAAATTAAAACTAAAACTAATGTGGAGCATTTAAAAAAAACAAAAATGAAGGAAAACCACGCAGTCACAGGGAGAACCTGCAAACACCACACAGACAGCATCCGGTCAGGATTGAACCAGCAACTCTACCAGCAGTGCTACTGAGCCGCCCCTGTTTAAAAAATGACAGGGAGTCACTGTAGTTCACTGGAGTTTAGAAGGATGAGGGGATATCTTATAGAAACATATAAAGTTATAAAAGGACTATACAAGCTAGATGCAGGAGAAATGTTCCCAATGTTGTGCGAGTCCAGAACCAGGGGCCCACAGTCTTACAATAAAGGGGAAGCCATTTAAAACTGAGGTGAGAAAAAACTATTTCACCCAGAGAGTTGTGAATTTGTGGAATTCCCTGCCACAGATGGCAGTGGAGGCCAAGTCACTGGATGGATTTAAGAGAGAGTTAGATAGAGCTCTAGTGGCTAGTGGAATCAAGGGATATGGGGAGAAGGCAGGCACGGGTTATTGATTGGGGATGATCAGCCATGATCACAATGAATAGCGGTGCTGGCTTGAAGGGCCGAATGGCCTCCTCCTGCACCTATTTTCTATGTTTCTATGTTTCTATGACAGAGATGCATCAGAGAAATTGACCTAATTGTTTGAACATCCTTAATATTAACACAAGCAGGGTTTAAACGGTTCCAATACATAAGATGTGTGGTGTGGGAAGGAGTATGCTTTCTTTGGGCTCATGGTAGAATAAACAAGCAGGGAAAAATTGCAGATTGAGACACTGGGTTTGTGAATCATTCTAGCTGGCTTTGAGGCTTTCTTTCCCTTCCACACTGCTGGATATACAGCTTTTCTTTTTGTACCTGGTTAATTGTTAAAGCCACGGAGTATCCTCAGGGGGAAGACTCCCTGCATGGAAATTACAAGGATGGATGGTCTGTAATTGAGGAAATGTGGCCAAAGGTTTCTGTTTTTTGTTTGCATTGGCATCAATTGTGTTTCAAAAGAATTAGGCTGAATCATTTATTCCACCATTGGACTATTCATAGACATTAGCCTTTCTTTGAAACAAACAGGTTATTTTTAATTATATAAGTGGGCCGTTGATTATTAGTTAATCAAAAACATTTTGCTGGGATCCCATGTCTCGTATTACATAAAAGAAAACAAATGTCAAAGTTCTCAGTCTCATGGTAAGAATTTAATACCAATAAATTAAAATAGAGAACTCAATATTTTACCGAAAGGTTTTGCTTTAATAGATCGTTGACAGTGCAGGGGATAGGTAGTTAAATCATTTTCATGCATTACTACAATTGATTAGTCAAAGAGCATAACATTTAATAATGAACTCCACTCGATAGCAGAAAGCATAGACAAGAGAGCAAATGATCTTCACGTTTTTCTGAAACAAAAATAAATTGTGGCGATGTTTTCTCATGGTATGTTTTGGTCTGAATTCCGTTTGTTTTAAGTGAAAAAGATAGATGAAGTATAAATGTTCTGCATCAAATAGCAGCACATGCACACGATGCAGAGAAACCTTAGCTCTGTAATGTTAATACCTGCTATTCCTGTTACTATCCTTAAAAAAAAAACTTCAGTCTCTAGTCTTTCCCAATACTCCAAGATGGTGAGTTATTCTTACCTGCCCTAAAGGCAGTAGAGTAAACCTCCCTCAGCTTATTACATCCAGCACAGTTAATAAACGTGGACCTCTCATTCTTCATAATCAGCTCTGCCAGAGTAAAACTTGTCAGATCATATTCTTTGCCCAACTCTCCCACGCATATGACACCCTGAATGTAATGCTGCAAGGTGACCTGAAAGATGGGCTCATTACAGTAATACTTGACTTTGGATGTCCTAAAACAAGTGGAGTTCTCTGGAGGCATAGATGCCTCTTTTTGTAAAAATATAAATTCTACCTTCCCAATTTTGTGGGAACAGCGAAAATGCCTCAATTTCTTCCAGTAAAATCTCTCTTAGATCTCCAAGGCCTTTTAAGGTCAGTGGTAGAAATTTTATGGTAGAACATTTTAGTGGTAGAAAAATCCTTGGATCTTTCCTGATCTATCAGAATAATTGCCAGAAAGCCTGTAGCTACTATTGTTATGGCAGCTAATTGAGAGAAAGCCAAAGAGGATTCTTACAAAGGTCTCTGCTAGCATAAAGTTTGCCTGTCAGGAGCATATAGGAATAAAGTCGAGGAAAGAGATTAGGGATTGACATTTTTATCTTGGTGACACCTTTGCACAACCATTATCCTTTAACTCCCACCAATCATCATGAATCCCATCCAGCCTTACCCATTAATTCCATGTCTGATTTCACATCATCGAAATGGAAATATTGCAAAGTTCTAAAGAATGTTTTGCATATTCTGACATGATAAGGTGCGCCATCAAAACGCTGTTTACTCATCTGTAACTTGACTATCAACTGCAGAGCATGGAGCTATAGTGCTTGTCTCATCAAGCAGGACTATGCTCATGGGTCTTTAGAAAATTAAAGATTCCGATTAAAAATAACAAGTGTGACCCTGATTGCTTCATTGCTTGCCAGTTCAATTCTACGTTCCACACCCACCCTAATTGCATTCTGTCCCTAGGCATTAAACTGTTCCAATAAAACTCAGGCCAAGTTTGGGAAACACAACAAAAGGCATTTCTATTTTTATTCATTCAAAAATTGCGGGCTTCGTAAGCTGAGCCAGCATTTAATTGCCCAGCTATAACTGCTCTTGAGAAGGGAATGGTGAGCTAACTTCTCGAACTGCTGCATCCTTGCGTTGTGGGCACACCCACAATGTTATTAAGGATAGAGTTCTAGGAGCATGACCTAGCCTAGTGATTCCAAGTCAGGATGGTGTGCAGCTTTGGCGGCAAATTCCAGGAAAATGTTACATCAAGAATTGCAGCCAGCTTTCGATGAAGAAGGATGCTGAAACATCGTTGATCCTTAGACTTTAATTTAGACATGCAGCGTGGAAACAGGCCCTTCGGCCCACCGATTCTGAGCCGACCAGCAATCACCCTGCACACTAGCACTATCCTACACACTAGGAACAATTTACAATTCACCGAAGCCAATTAACTTACAACTTACAAACTTACAAACCTGTGTGTCAAATATTTATCCATCTCCATTTTTAATATTTTTAATGATCCAGTTCCCACCCTCTGCAAGGATAAATTTCAAGACACCTCCGTTTTAAATGACTATCCTCTTATTGTGTAATTATGCATCTTTGTTTAAAACTTTCCCCCCCGAGTGAAAACATCTCAACGTCTTTAGACTTTAGAGATACAGCACAGAAACAGGTCCTTAGGCCCACCGAGTCCACGCTGACCAGCGATCATCCCGTACACTAGCACTATCCTACTCACAAGGCACAATTTACAATTCACAGCAGCCAATTAACCTACAAACCTGTACGTGTTTGGAGTGTGGGAGGAAACCAGAGCATCCGGAGAAAACCCACGCGGTCACAGGGAGAACGTACAAACGCTGAACAGACAGCAGCTGGATACAGAATTGAACATGATTGAACTTGGGTCTCTGACGCTGTAAGGTAGCAACCCTACTGCTATGCCACTGTGTCGGCCTATCAATTTCCCTTCACTGATGCTGCTTGACCTGTTTGGTTTCTCCAACAGTTTGTATTTTGCTCATTGTTCCTTAACATCGAGCTTTTCCTGGGATGTCAGGACTTTCATATGAAGAAAGACTGAATAGACTCGGCTTGTACTCACTAGAATTTAGGAGAATGAGGGGGGATCTTATAGAAACTTACAAAATTCTTAAGGGGTTGGACAGGCTAGATGCAGGAAGATAGTTCCCGATGTTGGGGAAGTCCAGAACAAGGGGTCACAGCTTAAGGATAGAGGGGAAATCCTTTAGGACCGAGATGAGAAAAACATTTGTCACACAGAGAGTGGTGAATCTCTGGAACTCTCTGCCACAGAGGGTAGTTGAGGCCAGTTCATTGGCTATATTTAAGAGGGAGTTAGATGTGGCCCTTGTGGCTAAGGGGATCAGGGGGTATGGAGAGAAGGCAGGTATGGGATACTGAGTTGGATGATCAGCCATGATCATATTGAATGGCGGTGCAGGCTCGAAGGGCCGAATGGCCTACTACTGCACCTAATTTCTATGTTTCTATGTTTACCATTTACATTCTTTAATCTTGGCTGACAATTCCTCTGTCAGGAAGAACTTCTGATATGGGATGGCGAAGGTAGCAAAGGTGAGCCTTGGAGTTTAAAAGTGTAAGGGGTAACCTGATTCAAATATATACAGAACATTCTTTTCGCAGAAGATGGTGAATTTCTGGAATTCTTTGCCCCGGCTATATTGTTAGAAGCATTTAAAGTGAAACTGGATATATATTTGATGGATCGAGGAATAGAGTGGTACAGAGATATGGCGGGGAAAAGGAGTTGAGGCATGCATATTTCAGTCATGATATACTAAATGGTAGGGCAGGCTTGAGGGGACTGGTGGCCTACTCCTGCTCCTATTTTCTAATGAGCATTGTTAAAATTCTGAAAAATAGTTTCACCGCAGGGGCTGGAGCAGATGAAGGAGAAAGCACATTTCATACGTAGATAAGCTGGACGATAAATCCAGCCACATCAGCAGTACTTTCCCCCTCTAGCCATTCTCTTACTGAGGTTGATTTTGACTCCAAGTGAGAGAAACAGCAGCTAGTTTCCATAAATTTAATTTCTACTAACTTTTGCCTTCAATTCCTGTGTTTCTTTATATCCTTGTACCTATTTTCATTAGCCTTAGTCAATGAGAACAATTTCTTTGTTTTGCTTAGTTTGAGACATGATGAATGTGTACACCTTGCATTTAAAGTCCTCTTTATCTTTTCCGCCTCAAGAAGAATGAACCGAGCTTCTCTATGTACTGAAGTCTTGTTTTTAGGGTCAGGCGCTCCATGGGCTTCACATCTATTTTTTAGTGCAGTTTCTAGAAATGGTTAGAATAAATTAAAAAAAAATTAAATTGTTGGAAATTTTATTTACGATGGAATCTCACTGCTGAGTGGGCGTGTGCTTTTCCACCAAAGTCACTTGGTAATGTTTCTATTCTGCTAGAAGGTCCTCTGTTAAAACGAGCATGTCATCTCCACCTAAAGTGTGCAATGTGGATGTAAATAGCATGTGAAATATGTGCACTTCATAAAAAACATTTAACAAAAATGTTTGCACTGCATCTGCAGGTAGATTCTGGGGGATCCAAATTAATTCATTTGATGGAGTAATTCAGCAGGTTTGGCAAATGCTGCCTGACCTGCTGAATTACTCCAGCACTTTGTTTCAATTTTGTAAACTAGCATCTGCAGTTTCTTGTTTCAGTTTTTATTTTAATTTTTTTTAGTTTTAGAGATACAGTGTGGAAACAGGACCTTCGGCCCACCGAGTCCGCACCGACCAGCAATTCCCGCACATTAATACTATCCTACACACACTGGGGACAATTCACATTTATACCAAGTCAATTAGCCTACAAACCTGTACATCTTTGGAGTATTGGAGGAAAATAAAGATTTCGGAGAAAACCCAGGCAGTCACAGAGTGAACATACAAACTCCGTACTCTACCACTAGCACCACCGTGCCATTCTGAATCTGAATTCTGAATAAATAGTATTATCAGTGCACAGTGAGTATTTGCAATTGATCTATAATGAATTGAAATATCTGTTTCAAGATTTCAGATTATTTAACAAACTTTGTACATACGTGGTCCCACTTGCTTCAAACCTACTACTAATATTTAACTAAAGGAGTTAACTAAACCGTTTCTTGCTGATTTTATTGACGCCCTTAGGGACAACAAGGTTTAAGGAAGGAGATACTTTTCAAAATAAATTCTTTAAGGTTCAAATGGGGGCATTTTCTTCCTACTCAGTGGTGTAAACCACAAACATAACACATTTGGTTCCAATTATGTGACTGTCATTGATCTTACTTACATGGAACCGTGCTACCTTCTTAGCATCTGTTATCACATTATTTTTTAATCTCGTCCACTGACCTGTAACTTATTTGAAGAAAGTGGACCATGATCAGAAAGAAACGCTCAGCTCTGAAATTTTAATATAAAGATCGAGTACACTACATGTACTGTGTGTACTTTTCAAGCTTGCCCACTAAATGAAGGCAGCAGGTCACAGTTAAACAAACATAGAGGAAGGAATTTTTGAAATAATCTTCAATTATTGGTGCCCGGAGATAAATCTTTAATACTCTGTTCACCATCATTTTAAATAGTAGTCTTGAATTTAAACATTGGAGACTATAACGTGGAAACAGGGCCTTTAGCCCACCAAGTCCACATTGACCATCAATTCCTACACTAGCACTATCTTACACATGATTAGATTAGATTCAATTTATTTGTCATTTGGACCCCTTGAGGTCCAAACGAAATGACGTTTCTGCCATACATTGCAAACAAATAGACCCAAGACACAACATAATTTACATAAACATCCATCACATCGCTGTGATGGAAGGCCAAAAAAACTTATCTCTCCACTGCACTCCCCCCCCCCCCCCCCCCCCCCGATGTCAGAGTCAAAGTCAAAGCCCCCGGCTGGCGATGGCGATTGTCCCGCGGCCATTAAAGCCACGCCGGGTGATGCAAGGTCGCACACCGGGTCTTGATGTTAGAGCCCCCGGCGTGCGCTCGCAGAGTCCCGCAGCCATTCCAAGCCGCGCGGGGCGGTGCTGTAAGGCCCCGCTCCAGGAGCTCTTCAACCCCGCAACTCGGGCGGGAGAAGTCGCCGTTGCGGGAGCCCTGAAAAGCGGTCTCCCTCCAGGGACCCGCGGGCTCCCGGGGCCGCCGTCCGCCAGACCCGCAGTTGCAGCCTCCGAATCTCCGGAGGTCGGGCCGCAGCAGCAGCAGCGCTCCACCACCGCTCCACCCGCTCTGGACTCAGCCAGCTCCGCGACGGTGAGGTGAGTCATCGGCACCAGAGCTCCCGGTCTTCTCCTGTTGGAGGCCGCTCCTCGTTGCAGCCTCAACGACAACAGAGACCCGACAAAGAAAAGGTCGGGTCTCCCGTGCAGGGAGAGATTTAAAAGTTACCCCCTCCCTCCCACGCCACCCCCCCACCCCCACACACACCCCAACAAAAAATAACAAAAACTACATAGAAACATAGACAAAAAATAATAAAAACGCAGACGGGCTGCAGAGGCCGCTGCTGACGAGAGTCGCGCCGCCTACCGATCAAATATAGTGGACAATATGATGGACAAATATGATGGACAATTTACAAATTTTACCAAAGCCAATTAATCTACAAACCTTTACATCTTTGGAGTGTGGGAGGAAACCGGGGCAACTGGAGAAATGCCAGAGACCTGGGCTCGATTCTGACTATGGGTGCTGTCTGTACCGAGTTTGTATGCGTTTTCTCCGGGATCTCTGGTTTCCTCACACACTCCAAAGTCTCTTGTGTGTGTTGGATAGCGTTAGTGTGCGGGGATCGCTGGTCAGTGCAGACTCTGTGGGCCGAAGGGTCTGTTTCCATGCTGTATCTATCAACTAAACTAAACCAAACCAAACTAAACGAAAACCAACGCGGTCACAGAGAGAACGTACAAACTCTGTACAGACAGCACCCGTAACTAGAATCCCCGGGTCTCTGGCGCTGTAAGACAGCAACTCTACCGCTGCACCCTTTTTGAGAAAATATTAGCATCTTGCTGAGTTCTGGCAACATTGGATCCAAGATGGATCTTTCCAGAAACCTTTTCTTGCCAGAAACCTAATTTTCGGGCGGAACATTCATGCAATTATGGGTGTGAGGTAAGGGCCTGACCATGATGCATCCAAGTCCCTTCAGTCTCTAAAGACTGTCTATCAATCCCTCGGCCTCAATGCATCTATATCAAACCAACCAAATCATAGAATTTCCTGCAGCAACACTTGCACAGGGCAATCTCTTAAAAATAGAAGCAGATTTCCAGGGACAGCAGGAAACAATGATATTATGGGTATCTGTTTGCAATTCCTGTGAATAAAAACAATGTATCCTCATTGGGATTTGCTCTGCATAGCTTATTTCTTTGAATCAATTATTTTCACAATATACATATCATGGATAGGATCATTTAAAAAATATCCTTAAATGCCAACAGTATTTAATTGCCTTCAGTTGATCATTAAGTTGCTGACATTATGTATTTATTTCCATCACTCGTATATTTCCTCAATCTCCCCATCTATGCCATTTGAAATAAATTCTGACATTCCCCTGCTGTTGGAACTATGCAGAAATTGTGTTTGCATCTTCTCTGGATGCTTCAGTTTATTCCTACATCCCAAAACTATTTGGGTTGCTGGATTCATTGTTTGTTGTAAAGTTGAGATGTGGATGTTGTCCAGTCCCGTAGGGCAGAAGGTAGACACAAAATGTTGGAGTAACTCAGCAGGACAGGCAGCATCTCTGGAGAGAGGGAATGGGTGACGTTTCGGGTCGAGACCCTTCCTCAGACTTGCTCCCATAGGGCAGAAGTTACAGGAGCTTGGGAGTTCGCATTACCAGACTCAGAGGCAGCTTCATTCCCTCTGTTATCAGGTTCCTGAACGGTTCTTCCATAAACTAGGGTACAGTCCCGATTCTCCAACCTAAGTCATTAGCGTACATTGGACTTTGTCTCTGGAACTGCAATGCTACAATGCTAAGAACTGTATTCTTCACTCTGTATTTGCCTCTCTCTCCGCTACACCTTTTCTACTTGAGTTTGGTTTGATTGTATTCACGTATGGTGTTATCTGATTGAATTGGATACCATGCACCTAAAAGCTTTTCAGTGTATCTCAGTGCACATGACAATAATAAACATAGACCTAACCCTAAACCACAGCGTAGAGATGAGAAAAAGAATTTGAGAGGTAAATTGTGGGAATGTGGGGAGAATAAAATGGGTTAGATTTGGATTAGTGTAGACATTGGTGCACGATCATCAGCATGGATTCAGTTGGCTAAATTGCCTATTCTTTGTAAACAAATTGCCCCACACATCTTCTTTGAACTTAGGCCCTCTGATCCAAAAACGCTGCTCCATAGTCTTTGACATTTTCACCCTGGGATAAAGGTTCTGACTTTCTACTCTATCTATGCCTCATAATTTTATATACTTCTGACAGGTCTACCCTCAACCTCCGATGTTTCAGAAAAATGTTCAATCTGCATATGAACATGGAGATTTGGACATATATGGAATCTGAATTTCCAGCAAAACTCGTTTTGTTGCAGCATCAAATTTCTGTTTGGTTGTCTCATTTTTTGCACGTCAAAAAAATTATATCTCCGAAGGACTATGATTATGATGGACTGATTGAATAATAGAGGATGGAGTCAGTGACACAAGCACAAAGAGAGCTTTTGGCAGGAGAGCTTTTGTTTTTTTGAGTCGATCTAAACTGACAACACATTTGTGGCTAGTGGCGCAGAAAGTAACCCACAGAAAGACTGTCAATATTGGAATGCATAGGATCTTGAGGGAAAAATAACGTTGAAGATGTGCTTGTTGCGTAGGGATGGGTAGGTACAACTAAGGATGTTTCCACTAGTGGGAAAGTCTAGGACCAGAGGCCATAGCCTCAGAATAAATGGGCATACCTTTAAAAAGGAGATTAGGAGGGATTTCTTTAGGCAAAGGGTGGTGAATCTGTGGAGTTCATTGCCACAGATGTCAGTAGAGGCCAAGTCAATAAATATTTTTAAGGCAGAGATAGACAGATTCCTGATTAGTATGGGTGTCAGGGCTTAATGGGGAGAAGGCAGGTGAGAGGGATTGAAAGGGAAAGTTAGATCAGCCATGATTGAATGGCAGAGTAGATGTGATGGCCCAAATGGCCTAATTCTGCTCCTACAAGATATGAACTCATGAAAGTAATGTGGCTTTGGTTGGAGAAAGTTAGACCAGGAATGATTGATTCTAGAAATGAAATCAATGAGAAATAAGAATCTGGATAAAATAACTGAAAGAGATCAGTTAAATAATTGTGGAAAGATCTACGCCAACATTTTTACCAGTTTGTTCTCGCCACATCCTGTTTTGTTCCCCAGAGATTCATTTTATTACATACACTGAACAGAACAACAACACAATGTTATTTACATGTGTTGCCGACTGGGGGATTGCAGCCATTATTGGATACCTGTCCTGCACACCAGCTAAAGAAGAGACAGACATAATCAGTGGAAGAGTTTTTCTCTTTTTAATCTCTTTATTATCCATCAGTCTGCAGAGAGATGAGAATGAAGATCTGTTTCCATTGATCCCTGGCCTCCAGAGAAAACCAATACAAGACCCCATCTTGATTTTGTTATTAGTTGAGAAGGTTATTTTGCTCTTCTTACCAATTAAGCCAGAATTAGCCAGAAAAAGCAGCCTACCAGAGGACTGGGAGAAATTCAGAGACCAGCAGAGGAGGACAAAGGGCTTAATTAGGAAAGGGAAAATAGATTATGAAAGAAAACTGGCAGGGAACATAAAAACTGACTGCAAAAGCTTTTATAGATATGTGAAGAGAAAAAGATTAGTTAAAACAAATGTAGGTCCCTTGCAGTCAGAAACGGGTGAATTGATCATGGGGAACAAGGACATGGCAGACCAATTGAATAACTACTTTGGTTCTGTCTTCACTAAGGAAGACATAAATAATCTGCCGGAAATAGCAGGGGACCGGCGGTCAAATGAGATGGGGGAACTGAGTGAAATCCAGGTTAGCCGGGAAGTGGTGTTAGGTAAATTGAATGGAATAAAGGACGATAAATCCCCAGGGCCAGATAGGCTGCATCCCAGAGTACTTAAGGAAGTAGCCCCAGAAATAGTGGATGCATTAGTGATAATTTTTCAAAACTCTTTAGATTCTGTAGTAGTTCCTGAGGATTGGAGGGTAGCTAATGTAACCGCACTTTTTAAAAAGGGAGGGAGAGAGAAAACATGGAATTACAGACCAGTTAGTCTAACGTCGGTAGTGGGGAAACTGCTAGAATCAGTTATTAAAGATGGGATAGCAGCACATTTGGAAAGTGGTGAAATCATTGGACAAAGTCAGCATGGATTTATGAAAGGTAAATCATGTCTAGATTTACAGGCTAGATGCAGGAAGATTGTTCCCGATGTTGGGGAAGTCCAGAACAAAGGGTCATAGTTTAAGGATAAGGGGGAAATCTTTTAGGACCGAGATGAGGAAAACTTTTTTCACACAGAGGGTGGTGAGTCTCTGGAATTCTCTGCTGCAGAAGGTAGTTGAGACCAGTTCATTGGCTATATTTAAGAGGGAGTTACATGTGGCCCTTGTGGCTAAAGGGATCAGGGGGTACAGAGAGAAGGCAGGAACAGGATACTGAGTTGGATGATCAGCCATGATCATTTTGAATGGCGGTGCAGGATCGAAGGGCCGAATGGCCTACTCCTGCACCTATTTTCTATGTTTCTATGTTTCTATGTTTCTACGAGTACATCGTGGAGGCTGCTATGCTTCCAGGAATGTAAAATCTAGACTGATACTCTGGCACAGTATGGGATATTAAATCACAAGCCTTTCTGCTCTCTGAAAAGAGGAAGACTTTTTTGAAGCAAAGATTATCCTTGGTACTCAAGCCTAGATTTTAATTTTTATTTATTTATTTATTATTATTTTTAAATTTTATTTTTCATTTTTTTTCCTTCTCCTTCTCCTTCTCCTTCTCCCTTCTCCTTCTCCTTCTCCTTCTCCTTCTCCTTCTTCTTCTTCTTCTTCTCCTTCTCCTTCTTCTTCCCTTCTTCTTCTTCTTCTTCTTCTTCTTCTTCTTCTTCTTCTTCTTCTTCTTCTTCTTCTTCTCCTTCTCCTTCTCCTTCTTCTCCTTCTCCTTCTCCTTCTCCTTCTCCTTCTCCTTCTCCTTCTCCTTCTCCTTCTCCTTCTCCTTCTCCTTCTCCTTCTCCTTCTCCTTCTCCTTCTCCTTCTCCTTCTCCTTCTCCTTCTTTCTCCTTCTCCTTCTCCTTCTCCTTCTCCTTCTTCTCTCCTTCTCCTTCTCCTCTCCTCCTTCTCCTTCTCCTTCTCCTTCTCCTTCTCCTCCTTCTTCTCTTCTTCTCCTTCTCCTTCTCCTTCTCCTTCTCCTTCTCCTTCTCCTTCTCCTTCTCCTTCTTCTTCTTCTTCTTCTTCTTCTTCTTCTTCTCTTCTTCTCCTTCTCCTTCTCCTTCTCCTCCTCCTCCTCCTCCTCCTCCTCCTCCTCCTCCTCCTCCTCCTTCTTCTTCTTCTTCTTCTTCTTCTCCTCCTCCTCCTCCTCCTCCTACTAAAGTTCGTTGGACAACTTGTTCTATTTGATCTTCCGTTTGTGCACGTCGAGTTGATTGCATTAGTCGAAACAGGGCGGACCACGTGAAGGTTGCAATCTTCCACCCCATCCTTCAATCAATACGTTAAGACTATTAGCACGTTTCTGTTCGTGGGTGTCTGTGATTCACAAACTGGCTGCCTTTTCTCTTACATAATGAAAATGGCTACATTTCAAATAAGAAGAGCTCTGGGATATTCTGAAAGGGAAGAGAATGGCACTTATTAAAACAAGTCTTCCTTCATTCTATGTTTAATTCCATGCCCTCTGGAATTCTCTGCCACAGAAGGTAGTTGAGGCCAGTTCATTGGCTATATTTAAGAGGGAGTTAGATGTGGCCCTTGTGGCTAAAGGGATCAGGGGGTATGGAGAGAAGGCAGGTACAGGATACTGAGTTGGATGATCAGCCTTGATCATATTAAATGGCGGTGCAGGCTCGAAGGGCTGAATGGCCTACTCCTGCACCTATTTTCTATGTTTCTATGTTTCTATGTCCTGAGATTTTCTTCTTCAGACTAAACTGTGGTTATACCATTCTGTTGATTCTTAATTCATCATTGTTTCGACCATTTTGTAAGAGCATTAGTAAAGTCTTTGTAAACCATCAAGTCTCTTCTGACCTACAAGTCCATGGTTTTTATTCCCATTCGTTGGGTGGGTTTGCTTCCCTTTCTCCCTTTCCATTCACACGGGCCCGGGATCCTGCGTATCCTTTGAACTTGTGCAGGAAGGAACTGCAGATGGTGGTTTACACCGAAGATAGACACAAAATACTGGAGTAACTCGGCAGGACAGGCAACATCTCTGGATAGAAGGAATTGATGACATTTTGGGTTGAGACCCTTCTTCACACTGAGTCAGTCAAGTCACATTTATTTATATAGCACATTTAAAAAACAACTCTCGTTGGCCAAAGTGTTCTACATTTGTTAGAAGAATAGTATAAACAAACAAACTACATAATACAGTATATACATATAGCCCTCGCTCAGTTGAGGCCAGGAAATGCTTGGGAGTATAGATACGTTTTTAGTCTAGACTTAAAGGAGTCGATGGAGGGGGCAGTTCTGATGGGAAGGGGATACTGTTCCACAGTCTAGGAGCTGCAACCGCAAAGGTGCGGTGGCCCCTAAGCTTATGCCTAGACCACGGGATATTCAGCAGGCCCAAGTCGGCCGATCTGAGGGACCTGGAAGTGGAGTGGTGGGTAAGAAGACTTTTAATGTGGGTCAGGGGAGAGGAAGACACAGAGATAAGGAAGGGTAAGGTGTGAAAATGAGACAGCAAATGAGATGAAGTTCAAGAAAAATGTAGAATAGATCATTGTTAACGAGGAGAAGATGACAACAAAGCAAACAGGGATAAAATGTAATCGGGATCAGTCAGATTGGTCAGAGAACTAGGAAGGGGAGGGTTACTTCAAGTTAGAGAAATCAATATTTAGGTATGTTACAAAGCCTACCTGAATCGTGGCTGAGAATCTGCCCCACCCCGTGTCCGCGATTCTGGCGCTGTTTAGAGGGGGCGGGTTTAAAACGCCATTTTTACTAGGCTGTTGCAATCGAAAATGTTCAGCCTAGTAAATCATTAACGGAAAATCGCTGAAAGACCCCGTCGCAAAAGGTATTATTAGTTTTTATGGCCTTGCATAATAGTTATAGTAGTTTAAAAATCACTCTCTAAACCCGCGACCTCTCGCAGCCCCAGGGTTTTATAAAGCAAACAATTAAAGGTATGTACCTTCTTTTTACATTAAAAGGGGCTTCTTAAGAACCCTGTATATAAAGTTTTCTATGGCGAATAGTTCATTTTGGGCTCGTTATATCCCGCAGTATTTTTCTGGGCATTTGGGGGCACAAATCCACTGCAATGTGAACGTTCTAAACCAGCGCGTTCCACAGGAACCCACTCGAAAGCCGATTTTAATTGACTTTAATTTACAGCAATTGAACACTAAATTCCTTCCATTTGGCCTATAACTGTTGATTTGTAAAAGAGATTTAAAAAATCATGTTTTATTGTGAATTATTTGTGAATATTATTTGGACACTTAGGCTATTTAAAAATGTTAATCATTTATTAAGAAATGGATAGATGGTTAGATCTAGTAATTGAAGTTTGAAATTAGCTACAATTGGGTAACTAACTAATTATATGCTTTAATTTCAGGTCATTCCAAGTAAGATTATTTTATATTTGTTTCAGAATGCTTCAATCTATGATAACTGAAAATTTCATTCAGTTCTCTTAATTTTTAAGAAGGTTATGGGCTTTTGACTGTCCTCGATCACAGCTTTTTTGTTATGTCCATAGAAAATCAATAGGGAACAAGATGCTAATTTCCGAGTATGAAAATGGCCATAACCTTTTTATTACTTGAGATATGAAAGTGAATTAGGTGTCAAATTAAACTTATTGTTATGCTTTATCTGATGGGATAAATTGCAGACTTGATTTTTTAAATCTCAAAATTTTGTAACATTGCTACAATATTCATACCACTGTGCTGTTCCTCCAATTTGCGCTGGGCCTTATTCTGACTTTAAACTTTAAACCTACTTGCTTCACCATAAAATTCATTGTGATACTGTGTAGGGTCTTTTTAAAAAAAAGCAAATTAAAAATGCAATGATTATCTTGTCATGAAGTGGTATTCCTGACAAAATAAACATATAATGTCTTCCAAATGAGGTTATGGTCAGTTTATTTTGTTTGCCGATATTCCCTCTCTTGAATTGGAATGATGTAAGTTAAAGTGCTGTTAACTTTCTCTCTTCTTCCAAATAAATGACTATTTTGACAGGTCAATGACCAGCAATCCTATTGGGTAATAAAAAGCTTTAAATGACCTCCTGTAAAAGTTTAATTGATTTCTGGTCATATGGCTTCTGACCAAGTGGAATAGCATGCTTATTTCAAATCACTTTCATTATTCTCAGTGATCCTGCCTCTCCTGATTTCCTTCAAAAACCATTGTTTATTTACTTAAAAGGGCCTTTAAACATAAATATATCTATGTATGTTTCAAAATGCTTTCAGAAATATGAATCTAGAAATAAATAGGACTCAAAATGAAGAGCTTATCTTTCTAGAGAAAAGCTATCAGTCTAAAGCCTGGTGACTAGCTCAAAACATATTCATCTTGCTCTTAGATTTAATGTTACAATCAGGTGGCATGGTGGTGCAGCGACAGAGTTGCTGCCTTACAGTGCTAGAGACCAGGGTTCGATCCTGACCACGGGTACTGTCGCTGTTTGTACATTATCGTTATTGTACATTAAATGAAGTTTGTACATTATTCCCATGAGAGCGTGGGTTTTCTTCGGGAGCTCCAGTTTCCTCCCACACACCAAACACGTCCAAGTTTGGCGGTTAATTGTCTTTGGTAAAATTGTAAATAGTCCCCAGTGTGTAAGATCGTGCTCATATACAGGGTGATTGCTGGTCAGCGCGGACTTGTGGGTCTATTTCTGCACTGTATTTCCAAACTCTAACCTAAACTAATCAGTTCCTGCTGCCACACACTCATCTCCCCGCTACCTTCAGTTAGAAGGTACAGGAGCCCGAAGACTGCAACGTCCAGGTTCAGAAATAGCTTCTTCCCCACAGCCATCAGGCTGTTAAACTCAACTGAAACAAATCTCTGAACATTAATAGACCATCTGTTTATTTGCACTTTATCTGCTTATTTATTGATGTGTGTATATATTTATATAATGGTATATGGACTCACTGATCTGTTCTGTAGTCATGCCTACTATGTTCTGTTGCGCTGAAGCAAAACAAGAATGTCATTGTCCTATCTGGGACACATGACAATAAACTCTCTTGACTTGACTTGACTCTTGCTTTTCTTGACAGTAGTTTCAACTAATCTATTACATTTTAAATACCATCTTTTCTCTCTTCTTGAATGCTGTCACATTTATTATTTCATCATGCTCTTTTATTTCATATTTCCACCATATGCTGTGTTCTGTATTTATGTTACCCTCACTCCCTCCCTCTATTTGTCCTGCCCCGGGCAGATCAATATTGCTGACTAAGCATTCCTCTATTAGTTGTCCTAACCGTGCTTTCTACCTGCATACTTTTGATGTCCACTGTATCGGGGATGTCCTCTTGGCTTTCTCAACTGCACTCCGACTCCACCGCCTCATCCCACTAGTGAAAATATGTTATTTTCCACACCTTTACAGTTAGAACATAGAACATTGCATCACGGGGATGGGCCCTTTGGCCCATCATATCTCAGCCAACCATGATGCCAAACTAACTAATCTCATCTGCCTGCACATGATTCATATCTCTCTATTCTTCACATTATCATGTGTCTATCTAGATGCCTCAAAAACATTGCTAGCGTAGTTGCTTCTGGTGAAAGGCTATTGAGGTGAACTGTTAACCCTGTTTGTCTGTGCCTGACGTGCTAAGTATCTCCAACATTTTTTATTTTGACAAATCCACAACAAAAATTTGAATGTGGGCGTAGTGGTAGGTAGTAGCAGTAGCATGGTTGGCATGGGGGAAAGGCAGCAGGACCCAGTGGTGTCAGTATTAAGATCCCCTGTTGGAATTGGGGAGCAGTAAGATCCAGGAGAGTCAGTCAAAGTGGAGCAGTTGTGGAGCTGGCAGCGTGGAGGCCCCTGACCTGGAGCTGGGCCTTGAACCGAGTTGAGTCGATGAACTCGGGCCTGCAAGGAAGATATCAGAAATGCAGGGATGTATATATGAGGAAAGGATCATCATGCTGGGTCTCTTTTCATTTGAGAACATAAGTCATTGAAATCGTGAAAGGTTTTGACAGAGTTGGTATCCCATGTACTTGAAGTTGGTCCACAGACATTTATGCCTTTGTGATTCAAGTGCACATCCAGATACCTCTTTACTGTAGCAAGAGTCTCTGCCTCCACCAACCACTCAGGCAGAGCATCCAAATTTCAACCACCCTCTGAAGGAGAAAATTAATCTTCAGATCCAGCAGAGTGCGTAGTGGCAGAGTTGCTGCCTTACAGTCCCAAAGAACCGGGTTCGATCCTGACTATGGGTGCTGTCCGGACAGAGTTTGTACGTTCTCCCCATGACCTGTGTGGGTTTTATCCAGGAAGATCCAGTTTCCACCCACACTCCAAAGAAGTACAGGTTTGTAGGCTCATTGGCTTGGTATACATGTAAATTGTCCCTAGTGTGTGTAGGATAGTGTTAGTGCGTGGAGACAACTGGTTGGCGTGAACTCGGTGGGCCGAAGGGCCTGTTTCCATGCAGTATCTCTAAACTAAATTAAACTAAACGAAACAAAACTAACTCCCCTCAAACCCCTTATGCTCATCTGTTGTAGATTCCTCTATTCCTATTTCCTGCAATCTACCCTTTTTATGCTTCTGTAGGTAGACACAAAATGCTGGAGAAAAGGAATAGGTGGCTATTTGGGTTGACCCCTTCTTCAGACTCTTTGGGTCCAACCCAAAACGTCACCTATTCCTTTTCTCCAGAGATCTGCCTGACCCATTGAGTTACTTCTGCATTTTGTGTCTATCTTCAGCATAAACCAGCACCCACAGTTCCTTCCTACACTTTCAATGCTTCTCATTATTTTGTAAACCTCTATCGGGACCTGGCCTAATCCACTGCATGGAAAACAATCCAGCCTATCTCCTGATACATGAAATTGGCTCTCCAGTCAAACAAAACTTATTGTTGTAGAAACTGTGTCTGAAATTAGTTCTCAGAAAAAAAAATTGAGAGGGTTTGGCTGGGTCTTGCCATAGAGGGAGTACAGAGAACTTATTCCAAACTTTCATTAAGAAAGGGATGGACCCAGGCTCGATGAGGGGGGCTTAGGAAACTTACAGATTGTTGGACAGGCTGGATGCCGAGATTGTCCCGATGTTGGGGAATTCCAGGACAAGGGGTCACAGTTTAAGAATAAAGGGGAAATCATTTAGGACCAAGATGAGAAAAACATTTTTCACACAGAGAGTGGTGAATCTCTGGAATTCTCTGCCACAGAAGGTAGTTGAGGCCAGTTAATTGGCTATATTTAAGAGGGAGTTGGATGTGGCCCTTGTGGCTAAAGGGATCAGGGGGTATGGAGAGATGGCAGGTACAGGATACTGAGTTGGATGATCAGCCATGATCATATTGAATGGCGGTGCAGGCTCGAAGGGCCGAATGGCCTACTCCTGCACCTATTTTCTATGTTACTATGTTTCTATGTCTTACCTCGTGTCCAACTGGATTTCTGTTGCCTATTCCAGTATCAAATCGGCTGGATTCTTCAAAGCGCCCCATGGGTAATTCTCAACTTTCTTCAGAACTTCCTTTGCATGAAATTAATTACTCCAGTGCCAATTCCTGTTGGCTGAATCTCAGAAAATGTTATCAGCTTCAGTAAAATGTTTACGCTGAAAATTGATTTTCTCCACATTCCTCGAAGTAGTGCGTGGGGTGAATGGAGAAACTTAATACACTCACTTGAATGAAACTGTGCCTATTTTGATGTACTATTCCATTTCTTGAGCTTGAACAAAATCCTGTTTCCCCACCTTCTGTCCCTAATTTTGCATCATTCCTGAGTATTTCTCTGGTGATTTCATCCGCACGATATGCCAAAGATCCAATTTCCCCAGCAGCTGCTCGAAAATACCTTCAGTACAAAAAATAAGATAATGTTTCTGGGAGTTGAGGAGCACATTGTTTCAATAGGATTGAGGACAGAATTTGCACTATCATTTCTCAACAGCTATCAACAATGTTGCATCGAACAGAATGGTATATAAAGAACTGAAATGACATTGAGTTAATTTCAGGGTGACTGTCTGGTTTAATCTGTGACTTGAAAATTGAATCAATAACAATCTGTTATTATTGGCTTAATTTTAAATGTATTTTCATGCATGCATTCACTGCATTACGACAGTGACAACATTTCAAAAGTCAGTCATTGACACAAAGCTCTTTCGGATGCTCTGGGATCATGGAAGGTGCTATATACATGTCTTTAACATCAACCACATAATTTATTTGATTAAATGTTGCTACATTAAATTCATAACAGCAATGATAGTTTCTGTACCCAATTAAAATTCCTCAGAAGAGCCAAACTATATATATGGTAGTGACTATATTTTGAACACATAAAATTGACTTAAATTGAAGTTGAGTTATTTAGCTTATGATGGATTACTATTCTATCTTTTGACAAGCTGTGCTCTGTAGGGGGTTACTGAATAGCTGTCTCCAGCAAGTATAGGTCATCTGGTCAGTTACATTGCATTTTTATACTTTTTTAAACTCTACCAGGCCCTAAATCCACATAAAAGGGGTTCTGTAAAGGAAGCATTCAGTATAGAGAGCCTTTATCTGCTGTCTTTGTGTAATTGTTCATTTTTAGTCAGTGAGACATGTGTGTCTTAATATTCAGGTAGATTCTGTAAACTGTCAAATTTTATTGCATATATCAGCTGCATTAAAAAAGATTAGATGATACTTCCCCATTTCAGAAGGCCATGAATGAAAGGCACATCTTGCTTTGCAATAGCTTATCGCATTTTGATACAAATTCGTATTGGACTCTGCCCAGGGATTAAGATAATACATTGGTAATATCTTGATAACCACTTTTAACTTCATTTTATTTTAATCTGAAGAATTTCATCGTTGAAGTACATTACCAAGTGGAATAAAAAGGCAATGGATCCCTCAGTTAACATTAGATATTCCTTTTCGTAAATGTACCCTCTTCATAAGGTTTGGAAATTCATACTGCTGCATCTTCATGTTAATATTCATACGACAAAGTAGGTCAATCCATTCACTTGCAAGACCAACATTGCATTAGCATGACGTCAGTTTTCTTCTCATGCATTGAACTTCAGTTGCCCCTCTGCAGGAACTATACATCAGGAGGTGCAACTCCAGAGCCAATAAGATCATGGGAGACCCCTTCCACCCCTGCAACGGACTGTTCCAGCTGCTATGGTCAGGCAAACGCCTCTGTTGCCATGCTGTGAGAATGGAGAGGTTGAGAAGGAGTTTCTTCCCTGAGGCCATTAGGACTGTAAACTCCTATCTTACCAGGGACTAACTTTACTGTACCATTCTACTATTTTTTTTTAAATTTCTGTTTTTTTTCCTCTTTTTCCTTCCGCCCACAATATTTAATGTAAAAGAATATGTTATTCTGCTCCATTCTGTTTGTAGTTTGTTTGTTTGTTTGTTTGTTTGTTTTTTGCACAAAGTCCGCGAGAATTGCCACTTTTCATTTCACTGCACATCTCGTATGTGTATGTGACGAATAAACTTGACCTGACTTGACTTAGGCAAACAGCCAAAGATATTTTTACAGACTCCAGCCAATGGTGTTTGAGCCTTTTCCCCAAAAGGACTTTGCTTGGGTGGTCAGATCCTCCCTGCACACCTAGAGTCTTACGGCTATGGACACATCTCTCAGCACATAGCCCTAATCCGGTGATCAGTTATGTGCAACGTGGTACACTGGAAGACCTACCATTTCAAGGAAACCAAAGGTCTCCTTTCCCACAGTGAATAAGGTTGTCAAACGATATTGATCAGGATATTGATCTATTGGAAATGTGGACAGAGAAATGCCAGATGGAGTTTAATCCAGACTATTATGAGGTGTTGTTTTTTGGGAGGTCTATATGCAATGTATGGCAAGATAGTTAGGCGCATTGATGTACAAAGTGTTTTCAGGTCAAGTCTATAGCTCTCTGAAAGTGGGAAGACAAGTAGATACATTTCCTACCCAATTTTAGAAACAGAGGGCCAAAAACCAAAAATATAGATATTTGGATCATTTTGCAGATCTTTATATAGATCCAAAATGTGTGTTCTTCATTATGGCTACAAATCGCACTTTCTTTTAGTTCTCAAAATATGCAGAGCATTGCCAAGAGCTTGTCATGTCAAACTTATCACTAGGTAGCAAACCAGTACCTTCGAGGGAATTTTCCATGGCAACTCCAATACAGTAGTATGAGGTACTTCAAAGGGTTGGGTACATATGCCTGCAGTATGCCTGGTCACAACCCCTTCTCTTCCCCAAGCCCACTCATCTAGTCACGTGCCTTAAGTGACCCCAGCTCAATGTCATGCATGGATTTACAATATAGGTTGATATCAGAAACAAGAATCTTTGCTCTTAGAAAGTGCTGCAAATCACAGAAATATATAAAACTGATCTGCGTTGAAGGAGATCAAAGAACGGGACATTGAGGTCTCCGCAGGAGCACTTCAATTCAGATATAATTGGTGACAAAGCTTGATGGGTGGGACTATGTGAGAAACACAGCTCATAGCTTGTGCACACATAAGAAACTGCAGATGATGCAATATTGTGTGGAATGTAAAGCACTGGAGTAATTCAACGGTTCAGGCAGCATCTCTGGAGAACAAATGGGCAAAGTTTTGGGTCAGGGCCCTTCTTCAGACTCAAGAAGGTGAAGGAGGGACCTGACCTGATATGTCACATATCCATGTCCTCCAGTACATTTGTGTTATAGCTCGTGCATTTTTGCACCAATTCTGGATAATACTGATTAAATGAACATTTATTCAGAATTAACCAAACATGTATCACTGTACTTCGGTACAAGTGACAATTAACTAAATTAAACTAAACATCGTCATGTGAGGAAATTACACCCACATTGGGCTACACCAGGCCTGGAACTATTCAGCCTAATTTCTAAGGATGAAATTTCAACCAGAAATGGATACAATTGTATTAAATAATTTGTATGCACATTTTATGAATAATCACAAATAGACCAAATTTTTGCAAGGTTATATATTCCTGAGGACATTTTTTATCCATATCATTAATTTGCTGTTTATGAGACTGATTCATACTGCAGGGAAACCCAATTGAAGTTATCATTCTTTGTTTGACATATCAATATCATAATGGGCCTGTCCCACTTAGTCGATTTTTTAGCGGACTGCCGGCGACTGTCAAGTTTGTGCCAGAGTGGAACACACACACACACAAACACATCGCTTCCTTCACCAGCCCGTGTGAATTATTTAAAACAGGGCAAGTGCTCCCCCCGCTTGCCCTGTCTAAAAGATTTACACAGTGCAAAGCCAAGGTGATGCAGAAACACCTCGATGAAAAGGAAGGTTGGAGCTGTAAAAACACGGCTAAAGCTCAGTGTACGGTAAGTCCTTTAAAAGATGGGGGGGTTAAAAGATGGGGGGGGGGAGTGGGGGGGGGGGGGAGAGGGGGGGGGTTAGAGAGGGGGAGGGTGAGGGTAGAGGGGGGGGGGGTAGAGAGGGGGAGATGGAGTGGAGACAACTTTTAAGAAGCCAGAGATACATGGCTGTGAAGCTCGGCGGACATTTAACATTACGGGTCGGTTATCCTTGGTTCTGAAAACTACTGCTCACCTTTTTTTCCCCCAATGAGCCAATGAAATTCATCGGTCAGCACCGGCTCCAACCCACGAGAACCTCCGAGAACCTTCAACCTCCTGCCGACCCACCTACGGCTCGAGAATTCTCGCTACTCTCCATGGCGGCTTCATTCTAGTCGCCACTAATTTTTTAACGTTGAAAAATTCACGATGACCATAATGAGGCTCTTGACTAGTTCCCTGAACGCGGGAATTCCTCACGACCATGAAGGCGACTCCCCGGTAACCACCCACGAACATGTGGTGACCATGTGGTGACTGCAGAGTCTCCTGCAGTTGCCTCAAAAGTCACCTAAGTGTGACAGGCCCGTAAGGGTAACCAACAACACCTTTTCAACACCAAATAAAACAAAATGGGGAAACCTCTAGGCCTCGGATTAACTCTCCACAGGTGCTTGCAACCCTGCAGAGAGCTAGCATTTTCAATATTAATTCCATATCTCCAGCATTCGCAGTATTTTGCTATTGTATCCATCAGCATTTCTTAGGGGCGGTACGGTGGCTCACTGGAGATGGACATTGCGTACAGTTTTGGTCTCCAAATCTGAGGAAAGACATTCTTACCATAGAGGGAGTACAGAGAAAGTTCTCCAGACTGATTCCTGGGATGTCTGGACTTTCATATGAAGAAAGGCTGGATAGACTCGGCTTGTACTCGCTAGAATTTAGAAGATTGGGGGGGGATCTTATAGAAACGTACAAAATTCTTAAGGGGTTGGACAGGCTAGATGCAGGAAGATTGTTCCCGATGTTGGGGAAGTCCAGGACAAGGGGTCACAGTTTAAGGATAAAGGGGAAATCCTTTAGGACCGAGATGAGAAAAACATTTTTCACACAGAGAGTGGTGAATCTCTGGAATTCTCTGCCACAGAAGGTAGTTGAGGCCAGTTCATTGGTTATATTTAAGAGGGAGATAGATGTGGCCCTTGTGGCTGAAGGGATCATGGGGTATGGAGAGAAGGCAGGTACAGGATACTGAGTTGGATGATCAGCCATGATCATATTGAATGGTGGTGCAGGCTCGAAGGGCCGAATGGCCTAATTCTGCACCTATTTTCTATGTTTCTACGTTTCTATGCTGAGTTACAGCGCTTACAGTACCAGAGATCTCGGTTCGATCCTAGCTACGGGTGCTTGTCTGTACGCAGTTTGTACATTTCCCCCCGTGACCTGCATGGGTTTTCTCCAAGAACTTCAGTTTCCTCCCACACTCCAAAGACATGCAGGTTTGTAGGTTAAATGTCTTAGTATAAATGTTTTTTTTTAGTTGTCCCTCATATAGGACAGTATTAATGCACCTGAATCACTGATCGGAGCGGCTCGGTGGGCTGAAGGGCCTGTTTCTGTGCCGTACATCTAAACTAATTATTTAATCATTCGTGACATATTTTATTGTCTATTGGATACCGTGGCCTTTTAAGGATATAAAGCGGTTCCATATCAAGTTAATTCTCTTTCCAACATCTCCCATTGATGTTCTCTCATTTTAGCCAGTAGCAGATTTCCCCAATCGGACACTTTCAATCTCATCACAGGCAAGTCCAGAATTGTCCAAAATTCAGTATCTTAAGCACTTTTGAACTTTTTTCCTGTTGAACATCACATTCAATTCTTTCACAAAAAATGTTTATTGTCGGAGTATTGTTCATTTACGTAAAGTGCTACCTAAATATGACAAACGATAAATTTCAATGTATTCAATTCTCCCATTCGGGAGACAGTTATAATGTAGTTGTGATCTTACCTTCCAAGTCTGGCTGACATCAGTTTTAACTTTTGGGCTGCAAGTACACTGATGATATCTTCTGTCATTATGGAGATTGATCTCCAAAGCTTTCACCAAAGCTTAGAACCATAGATACATAGAAAATAGATGCAGATGTAGGCCATTCAGCCCTTCGAGCCTGCACCGCCATTCAATATGATCATGGCTGATCATCCAACTCAGTATCCTGTACCTGCCTTCTCTCCATACCCCCTGATCCCTTTAACCCATACACAAATAAAAACATTTCTTCCATCGAACGTGTCCAAAGACAGGCAGCTCGATTTGTTACTAACACCTATGAGAGAGAACCGCCAAACGGGGAACGAGAATTGGAAGAGCAAATATGTAAGGAGATAGCAGATATTAGTAGTAAGCACAAGGTAGTGATTGTGGGAGATTTCAACTTTCCACACATAGACTGGGAAACACATTCTGTAAATGGGCTGGATGGGTTGGAGTTTGTAAAATGTGTGCAGGATAGTTTTTTGCAGCAATACATAGAAGTACCTACTAGAGGAGGGGCAGTGCTGGACCTCCTGTTAGGAAATGAGACGGGGCAGGTGGCGGAGGTATGTGTTGGGAAGCACTTCGGGTCCAGTGATCACAATACCATTAGTTTCAATATAATTATGGAGAGGGTCAGAACTGGACCAAGGGTTGAGATTTTTGACTGGAGAAAGGCTAACTTTGATGAGATGCGAGATGATTTAAAAGGAGTGAACTGGGACATTTTGTTTTATGGGAAAGATGTAGAAGAGAAATCGAGGACATTTAAAGGGGAAATTTTAAGAGTACAGAATCTTTATGTTCCTGTTCGGTTGAAAGGAAACAGTAAAAATTAAGTGTAAAGAGCCCTGGTTTCAAGGGAAATTGGACATCTTGTTCGGAAAAAGAGGGAGATCTACAATAATTATAGGCAGCATGAAGTAAATGAGGTGCTTGAGGAGTATAAGGAATGTAAAAAGAATCTTAAGAAAGAAATTAGAAAAGCTAAAAGAAGATATGAGTTTGCTTTGGCAAGTAAGGTGAACGTAAATCCAAAGGGTTTCTACAGCTATATTAATAGCAAAAGGATAACGAGGTATAAAATTGGTCCATTGGAGAGACAGAGTGGACAGCTATCTGCAGATACAAAAGAGATGGGGGAGATATTGAACAATTTTTGTTTCTTCGCTATTCACCAAGGAGAAGGATATTGAATTATGTGAGGTAAGGGAAACGAGTAGAGTAGCTATGGATACTATGAGGTTCAAAGTAAAAGAAGTACTGACACTTTTGAAAGATATAAAAGTGGACAAGTCTCCAGGTCCTGACAGGATATTCCCTAGGACATTGAGGGAAGTTAGTGTAGAAATAGCTGGGGCTATGACAGAAATATTTCAAATGTCATTAGAAAAGGGAATAGTCCCCGAGGATTGGCGTACTGCGCATGTTGTTCCATTGTTTAAAAAGGGTTCTAAGAGTAAACCTAGCAATTATAGACCTGTTAGTTTGACTTCAGTGGTGGGCAAATTAATGGAAAAGATACTTAGAGATAATATATATAAGCAACTGGATAAACAGGGTCTGATTAGGAACAGTCAGCATGGATTTGTGCCTGGAAGGTCATGTTTGACTAATCTTCTTGAATTTTTTGAAGAGGTTACTAGGGAAATTGACGAGGGTAAAGCAGTGGATGTTGTCTATATGGACTTTAGTAAGGCCTTTGACAAGATTCCTCATGGAAGGTTGGTTAAGAAGGTTCAACTGTTGGGTATAAATGCAGGAATAGCAAGATGGATTCAACAGTGGCTGAATGGGAGAAGCCAGAGGGTAATGGTGGATGGCTGTTTATCGGGTTGGAGACAGGTGACTAGTGGGGTGCCTCAGGGATCTGTCTTGGGTCCTTTGTTGTTTGTCATGCACATCAATGATCTGGATGAAGGTGTGGTAAATTGGATTAGTAAGTATGCAGATGATACCAAGATAGGGGGTGTTGTGGATAATGAAGAGGATTTCCAAAGTCTACAGAGTGATTTAGGCCATTTGGAAAAATGGGCTGAAAGATGGCAGATGGAGTTTAATGCTGATAAATGTGAGGTGCTACACCTTGGCAGGACAAATCAAAATAGGACGTACATGGTAAATGGTAGGGAATTGAAGAATACAGTTGAACAGAGGGATCTGGGTATAACCATGCATAGTTCCTTGAAGGTGGAATCTCATATAGATAGGGTGGTAAAGAAAGCTTTTGGTATGCTAGCCTTTATAAATCAGAGCATTGAGTATAGAAGCTGGGATGTAATGTTAAAATTTTACAAGGCATTGGTGAGACCAAATCTGGAGTATGGTGAACAATTTTGGTCGCCCAATTATAGGAAGGATGTCAACAAAATAGAGAGAGTACAGAGGAGATTTACTAGAATGTTGCCTGAGTTTCAACAACTAAGTTACAGGGAAAGGTTGAATAAGTTAGGTCTTTATTCTCTGGAGCGCAGAAGGTTAAGGGGGGACTTGATAGAGGTCTTTAAAATGATGAGAGGGATAGACACAGTTGATGTGGACAAGCTTTTCCTTTTGAGAATAGGGAAGATTCAAACAAGAGGACATGACTTCAGAATTAAGGGACAGAAGTTTAGGGGTAATATGAGGGGGAACTTCTTCACTCAGAGAGTGGTAGCGGTGTGGAATGAGCTTCCAGTGGAAGTGGTGGAGGCAGGTTCATTGGTATCATTTAAAATTAAATTGGATAGGCATATGGATGAGAAGGGAATGGAGGGTTAGTTATGGTATGAGTGCAGGCAGGTGGGACTAAGGGGGAAAAAAGTTGTTCGGCACGGACTTGTAGGGCCGAGATGGCCTGTTTCCGTGCTGTAATTGTTATATGGTTTATATGGTTATAGAAGCGAGCGTCACCAAACTTCTGAATTCTCTGGGGTGGAACCCTCTCCAAGACAGGTGAAGCTCACCGTTTGACCTGCTTTTACAAAATGTTAAATGGTCAGCTCGACATAGACTACAAGACCTACACCAAACCCAAACCAATTAGGAGCAGACGTGGGCATTCGATCCAATTTGTGATCCCAGCTACAAAGACAGATGTGTACAGCAATTCGTTCTTCCCCCGCACAATTAAAGCATGGAATAATCTCCACCCTACTATAGTTACCCAACCAGATGCAACTAAATTTAAAGTAGCTCTTTCTTCCCAATAACCCTTTCTGGCTTAAGCCCTCCCTTCACCACCTCCAGTTTAAATTCCATTTGAAATATTTTGGAGGACCAAGAAACCAAGAACCAAGCCACAAGGGCCACATCAAACTCCCTCTTAAATATAGCCAATGAACTGGCCTCAACTACCTTCTGTGGCAGAGAATTCTTAATCTCGCACTTTAATCTTGCACTTTAATCTAAGGTTTAGGCAAATAGTCAGGAAGCCTAGCAGAGTAGGGCTCCATATTTTAAAGTTTCCTTGAGGAGAAGGAATGATCTTCTGATCTTCTTATGTCCCTCAAACACACTTGTTCATCTATATGCCTCCAACTTTCACAGTGCCAGGGATCACAACTCGGGTCCATATAGAGATCGACAGGTGAAAAATGTTCGTGGTCTGGAGCTATTTTTAACATTTACACTCCCAGTCGAATTGACAAAATAGGAAATATTTTTCTGAGAAGAACTCATATATTTGTCATAGAAACATAGAAAAATAGAAAATAGTTGCAGGAGGAGGCCATTCGGCCCTTCGAGCCAGCACTGCCATTCATTGTGATCATGGCTGATCGTCCCCAATCAATAACCCGTGCCTGCCTTCTCCTCATATCCCATGGTTCCACTAGCCCCTAGAGCTCTATCTAACTCTCTCTTAAATCCATCCATTGATTTGGCCTCCACTGCCCTCTGTGGCAGGGAATTCCACAAATTCACAACTCTCTGGGTGAGAAAGCTTTTTCTCAACTCAGTCTTAAATGGCCTCCCCTTTATTCTAGGACTGTGGCCTCTGGTTCTGGACTCGCCCAACATTGGGAACATTTTTCCTGCATCCAGTCCTTTTATAATTTTATATGTTTCTATAAGATCCCCTCATCCTGCTGAACTTCAGTGAATACAAGCCTAGTCTTTTCAATCTTTCCTCATATGACATTCCCGCCATCCCAGGAATCAACCTTGTGAACCTACGCTGCACTGCCTCAATCACAAGGATGTCCTTCCGCAAATTAGGAGACCAAAACTGTACGTAATACTCCAGATTTGGTTTTACCTGAGCCCTATACAACTGCAGAAGAACCTCTCTATTCCTATACTGAAATCCTCTTTTTATGAAGGCCAACATTCCATTAGCTTTCTTCACTGCCTGCTGTACCTGCACGCCAACTTTCAGTGATTGGTGTACAAGGACACCCAGGTCTCCCTGTACCTCCCCATTACCTAACCTAACCCCATTGAGATAATAATCTTCCCCCTTGTTTTTTGCCGCGAAAGTGGATAACCTCACATTTATCTATATTATACTGCATCTGCCACGCATCTGCCCACTCACTCAACCTGTCCAGGCCACCCCGCAACCTCCTAACATCCTCTTCACAGTTCACACTGCCACCCATCTTTGTGTCATCCGCAAACTTGCTAGTGTTGCTCCTAATTCCCTCTTCCAAATCATTAATATATACGGTAAACAGTTGCGGCCCCAACACCAAGCCTTGCGGCACTCCACTCGCCACTGCCTGCCATTCTGAAAAGGACCCGTTCACTCCTACTCATTGCTTCTGGTCTGTCAACCAATTTTCTATTCACGTCAACACCCTACCCCCAATACCATGTGCTCTAATTTTAGTCACCAGTCTCCCTTGCGGGACCTTACCAAAAGCTTTCTGAAAGTCTAGATACACTACATCCACTGGCTCCCCTTCATCCATTTTACTTGTCATATCCTCAAAAAATTCCAGAAGATTAGTCAAGCATGATTTTCCTTTCATAAATCGATGCTGACTTGGACTAATCATTTCACTACTATCCAAATGCCCTATTATTACCTCTTTAATAATTGACTCCAGCATCCTTTCCACCACCAAAGTCAGGCTAACTGGTCTGTAATTCCCCGTTTTCTCTCTCGCTCCTTTCTTGAAAAGTGGGATAACATTAGCTATCCTCCAATCCACAGGAACTGATTCTGAATCTACTGAACAATGGAAAATGATCACCAATGCGTCCACTATTTCTAGAGCCACCTCCCTGAGAACCCTGGGATGCAGTCCATCAGGCCCAGGGGATTTATCATCCTTCAGTCCCATTAGCCTTCCCAATACTATTTCTCGCCTAATGAAAATATCTTTCAGTTCCTCTACCCCCTTAGATCCTCTGTCCTCCAGTGCTTCTGGGAGATTATTTGTGTCTCCTTTAGTGAAGACAGATCCAAAGTACCTATTCAACTCTTCTGCCATTTCCTTGTTGCCCATAATTATTTCACCCGTGTCTGCCTTCAAGGGACCCACATTTGACTGCTATAAAATATTGCTCATTTTGTTTCCTTCTGTGGTCCTATGAAAGTTTTCCAATCCTCTGGCTTCCGGCTACTCTTTGCTGTGTTATACATCTTTTCTTTTAGTTTTATTCTATCCCTAACTTCCCTTGTCAGCCACAGTTGCCTCCTACTCCCCTTAGAATCTTTCTTCCTTTTTGGAATGAAATGATCCTGCTTCTTCCGAATTATGCCCAGAAATTCCTGCCATTGCTGTTCCACCGCCATTTCTGCTAGTATCCCTTTCCAGTCTACCTTGGCCAGCTCCTCTCTCATGCCTTCATAATCCCCTTTGTTCAATTGCATCACTGACACTACTGATTTAACCTTCTCCTTCTCAAATTGCAGATTAAAACTAATCATATTATGATCGCTACCTCCAAGCGGTTCCTCTACCTCAAGTTCTCTTATCAAATTTGGTTTATTGGACAACACTAAATCCAGGATTGTCTTTTCTTTGGTCGACTCCATTACAAGCTGCTCTAAGAATCCATCTTGGAGACATTCTACCAACTCTCTTTCTTGGGGTCCTGAACCAACCTGATTTTCCCAGTCTACCTGCATATTGAAATCCCCCATCACCACAGTGGCATTACCTTTGTTACATGCCCGTTTTAACTCCTGCTGCAACTTATACCCTACATCCGATCTACTATTTGGGGGACTGTAGATAACACCAATTAGTGTATTCTTGCCTTTACAATCTTGCCTCAACTCAATCCACAGTGACTCCACCTCGTCAGTCCCTATGTCTATTCTCACAAGGGACTGAATTCCATTCCTCACCAAAAGAATAAAGAAATTTGACATATCTCCAATGATTCTTAAAAATGTCTGCATGAGCCCCATAGAAAGCATCCTATCCAGATGCATCACAGCTTGGTTTGATAACTGATTTACCCAAGAATGCACAAAATTGCAGAAAGTTGTAGGCGCAGCCAAGTCCATCATGCAAACCAGCCTCCCGCCATCTACTCTATCTACATTTCATGCTGCCTCGGGAAATGCTAAGAATGAATCACACTCTCTCAATCTGCCTAGTTGCAGCCCTTGCACTTTTTATTATCTGCCCTTCTTTGGTTGCTGAAAAACCATGTTTCCAGTCACTTTGGCATTACCTGTAATGGTCATGCATGATATGACTATAGTCATATATAGTATGATTTGCCCAATAGCGTTCAAAACAATATTTTTTCATTGTATCTTGAAACACATGACAATAATAAACCATGCCAATACCAATATGTTAATAAAAAGCAATTTGGACCCAAAACTGAAAAAAAAATGTTTGTGTGCATGTATCATGCTGGAATGAAATGACAGATCATCAGGAACAGATGGATGAAAAAAGTATATGATCTAATATTATTTTAAATGTGCCTTTTTAAGTGTTGTGTCTTAATTATGGCATGTTGAGAAAGTGTGACAATGCACTTTTGTTTACAGCATACCATCTGGTTGGCATATCTCGGCATGAAAGGCAATTCCATATTTTCTTTATCTGCATTTCAAATCTGTGGACAGGTAAATTTGTTATTTCTGTTGGCTGCGCATTTGAAATTATAATCCACCCACTCATCAACTCATTGAAATCCTTGCAACCTCGAAACGGCATTTCAAAATTCCAACTGCAAGCTGTTGACTTTGTCAATAATGACTATATTTACCAGTTCTATGCTTGAACTGGTAATGACCTGCCCATGTGCCCCATTAACATTTCTGTGGAAATTAACTTCATCTATTTACCATGTGTCAGATTCTGAGATTATCTCTTTCCTTTCCCCTAGCATTCTTCATCCCTTGACAAGACCCTGACAGGTTTCCTATTTTTCAGATATGGTTTGAATGATCAACTGCATCATTGTGCTATTCTGTGCTTTCAAAGATATACATGCTCCCCTGCTGTGCTTTTGAGCGTGTTCTTACAGGAAATAAAGTGGCCAGTGTTAATAAACTGACAACAAAAATGATCAAACTATATTCCTCTCGTCTGTGCAAAAATACAAATTAGCAGCCCACAGTGCATCTTTCTGGAGTTTAATTTCCATTCATTAACTGATAAAGTATAATATTTTCCCTAGATTGGTTCTTTTTGGACAGAACACATTTTGGCTCAACTGTGTTACTTTTATATTATGCATTTAATGTTTAATATTCATTCTCTTCTCGCCATAAAAAAAAGACCTAAATAACTTTCCTGACAATAACACGAAAGCATTGTAATTTTTTGTGCGTTTCGTTACTGCTCCACGAAACAATTCCTTATAGCTTTTGGAATTTAGTAATATTAATTTGTGGAGAATTTATTTTTATATCTTGCATTCCTGACTCAGTTAACCAGACACATGTTGAAGCCAAGACTAAATCAAATGTAGAAAGGAGAAAGATGCCAGGGAAATCCAAATGACCCATTGAGACCACTTTGCCAGTTAATATAATCCCTCCCTCCTAGAATTCTCTCAATGACCAAAGATCTGTTAATAGACACAAAATGCTGGAGCAACTCAGTGGGACAGGCATCATCTTTGGAGAGAAGGAATGGGTGACGTTTTGTATCTTCAGATTGGAGAAGTGTCTCAACTCGAAATGTCATTATTCCTTCTCTCCAGAGATGCTGCCAGACCCGCTGAATTACTCCAGCATTTTGTGTCTTTCTTCAGTGCAAACCGGCATCCCCAGTTGCTTCCTACACAAAGATCTGTTAATCTGGTCTTGATCACTTTCATCATTTGGAATGACATGGACACTATTCATGTTTGACATGACCAAAGGCTAGAATTGTTCCATGTTTTTGTAAATTGTAAATTGCTCATTTCTAAGATTCTCCCCAGTCTAGTTTCAGTCAAAACACCGAATCAAGCACTTGAAACAACTACATTTTATTTCAACAAAAGCGCATTACAATTCAACTACTGTACCTATCCCACCGCGGGTTTGATCCTCGTATCTGCCTGTTCAAGCCCTCCAGGCCTCGCTCAGACAGAGACACTCCAGAAGTTCATGTAGTCCCAAGTGCTCTCCCAGAAGATCGTCCCTGGACCTCGTGGTAGCGGACTTTTATATGTCCCGGGACCTTGAGGGGCCGAACCACATTGGGGTGGTCTCTTAATAATCCAATTACAGATATCGATTAACCCCATACATAACAAACATTTCCCTAACCCAATAATATACAGCTCATTGAAACATGTGCCCTGAGATTCAAACAATTTCTCCAAGGCTCAACAGTTCGACCAATCATCAATTAACAGGATGACAGTCTTGCAACATTATGTATACTGTTTACAATGCTTTTGCAGTGATCCAATAAGAAATTATGCATTTAAGGTGAACTTTCAAAACCGCTATACATGTTATTAATTTAAGAGAAACGGGGAGAACACATGGACTCCTTACCCTCCTGCATATCAGTCTGAGCCTATGCCAATCAAAGCCTGTAAGGTTCAACTGACAAAGGTTAAGCAATTCTGACAAGTGCAGGGATTATCCATTTCATGGTGTCTTTAATTTAGCCAATATTAATATTGCCCCATTTTATCATTCATGATAACCCTCATCATAAATGATAACTCCAGAATACAATGATGACTGCTATACTTTAACAATGTTCTAACAAGAAGATGTTGATGTAGCTTTTCAGAATTTCTTGAGATTCCCGAGTTTTTGTGGGCGTAGCTCCATGATTTCCGTCTGATGATTCTTGACCTCCCGAGTTTTCGTGGGCGCGAATTCCCATCCATTGATCTTGACAGTCCATTGGTCCTTGATTAGAATTCCTAAGTAAACCTGGGAGAAAACAAGTTAACTACTGATACCTTCATTAATACTTTTACAATGATGAAGATGCACCTAGGCATTTCTTCCTTCTACCTTTACTGCGGTCTGTCATTAGAAGAACTTGGTGCGGTCCTTCCCAATGAACGTCTGATCCTTTCCACATCCAATTCTTCACTAATACATAGTCTCCAGGTTTTACTTTAATGGGAGTTACTAGTGAAGGCATATCCCCATAGGCTGCTCTCACTCTACAACGTAAACCCCTGAAGGCTCTTATCAAGGCTAAGATTTAGTCGGTCATCACTGCAGTCATATGGTCGAAATTAACTATTTTCATTGCATTCTGGTTCCAAGGGGTTTTCAAGGGTCTACTGTAAATAATTTCAGCTGGGCTTAATCTAGATTTTCCTGCAGGTATGACTCATCTGAAATAGGGCTATTGGGAGTAATTTAATCCATCCAAATCTAGCCTCCGACTCTAATTTGGATAACTTCGTTTTAAGGGTCTGGTTTGCTCTTTCTACAAGTCCGGCAGCCTGTGGTTGATAAGCACACTGTAATTGCTGTTGGATCCCCAGCTGTTCACAAAATTCTTTATTGATTTGCCCAATAAAACGTGGACCATTATCTGAGCTAAGTTGAACGGGAATGCGGAATCTAAGGATAATTTCCCTCATTAGCACCTTGACAACAGTAGCCACTTTATTGTCAAGGGTAAGGAATGCTTCGATCCTCTAGCAGAATATATCGACTATGACAAGAATGCATTTGTATCGTTGGCATCTTTCTAATTTAATATAGTCCATTTGTAATGTCTCAAAAGGACGCATAAGCAATGGTGTTTTCCCTCCTTCACATTCTATTCCTTTCCCTGGATTGTATTGCTGGTAGACCAGACAATTACTGCTTATCTTTTGAGCAAAATATTGTAATTTTGGATGCTACCAAGTAGCTAATAGAGTGTCCCCTACTGCTCTTGCACCACAATGGGTTGCATAGTGCATACACTCGATAACCCATACGGCCAATGAGTTTGTCATGCAGGTTTGCCCAGATGGAGTGATCCATAGCACAGTCATTCAATCCAGTACACATCCCAGTTGTCTCCATCTCTCCTTATTTCTTTCAGTAGCTTCTTCTTGTAATCAAACGATTTCTTGGATGGTCAGCATCAGTTTCTCCAAGGGGGACTTGTTAGTTACACTTTTAGTCTGCCTCATCATTCTAGGTACCACCACCTTATGTTCCCATGATAATCTTTTAACTACTAAATCGGCATTATGATTTCCAATGTCTACTGGGGTCTGTCCTTTAGTATGGGTACTACATTTTATTACAGAGATTTGTCTGGGTAGCATTCAGGCCTTCAATAAATTTGTCACCAATTTGTGTGATATTTGGGTTCCTGTAGAAGTTGGAAATCCCCAGTTTTTCCATAATTGTCCAAAATCATGCACCACCCCAAATGCATATCGAGAATCAGTGTAAATGTTTACTTTTAGATCTTCCCCAATAATACAAGCCTTAATTAAAGTGAACAATTCAGCTTGTTGTGCTAAATAGGGTGATTTAAAAGCAGCTGCTTCTACAATCTCCGTCTTTTGATTAATAATTGCATACCCAGACAGCCTCTCATCCCGCGGTTCAATGGATGCACTACCGTCCATATATAATGTGATGTCAGGGTCTTCCATGGGTACATCCCTCAAGTTTCCTCCACTATAACAGATAGACAGTGGTGTCCTGCTCCTGCTCGTTCTTCTGGGGGTGAAATAAGAAAAGAGGCTGGGTGAATTAATACTCAGTGTTTAAACTGCAATTTTGGATTGTTCAACAGATAGATGTCATACTTATTTTGGTGGCCATTGTCAAATGCTGGGTTTGGAGCTGCCCCAACAATGCCGATACTGAATGTGAACTGTACATTACAATTTCCTGCTGAAGTGTCCAATTAGCAGCCGATTGTAAACTATTGCAGTTTGCAGTTAAGATTTGAGTGCAAAGAGGATGTCCCCTAGCTAATAGATCTAATTGGGAGGAGTAATATGCAACTGGTCTATGTCTATCCCCATGCTTTTGCGTTAATACTGAAGTGGTACGATCGGATAGAATTGTACAATACAGCTGGAAAAGACGATCGTATAATGACCTTCCCAATGCCGGGGCTCTCATTAAAGATCTTTTCAAGTTCTCAAATGCTTCCTGTGCCTCCTTTGTTAGTTTGATTTACCCTCCTTGCTGGTATTGGGTGTTAGCTCCTTTGTTTCCAGAGCTATATTTGGACTCCAGGGTCTGCAATAATTAACCATGCCCAGCCATTGCCTCATTTGTTTGGCTTCTTCTGGGACTGGAAATTTGCAGATAGGTTCGAGTCTGCTCCTCTCGAGACTTCTTTCGGTGGCCGAAATTATAATCCCTAGAAATTTTACTTTCTCATGAGCTACCAGTACCTTTGATGGGGAGACCGCATATCCTAGATCGGCTAGATGATTTAATAGTTGTGCAGTGTCTTCCCAATTACTGAATTCATCATTACTGGCCACCAATAGGTCATCTAATGCATACTGCACTAATGTTGAATTCATTTTACACTTTAAAGTACTTAGCTGATCCTGCAGACACCTGAAGAATAACTTAAGCGAGATGACAAATCCTTGAGGCAACCTGGTCCAGGTATATTATTGCCCCTTATAGGTGAAGGCAAACAAATATTGGCTGTCTTCATGAAGAGGAAGAGAAAAGAATGCATGTTGTAAGTCGACTATCGAAAAGACTTTGGTTTCAGACGGCATTTGGGCTCGGATATGGGCAGGATTTGGCACCAGGTCATGAAGTGGTTCGACAACAGAATTGATTTCCCTTAAGTCTTGTACGAGTCTATACTCACTCTCCTTTCCCAGTTTTGAAACGGCAAGAATAGGGGTGTTACAGAAAAATTGGCACTTCACCAATATTCCTTGTTCTAGCAAACCCCAAATTAATTTGTCGATGCTGCTGATGGCCTGTAGTTTCAATGGATATCAAGTCAAGTCAAGTCAAGTTTATTTGTCACATACACATACGAGATGTGCAGTGAAATGAAAGTGGCAATGCTCGCGGACTTTTGTGCAAAAGACAAACAACAAAACAACCAAACAAATTATAAACACAATCATAACACACATATTCTTTTACATAATAAATAATGGAAGGAAAAACGTTCAGTAGAGTTAGTCCCTGGTAAGATAGGCGTTTACAGTCCGAATTGCCTCTGGGAAGAAACTCCTTCTCAACCTCTCCGTTCTCACCGCATGGCAACGGAGGCGTTTGCCTGACCGTAGCAGCTGGAACAGTCCTTTTGCAGGGGTGGAAGGGGTCTCCCATGATTTTATTTGCTCTGGAGTTGCACCTCCTGTTGTATAGTTCCTGCAGGGGGGCGAGTGAAGTTCCCATAGTGCGTTCGGCCGAACGCACTACTCTCTGCAGAGCCTTCTTGACCTTGGCAGAGCAATTTCCAAACCAGATGGTAATGTTCCCGGACAAGATGCTTTCCACCGCCGCTGCGTAGAAGCACTGGAGGATCCTCAGAGACACTCTGAATTTCCTCAATTGCCTGGATATTGTTGGATTGAAGGAAGTGTGAAAGGGCGATCTCACGGTGCGACCTGAAGCAAGACCTAACAAGAGTGTAACATCGTGGGAACCTTCTGCGATAGCTGTACGGCATTCGTGGACCACCGAGGACCTCCGTGGCGCTGACGGCAGGCAGTCGTGTGACTTGGTAAGGTCGGGAGAAAATTCAAACATTTTTGAATTTCTCCAAGAGTGTCTTGAGCAGCGTTGCAACATTGTATGAGTGCAGATGCCAGTGCGATATCCGTGCGATATCCGTAATGACTCTTACGAGTACCGTGGGAACTCCTGCAAACGGCAAACCCGGAAGCTTGACAGAAGGGGCATAAGGTGAGGTTAAATAAATATATTTTTTACTATCAGATTGATGTCTGCAACTCTTCATTAACACATCACTACAAGAGGAATGTCTCTAATGTTATAATCCCTCTCATGCTGAAACACAAAATAGTTGAAGGGAGGTGAAATAATCACATTTTTATTCTTTTTCATTTTTGAGTGTTGCTGAGCGATTGTACTCTCACTTGTTGAGCTATTGTACTCCAGCAGTTTGTGTCTCTTTTTGTCTGAAAGCAGTTTCTAACTGGAGGAACTCCGCGGGCCAGGCAGCATCTACGGAGGGAAATTGACAGGCGAGCCTTTCCTCAGGCTGCCTTATCTCTCTACACCCCCCCCCCCCCCCCTCCCCCCTCCCCCCAACTGCCACCCACACACACACAAATGCTCGACGGCAGGCAGCATCTTTGGGGAGAAGGAATGGGTGACATTTCGGGTCGAGACCCTTCTGATATGCTGCTTGTCCCGCTGAGCTACATGTTGTGTCTATCTTCGTTTTAATCCAGCATCTGCAGATCCCTCCTGGCCGAACCCGATTGAAAGATGAGAGGCTGGGCGATAGAAATCATTAATTGAATTAAATAACTAGATACCTGTCTAATCGTATCTACAGGATTGTACAGGCTAGATGGAGGAAGAATGTTCCCGATGTTGGGGGAGTCCAGAACCAGGGTCCCAGTTTTACAGTCTACCATGGGAACTCTTTAATTACAGCGGGAAACCTTCAGTTTCCCAGGGGGTCGGGACGGGACTGGAGTTGGGAGGGAAAGGTGGGGGAGTCGAGGGAGAGGAGGGGGAGACAGATGGGGGTGTCTTCATTTAGTGGCGGTGGGTGTCTGTCACTGAAACAGGCAGGTGAGATTTCACATTCACCTTGTGTGTGCCTCTCTCTCTCTCTCTCTCTCTCTCTCTCCCTCCCTCCCTCCCTCCCTCTCACACAGGCATGAATGGATGAACTCCGCGGGCCAGGCAGCATCTACGGAGGGAAATGGACAGGCGACCCATTCTTCAGGCTGCCTTATGTCTCTCCCCCCCCCAACTCCCACCCACACACGCGAATGCTGGAGAAACTCAGCGGGTGCAGCAGCATCTATGGAACAAAGGAAATAGACAACGTTTCGGCCCCGCTGCACCCGCTGAGTTTCTCCAGCATTCGTGTGTGTGGGTGGAAGTTGGGGTGAGGGGGGGTGGGGGGAGAGAGACATAAGGCAGCCTGAAGAATGGGTCGCCTGTCCATTTCCCTCCGTAGATGCTGCCTGGCTCGCGGAGTTCATCCATTCATGCCTGAGTGTGTGAGAGAGAGGGAGGGAGAGAGAGAGAGAGAGAGAGAGAGGCAGTCCTGGTCAGTCCTTTGAAGATAGACACCAGTTGCTTGGAGCAACTCAGCGGGGCAGGCAGCATCTCTGGAGAGAAGGAACGGGTGGCGTTTCGGGTCGAGAGCCTTCTTCAGACTGAAAGTTTCACCACTCAGTAGATCATAAAATAACACAATCATCACGGTCAATGTGAGATACAGTGTTTATTCATATTTGACAAAATAAAAAGACGACTTCTTGCACATATTGAGAGAAGGTGCATCACACCAAACAACATTTGTCTAAAAAAACACAGATTATTCTTCAGCTCATTAAAGGGCTCGGGTGAAAAAAACCTATATAGTGTGTGACAACAAAGCAACATCATTTGTGCCACGTGATTAACTACACTACAGTCCACGATGTTCATTCACGATTAACGGGAAAGATCGGGAGACAGACAAGTCACTCGCAAAAATGACAGAATTGCAGAGTACCGTGGGAACTCTTTATCTACCTCCCGCTATATCGTGCGGAACTCTTGCGGAACTCTTACTGGACCACGACCACTTCACTCGGGAGAGATCTTGCATCAGGTCGCACCGTGAGATCTAGCCATGACCCCTTTCTGGAGATCTACGCAGATGGGATTGATGTTCACGCATCCTACCTGAGCAGTGTCCTCCGCCCATACTTGAGGGTTCACATACTCATATACCTCACTCCCCAGATGATGTTGTAAGTGGGTAACAACTTTCCTTGGGGCCTGGTAAAATTCAACAACAAATTGATTGGACAAATTTTGCTTTTGATAATTATTCGGGTTTGCCAAGGTAATTGCCTTTCTTACCATCATTCCTAGGTCTTTAGCTCTAGCCGGGAAATTCACCTCTCCAGCGATGTGAGGAAGCAGCCTCGTCACTTCTTTTCCATAACTGTGCTGGCATTTTAGCATTTTCGGCAGCTTTCCCTTCCACTTGTGCCAATACTTCTATTTCCCATTCCTGTCCTTCGTATGATTTAAAGAAGGTTTCCAGCTCACTATTCTTCCCACTTCTATCGTAAGCCAGTGTAATGTGAAGTGGGGGTTCTTCATCCAGATCTAAGGATCACCATTGAGGGGTCACTATGGAGTAACATTGTCGTGCAGGGGCCCAGGGTTGCATCACACCCTTTCTCAGCAACTGGAACATAGGAGCCTACTGAGAGTGTAGACACTGCCTGGTCCAACACAGGTACTGACCTTGCAACAATCCCACATTAAAAAATGAATTATCCACACCTTCTGTGTACCACTCACTACTCACAATTCCTTCTTCCTTCCAAAACATCTTCCCTTTGCATCTTGAGAGAAATTCTCTCCTGTACCTTCTTCCCAATTGTAGGCGAGAAATGAGAGTGTGACCAAGGTGGTGTGGGCCTTTAATGATATTGGCTGCCTTTTTTAAGTCTCCTATAGATCACATTGATGGTCGAGAGGTCAGTCAGTACCTGTAATGGACCAGACAGTGTCTACACTCTCAGTGGACTCCTTCGTTCCAGTTGCTGAGCAAGGGTGTGATGCAACCAGTCTCTACTGTACACCTGTAGAGGTTTGATAGAGTATTTGTCGACATACCAAATCTTCTCAGTCTTCTGAGAATGTTGAGGCATTATTGAGCTTTCTTTGTGATTCCTGGACCCGGGACTGATCTTCACAGACACATGGATAGGACAGGTTTTAGGAATATGGACCAAACATAGGCAGGTGGGACCTGTGTAGCTGGGACATGTTGGATGATGTGGGCAAGTTGGGCTGTTTCCACACTGTATCACTCCATGACTCTATATGCAGTGCCCCAGTTAGAATTGTGCTCTTTGTTTTATGAAGGGCAAATCATGCTTGACTAATCTTCTGGAATTTTTTGAGGATGTAACAAGTAGAATGTACAAGGGAGAGCCAGTGGATGTGGTGTACCTGGACTTTCAAAAAAGCCTTTGATACGGTCCCACACAAGTGTGCCAAATTAGAGCACATGGTATTGGGGGTAGGTTATTGACATGGATAGAGAACTGGGTAGCAGACAGGAAAGAAAGAGTAGGAATTAACGGGTCCTTTTCAGAATGGCAGGCAGTCACTAGTGGGGTGCCGCAAGGCTCAGTGCTGGGACCCCAGTTATTTACAATATATATATATTAACGATTTAGATGAGGGAATTAAATGTAGCATCTCCAAGTTTGCGGATCACACAAAGCTGGGTGGCAGTGTGAGCTGTGATGAGGATGCTGTAAGGCTGGAGGGTGCCTTGGATAGGTTGGGAGAATGGGCAGATGCATGGCAGATGCAGTATAATGTGGATAAATGTGAGCTTATCCACTTTGGTGGCAAAACCAAGAAACATAGAAACATAGAAAATAGGTGCAGGAGTAGGCCATTTGGCCCTTCGAGTCTGCACCAACATTCAATATGATCATGGCTGATCATCCAACTCAGTATCCCATACCTGCCTTCTCTCCATACACCCTGATCCCCTTAGCCAAGAAGGCAGATTATTATTTGAATGGTGTCAGATTAGGAAAAGGAAAGGTGCAACGAGACCTGGGTATCCTTGTACATCAGTCACTGAAAATAAGCATGCAGGTGCAGCAGGCAATGAAGAAAGCAAATGGCATGTTGTCCTTCATAGCGAGTGGTTTTCAGTATAGGAGCAAGGAGATCCTACTGCAGTTGTACAGCGCGCTGGTGAGACCACACCTGGAGAATTGTGTGCAGTTTTGGTCTCATAATTTGAGGAAGTACATTATTGCTATTGAGGGAGTGCAGCGTAGATTCACCAGGTTAATTCCCAGGATGGCGGGACTGACGTATGATGAAAGAATGGATCGACTGGGTTTATATTCGCTGGAATTTAGAAGGATGAGAGGTAATCTTATAGAAACATATCAAATTCTCAAGGGATTGGACAGACTAGGTGCAGGAAAAATGTTTCCGATGGTGAGGGAGTCCAGAAGAAGGGGTCACAGTTTAAGAATAAGGGGAAGGCCATTTAGGACTGAGATGAGGAAAACTCTTTTCACCAAGAGAGCTGTGAATCTGTGGAATTCTCTGCCACAGAAGGCAGTGGAGGACAATTCACTTAATGTATTCAAGAGGTAGTTAGATTTAGGTCTTAGGGCTAACAGAATCAAGGGATATGGGGAGAAAGCAGGAACGGGGTACTGATTTTAGATGATCAGCCATGATCATATTAAATGGCGGTGCTGGCTCGAAGGGCAACATGGCCTACTCCTACACCTATTTTCTATGTTTATTTGTTTCTCCAGCTGCAGGGACGCATACAGTAGTTAGTTATTTTGGTGGGCCATTGGTTAACCTGAGTCTAAATCTAAATGCTATATCTGCTAAATCTGAGTGTACTACAGAAGGCACGCCATGGTCATCTTAGAATGCAAAGGTACTGTAACTCATGCGTTTTCACCCTAACTAAAATCCAACACCTTATTCACCTCCTCCGCTCTCATATTCATTAAAAAATACGATATTTCTGGATTTTTTTGTCACTAATAAATTGTACAAAAATCATCTGTTCAATACCTTTACTGATATTCTCTCCTCTACTAGTCAACTGAGCTAATCTTTCCTTGGAAAGGACAGAAGATTGAGGGGAGATCTTATAGAAAATTACAAAATTCTTAAGGGGTTGGACAGACTAGATGCAGGAAGATTATTCCCGATGTTGGGGAAGTCCAGAACTAGGGGTCACAGTTTAAGGATAAGAGGAAAGTCTTTTAGGACCGAGATGAGAAAATCATTTTTTACACAGAGAGTGGTGAATCTATGGAATTCTCTGCCACAGAAGGTAGTTGAGGCCAGTTCATTGTCTATATTTAAGAGGGAGTTAGATGTGGCCCTTGTGGCTAAAGGGATCAGTGGGTATGGAGAGAAGGCAGGGATGGGATACTGAGTTGGATGATCAGCCATGATCATATCGAATGGCGGTGCAGGCTCGAAGGGCCGAATGACCTACTCCTGCATCTATTTTCTATGTTTCTATGTTTCTAAAATAGTGGCACAGTGGGAGAGTTCCTGTATCCTAATTATAGTGGTCGAGGTTCAATCCTGATCTCTGGTACTGTCAATATGGAGTTTTCACATTTTCCCTCTCATTCCTTCTGCTGCACGCAAATGCGTTGGTTGGCAGGGTAATTGGCACTGTAAATTGTCCCTAGTTTGTACGTGACTGGTAGAATCTGCGGTATGGGGAGAATAACATTGGATGAGGATAATATTGGTGTAAGTGAGTGCTTAAGGGTCAGGCATAGACTTGATAGAGGTAAAATGCTGAAGTACGATTCAACACGAAACGTCACCCATTCCTTCTATCCAGAGATGCTGCCTGTCCCGCTGAGTTACTCCAGCATTTTGTGTCCAGAAGAGGGACTTCTTTAGTCAGGTGGTAGTTAATTTGTGGAATTCATTGCCACAGAGGCCAAGTCAGTGGATATTTTTAAGGCAGAGATAGACAAATTATTGATTAGAACGGGTGTCAAGGGTTATGGGGAGAAGGCAGGAAAATGGGATTCGGAGAGAGATCAGCCATGATTGAATGGCGGAGTAAAATTGATGGGCTGAATGGCCTAATTCTACTCCTATAACATGTGATCTTGTGAATTATCTTCAGTGTAAACCAACATCTGTGGTTCCTTCCTGCAGCATAGACATGATGATCCAGCAGGTTTGTTTATCTGCTGTACAACTCTATAAATCTGTGAATTTATATGCATCCTTAATTCCTTTCCTTTCTCCCTGCATATTCTTTCAGAGCTTCAAGGGACACATCTCCTTAAATGGAAAAACATTGGTTGAGAAATGAAAAGGCCTGGGGAGCAATTTCGAGGCACAGATAGGCAGCCCTGCTACTAATAAGGATTTTTAAATTGTTAATGTGCAGTGTGTCAATACTAAAGGAAACAGATACTCTGGAGAGTTGTAGGCTGGAAAATGTTACTGAGATAATGAATGGTGAGATCGCCAAAGGAACTGGATCGAGGATCCATGGATATTTTTAAAGCAGAGATAGATAGATTCTTGATTCGTACAGGTGTCGGGCTTTATGAGGAGAAGGCTGGCGAATGGGGTTAGGAGGGAGAGATAGATCAGGTTGAATGTCCTAATTCTGCTCCTATTACTTATGACACGATCCAAAATTTAAATTGAGATTTGCCAGATCATGAACAAATGGTAGATCCCAAGTTCAATTGTGTAATGATGGGATATCAACTCAACTTTCTATAAGGAACCATGCCTAGGAGGCTAGTAAGGAGAAAAGTAGCATAAACCTTTGTAAGGACTCAAAGTGTCAGCTTGCATATGAGGAGGGCAATGGACAGTATAATGTGGATAAATGTAGTATAATGTGGATAAATGTGAGGTTATCCATTTTGGTGGCAAAAACAGGAAAGCAGACTATTATCTAAATGGTGGCCGATTAGGAAAAGGGGAGATGCAGCGAGACCTGGGTGTCATGGTACACCAGTCATTGAAAGTAGGCATGCAGGTGCAGCAGGCAGTGAAGAAAGCGAATGGTATGTTAGCTTTCATAGCAAAAGGATTTGAGTATAGGAGCAGGGAGGTTCTACTGCAGTTGTACAGGGTCTTGGTGAGACCACACCTGGAGTATTGCGTACAGTTTTGGTCTCCAAATCTGAGGAAGGACATTATTGCCATAGAGGGAGTGCAGAGAAGGTTCACCAGACTGATTCCTGGGATGTCAGGACTGCCTTATGAAGAAAGACTGGATAGACTTGGTTTATATTCTCTAGAATTTAGGAGATTGAGGGGGGATCTTATAGAAACTTACAAAATTCTTAAGGGGTTGGACAGGCTCGATGCAGGAAGATTGTTCTCGATGTTGGGGAAGTCCAGGACAAGGGGTCACAGCTTAAGGATAAGGGGGAAATCCTTTAAAACCGAGATGAGAAGAACTTTTTTCACACACAGAGTGGTGAATCTCTGGAACTCTCTGCCACAGAGGGTAGTCGAGGCCAGTTCATTGGCTATATTTAAGAGGGAGTTAGATGTGGTCCTTGTGGCTAAGGGGATCAGGGGGTATGGAGAGAAGGCAGGTACGGGATACTGAGTTGGATGATCAGCCATGATCATATTGAATGGCGGTGCAGGCTCGAAGGGCCGAATGGCCTACTCCTGCACCTAATTTCTATGTTTCTATGTTTCTATGACAGGGGCCGTTTTGGATCAGGACCTTTCTTCAGACTTCAGATGTCTTCAGACTTTTACTCATGATTTCAGCATCTGCAGTCTCTTCTTTCTCCATCTCTCTGAAAATTGGAACTGCTGTCTGGAGGTAACAAGAATGTGGATGAAGATTTCAGAAAGATATGAACTGAGGCAGAGGCAAAGGTAAGTGACATTCTGATAGAAGGGACCATTTCTGAGAATGCCGCAGATATGTGGTCTGTAGTGCATCTGACTGTTAAATACGTTGCCTCGGTTTCCCTCAGTTTCAAAAGCTTGCAGGCCGAGGGAAGGTTAACAGTTTGTGGTTGGTGTCAAAGCACAGTTGCCGACTGAATGTAAAGAATTAAGAGAGAGTTTATAGTCGTTTGCTGTGGGGTAGGTGATAACGAGTTATACAGACTGTGAAACTCAACAGGGTGACAGTGAAATTAGTATGGCGCCGAATGTGGGGGAGGGGCAGAGAGAGATGTGGATGCAAAGGTTACTTTGTTAGATAAATCAACATCCCTGCAAGGGTCTCCTATCTCTCTTTCCCTCCCCCACCCTCGGCATTGTGCTAGTTTCACTGTTGTCCTGTTGAGCTTCAGCGTCTGTATAACCCGTTGTCACCTACCACACAGTCAAAAATGGACCATTGAGTGCCGCACCTTTCCTTGATTATCAAGGATGTGGAACGACAGATGGCACAATGGGCTAAGTGTTCGGCTGGCGACCGGAAGGTAGCCGGTTTGAATCCCGCTTGGAGTGCATACTGTCGTTGTGTCCTTGGGGCAAGACACTTCACCCACCTTTGCCTGTGTGTAATGTAATGTAGTTATGTGAAGCACTTTGGGGTCAATGCAAGTTGACTGAAAATGTGCTATATAAATAAGATTATTATTATATTATTATTATTATCATTGCTTTTTGCATATCTGTCTTTAATTTGTTCTATTTACCTACTATATCTCGCGATTCCTTTGCCCTAACTCTCAGTCTGTAGAAGGGCCTCGACCCGAAACGTTACCTATTCCTTCTCTCCAGAGATGCTGCCTGTCCCGCTGAGTTACTCCAGCTTTTTGTGTCTAACTTCGGTGTAAACCAACATCAGCTGTTCCACACAAGTAAGATTTCATTTGTCACTTAACGGTTCTGTGCCAAGTCATCTTGAAAAGGGGAAATCATGTGTGTAGTCTGGAAAATGTGCACATTGGCTTTGGGAGACAACAACATTGATCAAATGTACACAAAAATGCTGGAGAAACTCAGCGGGGTGCAGCAGCATCTATGGAGCGAAGGAAATAGGCAATGTTTCAGGCCGAAACGCTTCTTCAGACTGATGGGGGGTAGAGGGGGGGGGCAGAGAGAAAAATGGAAAGAGGAGCTTTTTTTTTTAATGTAGGGAGGGATTTAACCAAGGGGGATAGGAAGGAGTCAAGGTATGTGGAAATGAGTTCGGTAGGGCACGAACAGGATCAAAGAACTTGAAGAAGAAAGGAATTTGTAAGCATTTGTAAAAATTCATCAGATCCGTTTGAGCATGAAGATGTCATTGAACTATTTTGTCCTGCGAGACACATTGAACCCGGAGAAATTGATCATGTCTTTTTTCATTATTACCCAAAAAAAACAATTGAACCACACTTTGGTATCTGATATGTGACTAGCATGCTCAGCTTGTTATGGAAATGCTTTTGACTCTGTCGATGATTTTAAAAGGATCATGTCAGCCTGGAAGAGTGGGCATCAGAAGGCTTTCGTGCCATCTTATTACACAGGTCCACCTCTGATTTTCCGGCAACCGGTGATCCGGCACCTCTTTTAATCGGGACAAAATTACAAGAGCAAACTTGAAATCTCCCCTGGAAGTCCCCATGAAAATGTGGCGCCTAAGCTGGGTGAGGCAGCCAGGATTTCTGCGGCCGATCATTGGGTCAAAATTGACCACTGCAGCCGGGGCTCTGGAACATTCCACCTGGCCGGAGCCGGAAGATCCATCCCTATAGACGACTTCTGAGATTGACTTTGCAAGCCGGTATCGCCGCCCCCGCGTGACCATGACCTCTGTTGGTCCAGCAAAACGGATAATTCGGCATGGCTTTAGAACCAAGTGTCAGAAATCAGAGATGGACCTGCACTTCAATATTGTAAGATTTTAGAGCATCTTGTTTGCAATTGTTTAAGCAAACTGAAACATCTTCTTTAATCAATAATCAGAGAAATTAATTAGCCATCATTCCACTGGCCTTCTGTTCAAAGCAAGCATAGAATGCATAAATACTCAAATCAAAGTTATATTTGCATAATCATCAATGATATCATAACAAATATTCTTAAGTCACAAATTTTTTACACTGAATGCCTGTAGTTAATTAGGGCTTGTCATGATCAAATGAAGATTTATACTATTTCATGCCATATGAATATTTATATTCTATTTACTACTATAGATTCTAATGGACCTGTCCCACTTAGGCGACTTTTTAGACGACTGCTGGAGACTCTGCGGTCGCCATATGGTTGCCACGTGTTCGCGGGTGGTTGCCGGGGAGTCGCCTTCATGGTCGTGAGGAATTCCCGCAATCTCTGAACTAGTCACGGCCTCATTATGGTCGACGCAAATTTTTCAACATGTTGCGAAATTAGCGGCGACCAGAATGAAGCCGCCATGGAGAGTAGCGAGAATTCTCGTGCCGTAGGTGGGTCGCTAGGAGGTCCTAGTGGGTTGCCAGGAGGTTGAAGGTTCTTGCAGGTTCTCATAGGTTGTAGCCAGTGCTGACCGGTGAATTACATTGGCTCATTGGGGGAAAAAAACGTAAGCAGTAGTTTTCAGAACCAAGGATAACCAACCGGTAATGTTAATGTCCGCGAAGCTTCACAGTCGTGTATCTCTGGCTTCTTAAAAGTTGTCTTCACTACTTCTCCCCCCTTCTCTTCCCTCTCCTCCCTCCCCCTCTCTTTTAAAGGACGTATCATACACTGTGCTTAGCTGTCTTAATTATAGTGCCAACCTTCCTGTCATCGCGGTGTGCGTCTGTATCACCTTGGCTTTGCACAGTGTAAATTTCACTCAGACAGCGCTCCCCCCGCTTGCCCTGTCCCCCACCTGCATAACAGGCTGGTGAAGGAAGCGATGTGTTCGTGTGTGATCCACTCTGACAGTCGCCATTCCAGTGGCTGGTTTTTCAGGCGATTGCCGGTAACTTGACAGTCGCCTGAAAAATCGCCAAAGTGGGACAGACCCATAAGAATGCCTTTTGATTGTTCCCATCTGCTCTAAGATCACTATCATCCCAATGACAATGAAATGCAAGGTAGGATGTCCTTAATCACTACTGTCTGATGGCTCTGACAAGCACCATCACAAAGTACTTCAAGAGGCTGATAATGATGCATCAACTCCAACCTCCCAGAGAGCCTGATCCACTACAATAAAATCCACGACAGACCCCATCTCCCTAGCCCTTCACTCATCCCTGGAGCATCTGGAAACAGAGGCACCTATGCCTGTCTCCTTTGTATTAACTATAGCTCCACCGTCAACACCATACTCCCAATCAAACCTATCCCCAAACTCCTGGACATAGCACTCAGCACATCCCTCTGCAAATAGACTCTCAGCTCTCTGTGATTCCTAGACCACAATCATGAAAGGACATGAAACAAAACATCCACCACGATGATTCTCAACACTGGTCACCCCACATAGATGCATTCTCAGTCCCTTACTATACTCTTTCAACCCACAACTGTGCAGCCAAATTTGGCTCTTCACCCATTTACAAGTTTGCAGGTGGCAGTGCCATGGTGGGATAGATCCCAGAATACAGAAAGGACTCAGAGTGCTTAGTAGCATGGTGTCATGAAAACAATCTTTCCCTGAATATCAACAAGATGAAGGATATGGTCATTGACTTCAGGAAACGGGGAGGTGCACACGCCTCTGCCAGCATCAATGATGCTGAAGTTAAATGGTTGAGGTCTTCAAATTCCTGGATGTAAATAGAACCAATAATTTATTTTGGTTCAATGAATTTGATGCCACGGCCAAGGGAACACATCAACACCTCTCCTTACTCAGGAGATTAAGGAAATTCAGCATTTCTCTGATTAACCATATAACCATATAACAATTACAGCACGGAAACAGGCCATCTCGACCCTTCTAGTCCGTGCCGAACACATAATCTCCCTAGTCCCATATACCTGCGCTCAGACCATAACCCTCCATTCCCTTCCCATCCATATAACTATCCATTTATTTTTAAATGATAAAAACGAACCTGCCTCCACCACCTTCACTGGAAGCTCATTCCACACAGCTACCACTCTCTGAGTAAAGAAGTTCACCCTCATGTTACCCCTAAACTTCAGTCCCTTAATTCTCAAGTCATGTCCCCTTGTTTGAATCTTCCCTACTCTCAGTGGGAAAAGCTTTTCCACGTCAACTCTGTCTATCCCTCTCATCATTTAAAAAACCTCTATCAAGTCCCCCCTTAACCTTCTGCGCTCCAAAGAATAAAGCCCTAGCTTGTTCAACCTTTCTCTGTAACTTAGTTGCTGAAACCCAGGCAACATTCTAGTAAATCTCCTCTGTACTCTCTCTATTTTGTTGACATCCTTCCTATAATTAGGCGACCAAAAATTGTACACCATACTCCAGAATAGGCCTCACCAATGCCTTGTACAATTTTAACATTACATCCCAACATTAACCTGCAAAAGCATCATAAAAAACATCCTTTTGGGAAGCATCGCAGTTTGGTCTGGGAACTACGCTGCCCAAGAGATTGCAGAGGGTTATGAATGTTCATTCATCAGTCCACCACGGAAACCAGCCACCCCCATCGACTCCATCTACACCATGTTGCCTTGCTAAAGCAGCCAGCATAACCACGGGTCACTTTCAATCAGTCACTAATCCCTCTTCCTTCCGTTCTAGTCAGGCAGATGATATAACAGCTTGAAAGTATGTACCCCAAATTCAGAAATAATTTCTTCGCTGTAATCGGACGACTGAATCAAGTTCAAGTGAGTTTTTTGTCATATGTCCCTGATTGGACAATTAAATTCTTGCTTTGCTTCAGCACAACAGAACATAGTAGGCATTGACTACAAAACAGATCAGTGTGTCCATATACCATTATATAAATATATATACATATGAATAAATAAACTGATAAAGTGCAAATAACAGATAATGGGTTATTAATGTTCAGAGTTTTGTCCGAGCCTGATGGCTGTGGGGAAGTAGCTAATCCTGAACCTGGTCGTTGCCCTGACCCTCTCATTGTAGCCTTTGCAGCTTTTCTCTTTTTTTTTCTGCAGTTTCTCTATACAGTAGCTGTTATTGCTGCAGCACTGCATTCTGCAAACTGGTTATTTTTCTCTTTGTACTATCTGTTGTACGTGTATAGCTTGGTTGTACTCATGTAATACATGATATGACTGGATAGCATGCAAAACAATGTTTTTCCACTGTATCTCGGTACACGTGTCAATAATAAACCGAGAGCAATACCTCTATCTAATATTCACTGTAATGAATGGCACACTCTCCACCTGGTATGTAAATCCTCATGGTAGACACAAAATGCTGGAGTAATTCAGCAGGACAGGCAGCATCTCTGAGAAAGGAATGGGTGGCGTTTCGGGTCGAGACCCTTCTTCAGACTGATGTCAGGGGAGTGGGCGGGACAGAGATAGAATGTAGTCGGAGACAATAAAGGGCCTGTCCCACGAGCATGCGACTGCATGCAGCAAGTGCAACCAAACCGGAAGCGGGGGCCGCGCGGAGGTCGAGTGATCCCAGTACAGGGCCTGTCCCACCAGCATGCGGCTGCATGCGGCGAGCGCGACCAAACCGGAAGCGGGGGCCATGCGGAGGTCGAGTGATCCCGTACGAGTTGACGTGAAGTTCAGGCGAAGTCCGCGGGAAGTTCGCGCGTGATGTATGGCGTCAAGACCCTGCGTATGGCCTCAATGTGGCTGCGGGCCGGCAGGCCGTTGCCGTGTGGCATTTTTGAACACTAAGTTTTTCGGAGCCCCGCGCGATGTCGGGACCAGCTCCGCACAACTCCATACGGCTCCGGCGATCGAAGTGGGACCAGCCCCGCGAGGCAGTACGGCTCAAGCGACCACGTTAGGTCACGCTTGCCGCATGCAGTCGCATGCTCGTGAGACAGGCCCTTAAGATTGATGGGATAACTGGGAATGGGGGAGGTGATGGAGAGAGATGGAAAGTAAGGGCTATTTGAAGTTAGAGAAGTCAATGTTCATACGTCTGTGGTGTAAGCTATCCAAGAGAAATATGAGGTGCTGTTCTTCCAATTTGCGCTGGGCCTCACTCTAACAATGGAGGAGGCCCAGGCCAGAAAGGTCAGATTGGGAATGGGAGGGGGAGTTAAATTGATGAGTAACCGGGAGATCAGCCAGGTTAAGGCAGACTGAGCGGAGGTGAAAATCCTCATAATGCCCAGATTTTACACATTGCAAAGTTTCATTTCCGGGAATGCACTGCCTTTGTAAAACAACGAGTGTCTGTAAAATGCCACTGGGGATGAAATCCCTTTCCCTTAAGGACCTTCCATTTGCTTCCCTTAACATTGGTGGATACTTCACATATGTCACCTGGGAAAGAAAATCAAGATGGGCTAGTTATTTGTTTTCACAATTTGCTCACCATTCAAGATGCATTACCCTTGTGACTTGTTGCAGTTAATGCAGGCACTTGCTGGCAAACAACAGAAGCATAGGCAAAATAATACAAATGCTGTTGAAACAGATGCTGTATTCATTTTCATGGGAGTTACCAGATGTTTATGAAAATAGATTTTTGTAACTTCTTTAAATTGCCATATTGACACAAAATGTCGCAGTTCAGAGTAAAGCACAGCATCTCAAATCCTCCTTAAAACCGTCTCAAATCCTCCTTAAATCATAATTGAAAAGTCATTAGAAATCTGGCAAGATCATCTGCACAGATTGGCAAGATGGAACAGCATGGTGGCACAGCAGTAGAGTTGCTGCCTTACAGTGCCAGAGACCCATGTTTGATCCTGACTAAGGATGTTACCTGCACGGACTTTGTACATTCTCCACATGACCATGTGGGTTTTCTCTGAGTGCTCTGGTTTTTTCCCACACTCCAAAGACATATGGGATTACAAATTAATTGTCTTTGGTAAAAATTGTAAATTGTCCCCAGCATGTAGGATAGTGCTAGTGTAGGGGGAATCACTGGTCGGCATGGACTCGGTGGGCTGAAGGGCCTGTTTGAATGCCGTTGTAGAGAGTCCAAACATCATGTACAAACGTTGTTTTTATTAAGACACTAGACCAAGTGCAGACCCGTTGGGTCTGTTCCCCCAACGTGCGGTTGTGGGGGGGGGGGGGAGGCGGCATGCAGCGTCACACACACTAACAATCCCCCCCCCCCCCCCCCCCCTGTGAGTAAGATGGCCAAAACTCATAGCGATATAGGGTAGCTTTTTTTTTCTAAAATCAATATACAGCGCAGACTGAAAGTGGTCGAGATGAGACTTTAAATTATATAGATGTTTTATTCTTAATTGTTTTCTGTACATCGTGTAGTTACTTGCGAGCAAAGCACCAGGGCAAATTCCTTGTATGTATACATACTTGGCTATTAAAATGTATTCTATTCAATTCAATTCAATCCAATACCCACCCTTACCCCGTACTGGTCCTCTATCCCCATTTGTCCCTACAATCTCCCCTCATCCCATCTCCATCCTTATCTTCCTCCACCTGACTCATCTGCCAATCAACCCCGGGTCCATCTATATCCACCTATCCATTGGTAGCCCTCCCCTTCCCCTCACCTCATTCTGCCAGCTATCTCCCCTCTACTCCAATCTTGAAGAAGAGTCTCGAACCACTGGGTGGCGCCAGCAATGGCTGCTTCATCAACAGTCTGTCTATCCCTTCCTTCTTTTGTTGTTTGTTTGTATGTGTTAATGGTATGTTTTTAGTGTTCTTTAGCTTGTTTTATGTGGAGGGCAAGAGCGGGGGGTGTTGGGGGAAACTTTTTCTAATCTCTTACCTCGACGGAGATGCGATTTCTTTGCTTATCGTATCTCCGTCCGCACTACAACCTAACATCGGTGAGTTGCGGCCTTTGCTGGAGACCGATTTTGAGTGCTCCAGCGTGGGTGCCTGCGGAATTTAACATCACGGAGCTTGCGATCCCTTTGCCAGGGATCGACCTCTCAGTTCTACTGCGGGTGCCTGTGGACTTCAATATTGTGGAGCTCGTGGTCTCTGGTCAGAGTTTGACTTCGGGAACTCCAATCTGCAGGAGGTTCGACAGCCCCGACACGGGAGCTTTGACTCCCCAGACGCGGGAGCTTAGATCTCCCCAACATGGGGGCTTCAACCGCCGGCTGCGGGAGGTTCAATCGCCCCGACTGCGGATGGTTCCACTGCCCCGACTGCTGGAGAATAAAGAGGAAGAAGATTAGACTTTATTGCCTTCCATCACAGTGAGGAACGTGGGAAATCCGCTGTGGTGGGTGTTTATGTTAATTTTTTATGTAGTTGTGTGTCTTGCTGCTTTTTTGTTAGTATGGCTGTATGGTAATTCGAATTTCACTGTACCTTAATTGGTACATGTGACAACAAACTGACCTTGAAACCTTGACCTTGAAACTTGGAACCAAAATGTTTCTGCCCATTTGCCTCCACAAATGCTGCCTGACCAGTTCAGTTTTCCTTCATTTAGTTTGACTTAGCTTGGAGATACAGTGCAGAAACAGGCCCCTTGATCCACCAAGTCTGCGCTGACCAGTGATCCCCTCACATTATCACAATCCTACACACATTAGGGACAATTTACAATTATACTAAGCCAATTAATCTACAAACCTGAACGTCTTTGGAGTGTGGGAGGAAACCGGAGATCCCGGAGAAAACCCACGCAGGTCACGGGGAGAAGGTGCAAACTCCGTACGGACAAGCATCCGCCGTCAGGATTGAATGCATAATGCATTTCGTTGTCTCTGTACTGTACACTGACAATGACAATTAAAATTGAATCTGAATCTGAATCCTCCAACAGATGTTTACTTCTTTTGGAATTTTTTCGGATGTAAAAATGAGTTAATTGCTCTGTTATTTTATATCAGTGGAAAAAAAAATTATATATGTGTACTAAGGCTGTGAAGAATTCTGCTTATATTTGCTAAATTTAGCTTCCAACTTATTCCATTCTGTCCCATTCGTGACTTACTCAACGCTAATCAACTCAGTAAGAAAGTAACAATTTAAATGAGATCAGAATAAATGCTGGCAAATTTCCTACTGGCTTAATGTACTATGTCCCAAGGAACCGCACTGTAGTACGCAGATGGTCCAGATTGCCACAAGTGGAGCAGCGGGATTTGTCCCTGGGACGTAAGGAGCAATCAGTAACATCCGCTTCATTACATAAGTGCCAATTTGACAAAATATCAACTGGAAAGGATCAAAATACTTGTTTTCTCTCTAAAGCCAAGAAAATGTGTCGATGCATACTGTAGCTTGGTTACATGTCCTCAAATCCATTGCTGATCAACTCCATATGTGTCATGGTGCAAAAAAAAAGACGTTACAATACGGGGCGCGACAGCGGTAGAGCTGCTGCTTTACAGCACCAGAGACCTGGATTCAATCCTGACTGCGGGTGTTGTTTGTATGGAGTTTGTATGTTCGTCTAGTGACCAAGTGGGTTTTCTCCGGGTGCTCCGGTTTTCTCCCACACCGCAGGTTTGTAGATTAATTGGCTTTTGGAAATTGTAACATGTCCCTAGTGCGTAGGATAGCGCTAGTTTACGGGGTAATCGCTGTTTGGCACGAACTTGGTGTATATTTCCACGCTGTATATTTTAAAGGCTAAAGTCTCAATCCAACGGCCAATGCAAATACCTAAACATGTCCGGAAGCATCTCACACTGTATGCTAGAATAGTTGTGGTCTGGAAAAGACTTCATAATTTTAATGAAGTGAGAAGCTTTCAGGCTGGACATATCTAGCCAAAACTCTAGGATACCAACAGATCTGGAGTTGCAGGAACTGGGCAACTGTGTAGATTCACGTACAAACTCACTGGAACACAGCAGGACACCTGTAAACCATTTGGCTCCTAGAAGATCAATCTCTTCAGTTCAATACTCGCATTACCCTCCAATTTAATCTCTCTTCCCTGCCTATTTTGAATCTTTCAGGTCTTTATTACTGGAGAGAGTTGTTTATGCTCAGCTAAAACTATTCCTGGAGGAGCATGATATTCGGGAGATCTTCCAGTCTGGATTTAAAACCATGCACAGCACGGAGTCAGCATTGCTAAGGGTTTTTAACGATATCCTCCTGGCTAATGATTCTGGGGATTGTGTGGTTCTTGTCCTGCTGGACTTGTCTGCCGCCTTTGATACGGTGGACCATAATATCTTATTATCTCGGCTACAGCAGTTAGTGGGCATCTGCGACAGTGCCCTGGGATGGTTCAGGTCCTATCTGGCGGGCAGAACCATGTGTGTTAGCCTTGCTGGGTTTGAATCCTCTTCCGCTCCCCTGTCATATGGGGTTCCACAGGGTTCGATTCTGGGGCCCCTGCTTTTCTCGCTGTACATACTTCCTCTGGGTTCCATCCTTAGAAAGCATGGCATCTCCTTCCACTGTTATGCAGATGATACCCAGCTTTATTTGCCGCTGAGGGGGGGAAGATGCCTTTTCTGTAAAATCGCTTCTGTCTTGTTTTGATGACATTAAGTCCTGGTTGGCCCTAAACTTTCTTGGATTTAATGAAAAGAAGGCAGAGGTGATTTTATTTGATCCCAATGGCTGCCGTGAACCTCCATTTGTTGATTTAGGTCCATTGTCAAGGTACGTGAAGCCAACAGTTGTGAACCTGGGTTTTAGGATGGACAGTGACTTTAAATTAGATCGCCAAATATGCGCAGTGGTTAAGTCCAGCTTCTTTCACCTAAGGAAGCTGGCGAAGGTGAAGCCCATTCTCGAGCGGCAGCATTTTGAGACAGTAATCCATGCCTTTATTACATCTAGGCTGGATTACTGTAACGCGCTCTATTTTGGTGTTGCTCGTTCTTCACTGGCTCGTCTCCAGTTGGTTCAGAATGCTGCTGCTCGCCTTTTAACAGGGACTCGAAAGAGGGAGCACATATCGCCAATTCTGGCCTCCCTACACTGGCTCCCGGTGCACTTCGGGTTCATTTTAAGTTACTGTTATTTGTTTTTAAATCTCTGAATGGGCTCGCCCCGCCTTACCTCTCTGAGCTGCTCCACCCATACACTCCTGCCCGGTCCCTCAGGTCAGCTGGTCAGCTGCTCCTGGAGGTACCGAGGTCTAGTCGGAGGCTCAGAGGGGATAGAGCCTTCTCTGTTGCTGCTCCGGCACTCTGGAACACCCTGCCGCTGCACATCAGACAGGCCCCCTCACTGTCCATCTTCAAATCCAGTGTTAAAACGCATTTGTACTCCCTGGCTTTTGACCATGCCTGAGGCTTTGCTTCTGTTTGTGGTGTTTTTGATGTTTCTTTATTTTACATGTCTTTTCCTACTATTTCTTTTGATTGTTATTTTTGGTGTGTATTAACTTTTTTGTCAATGATTAGTGATGTACAGCACTTTGTTGCAGCTATGTTTGTTTTTAAAGTGCTCTATATAAATATTATTATTATTATTATTATTATTATTTATTCTTTGGAGCGCAGAAGGTTAAGGGGGGACTTGATAGAGGTCTTTAAAATGATGAGAGGGATAGACAGAGTTGACGTGGATAAGCTTTTCCCATTGAGAGTAGGGAAGATTCAAACAAGAGGACATGACTTCAGAATTAAGGGACAGAAGTTTAGGGGTAACATGAGGGGGAACTTCTTTACTCAGCGAGTGGTAGCTGTGTGGAATGAGCTTCCAGTGGAAGTGGTGGAGGCAGGTTCGATTTTATCATTTAAAAATAAATTGGATAGGTATATGGATGGGAAAGGAATGGAGGGTTATGGTCTGAGTGCAGGTAGATGGGACTAGGGGAAAATAAGTGTTCGGCACGGACTTGTAGGGCCGAGATGGCATGTTTCCGTGCTGTAATTGTTACATGGTTATATGGTTTTGTCTCTCACCTACACTAATTTACAGTAGACAATTGACCCATTAACTCAGCTTTGGAATATAGGAGGAAACTGGAGCATCCGGATGCAACCCACATGGTCACAGGAAAAACATTGCAACCTCCATTCAGACGACACCCAAGTTTTCAGGTTCAGACCTAGAACTCTGGAGCTGTGGCCAGCAGCACTAATTGCTGCACCACTGTATCACTCATGGTTCTAGTTCATCATGTATGTGTCCATCACCAGCTGTACTGCCTGCAGAGGGAAACTTTTAAGGCACTGTTCAGGACCAGACTTCCTCCACCTTCACAACACGATGGTGTATCCGCATCCTTATCTCTGTGATGCTAAGAATGAAAATTAATGCTTTTCTTGTGCAAACCATGATTAAGAGGGCTGGCTGAACAACCCGGCACTGACTGAAATAGATGTGTTAAAATAGATGTCAGTCTGGATTAGATACTCAAGATATTCGACTAAGTCTTTATCCTGCCTCCTAATTAAAGATGAGGGTATCACAACTGAGCCTTAGACATGTTTTTAATTTCACATCTCCTTAAAGGACTGCCTTTACATTTATCATATGATCACTCACCATTATGAAAATGACACCTTTGTTCTGATAATACTGTGCAAACGTTGAATAAGTACTGAACTGCAAAACCAAACATTTTTATTTGCTAAAAAGCAGAGAGTCGCAATCTAAATCTGGCTCCGCTCCATTCTGTTAAACTAACATTATCTGCAATTTGAAGGATAATAATGCTTAAAATATCATTTGTGTGTGGATTTCAGAACATGATTGAAACATATTGGTTTCATCAGTAACTTCAGACTAAAATATTAAAACATGGTAAAATGTATTTGAACAAGGTTGCACTGGCATGAAGTTTGTGGTGAAAGGTCTATTGGTTACAATATTTATTAAAGGAGCTATCTGTTCCTGTTAAATTGCACCATTTCCAACAAGCAACCTGAAGATATCCCACAGCATAACGGAGCTTAGCATCTTCCATTTTCAATGGTTTTAAATTACTATTAAATTATTACCAGAAAGCGTATTTGATATGATTATCGTCGCATCTGACTAGGAGGTGAAGGTTAATAATGATTACCTCAATCTTGAATAATACAGCAAACTCATGGGAAAGGAAGTATAGGATGAACTCCACAAATAATTAAATACCACATCAATAATAGGCAAATATCTGTGGGATTCTTGTGTAAATTTGTCACGGCAATGTACTTAGGAAACCTGACATAATAAAGATAAAATATGTAGAAAAAAACATTGGAGTTTGGCAAAACATTAAAGGAAATACTTCAAACATGTTCTTCTTGTCTGTCATACTTATGTCACCTTCTCCAGATTACAGAAGTCTCTTCGATTTAATATGTCAAGCTGCTCTTAGAATAAAACTGTTTATCCTGAAAACTCTCTCCTTGGAACACTCAACATTATGGTTTGGATGTTAATTTTTTCCACACCATGATAACTTAATTTTGGAAATTTATGCTGTTGTGAAATTCATCGTGGTTAAAGTCTGTTTTTTTCTTGGGCATCAGAACCATTCCAAGTATCAGGCAATGGTTAACTTTCACTGTTTTGATGAGAAAATATCTAATCCCTGCCTGGCGACTTACTTACTTGTTATGAACAAGACTGCAAGATATTGCAGAGAATCGTGGACGTGGCCCAGACCATCAGACAAACCAACCTCCCTTTTTATACCTTTCATTCTTATGTTCTTTGACCCTTTTCATACCTCTAGTTTCCCTCTCCCCTGACTCTCAGTCTGAAGAATGGTCTTGGCCCAAAACATCACCTATTCTTTTTCTCCAGAGATGCTGCCTGACCTTTTGAGTTACTTCAGGATTTTGTGCCTATTTCCCTTCCATTGACTCAATTTACATTTCACCTTGCCTCAGCATTATCAAACAGGAGTCACACCCTGGCCACCCTGGACACTCCCTCTTCTTCCCTCTCCAAGTCTAGAATGTTGCCTGGGTTTCAGCAACAAAGTTACAGAGAAAGGTTGAACAAGCTAGGGCTTTATTCTTTGGAGCGCAGAAGGTTAAGGGGGGGACTTGATATAGGTCTTTAAAATGATGAGAGGGATAGACAGAGTTGACGTGGATAAGCTTTTCCTACTGAGAGGAGGGAAGATGCAAACAAGGGGACATGACTTGAGAATTAAGGGACAGATGTTTAGGGGTAACATGAGGGGGAACTTCTTTACTCAGAGAGTGGTGGCTGTGTGGAATGAGCTTCCAGTGAAGGTGGTGGAGGCAGGTTCGTTTTTATCATTTAAAAATAAATTGGATAGTTATATGGACGAGAAAGGAATGGAGGGTTATGGTCTGAGTGCAGGTATATGGGACAAGGGGAGAATACGTGTTCGGCACGGACTAGAAGGGTCGAGATGGCCTGTTTCCGTGCTGTAATTGTTATATGGTTATATGGTTATCAGGCTAGAGGTGCAGAAATGTGATCATGTACACCTCTAGATTCAGGCTCAATTTCTTCCCAGCTGGTATCAGGCAACCAAACCATCCTATTAACAACTAGAGAGCAGCCCTGATCTCCTATCTACCTTATTGGAAACCCTCAGACTTTATAATTTTTAATTTTAATATTTTAATTAAAAGCAAGCACATATCATAATAAAAACATTTCATGTATATCAGTCATACATTGATAGTGTTATCAGTTGTGTATTGATTCTGCTTCTAGTTTTTTTTTTATATAGATAGAGATTAAGAAAGAAAAAATAAGACATGATAACGAAGAATGGAATAATTTACTAATAATACATCATTGGAGAGAGGTTCGTAAATTATAAGGTATAACTTTTCATCTAATCCTGAGTTCAAGCTTCAGTTAGGTCCCCATGCTGGACCAATCTACCCCTTCAAATAGTCAATAAATGGAGACCATGTTCTAACAAAAAGCTCTTGTTTGTCCATTAAGACAAGTCTAGTTCTATCCAAATGTAGGGTCTCCGACATTTCCATAATCCATAAACCCTGGACTATCTATAATCGACTTTATCTTTGCTGGACTTTGTCTTGCACTAATCATTATTTCCCTTATCATGTACCTTGTACATCGTGGATGGCTCGATTATGATTATGTATAGTCTTCCCGCTGACTGGTTAGCACGCAACAAAAGCTTTTCACTGTACCTCGGACAATAAACAAAACTAGACTAAATATGTAAGGAGGTCATTCAGGCGATGAGCTCTCCACGTGGCGCTATTTCATCACACTTCAGCTCCTCCTTTGATTATTTTATCAGTCACCTACTCTAAAGATTAATTTACAGCAGCCTGCTAATCGATCTTTGGGATGGAGGATAAAACCACGGCACCCAGCAGAAAATGTGTCGTCTAAAATCCACGAACCTATCTCCAAAGATGGATTATTAGTAAACCATTCCATTCTTTTTTTTATCTTGACATTTGTGTTCTTTTTTTCTTCTTTCTCTCTTACTTCCTATCTTTTAAAAAAAAAACTAGAAGCAGAAGCAATTCACAACTGATAATATTAACACTGTATGACTGATATACATGAAATGGTTGCAATATGGGTTTGTTTCTAATAAAAAGAATAAAAGAAAAAAAAAAAGAAAATGTGTCGTCAAATGTGGAAACTCCAAACAGGATTGAATCTTTTTCCCTCCCACTGTGATGTAACAGCACTGACTACTTCTCGACTGTGCTATCCCATGTGTTCCTGTGTGAGGTGGCTCCCCCGGCTAAAAATAAAACAATATTTCATATACCAAGTACAGGCATCTCCGGACAAGGTTGAAATTTAAAATTGGATTGGAAATAATAAACCACAAGAAAACATAGCCAAAATGATAAGCTATCTTATTATTCCAATTTGTGCAACTGAAAGTTAATTGGCTATTAAAGGGAGCATATGAATAATAGTCACTGAGCAAATAGTAATTAATCTATTGCATGGTCGGGTTGACTAAGCAGCTGAATAATAGTTTGTGATTTAATTTGGTAGATATACAAAAGGTCATAGAAAGAAGATCTGTCATCTTTGCTTTATTGATGGCTTCTCCAAATTGGTCCAGATTAGTTGTTTCAATAAATCCATAATCGTTTCAAATTGGTGGATTTTGAAGCACTTTCATATGTGTTTTGCATATTTCTTTAAATGTGACTTGCCTCGGCTTTACATTGCACTAATCAATGAAGTACAATGGAAAAGTACAATGTTATTCATTTGTTTAATTTAGTTTTGTTTTGAGATACAACACGGAAATAGGCCTGTAGGCCCACTGAGTCCGTACCGACCTGCAATCCCCGCACATTAACACTATACTACACACACTGGAGACAATTAACATTGAAACCAAACTAATTAACCTACAAAGCTGTACATCCTTGGTGTGAGGGAGGAAACCGAAGATCTCGGAGAAAACCCACGCGGTCATGGGGAGACCGTACAAACTCCGTACAGACAGCACCCATAGTCAGGAATGAACACGGGTCTCTGGCATTGTAAGGCTGCAACTCTACCGTTGTGCCACCGTGCTGCCCAGGAGGGAGAAAAATCACCATTACAGGGCACTAAATACTATGCAGCAGACGTGTGTACAGACACAATGTGTAGGAAAGAACTGCAGATGCTGGTTTAAATCTAAGGTAGACACAAAATGCTGGAGTAACTCTGCGGGACATGCAGCATCTCTGGAGAGAAGGAATGGGTGATGTTTCGGGTCGAGACCTTTCAGAAAGCCTTTGATAAAGTCCCACATAGGAGATTAGTAGGCAAAATTATTGGGGGTAGGGTACTGACATGAATAGAAAATTAGTTGGCAGACAGGAAGCAAAGAGTAGGGATTAACGGGTCCCTTTCAGAATGGCATAGTGGGGCATAAAATGGCAAGGCTCGGTGCCGGGACTGCAGCTACTTACAATATCCATTGATGTTTTAGATGAGGGGATTGGGGGTAACATTAGCAAATTTGCAGATGACACAAAGCTGGGTGGTAGTATGAACTGCAAGGAGGATGCTATGAGGATGCAGGGTGACTTGGACAGGTTGGGTGAGTGGGCAGATGCTTGGCAGATGCAGTTTAATGTGGATAAATGTGAGGCTATCCACTTTGGTGGCAAAAATAGAAAGGCATATTATAATCTGAATGGTGTCAAATTAGGAAAAGGGGAACTACAACGAGATCTGGGTGTCCTAGTTCATCAGTCACTGAAGGTATAGCAGGCAGTGAAGAAAGCTAATGGCATGTTGGCCTTCATAACAAGAGGAGTTTAGTATAGGAGCAAATAGGTCCTTCTGCAGTTGTACAGGGCCCTTGTGACACCACACCTGGAGTATTGTGTGCAGTTTTGGTCTCCCAATGTGAGGAAGGACATTCTTGCGATTGAGGGAGTGCAGCGTAGGTTCTCAAGGTTAATTTCCAGGATGGCGGGACTGTCATATGTTGAAAGAATGGAGTGACTGGGCTTGTATACACTGGAATTTAGGATGATGAAATGATATCTTATTAAAACATATAATATTATTAAGGGATTGGACACGCTAGAGGCAGGAAACGTGTTCCCGAAGTAGGGGGAGTCCAGAACCAGGGGCCACAGTTTGAGAATAAGGGGCAGGCCATTTAGAACATAGACGAGGAAAAACTTTTTCATCCTGAGTTGTGAATCTGTGGAATTCTCTGCCTCAGGCGGCAGTGGAGGCCAATTCTCTGGATGCTTTCAAGAGAGAGTTAGATAGAGCTCTTGAAGAAAGCTGAGTCAATGGACATGGGGAGAAGGCAGGAATGGGATACTGATTGTGGATGATCAGCCATGATCACAATGAATGGCGGTGCAGGCTCGAAGGGCCACATGGCCTACTCCTGCACCTATTGTCCATTGCCTATTGACTGTTGTCAGGGGAGTGGGCGGTACAGAGATAAAATGTAGTCGGAGACAGTAAGACTGGGAGAAAAACTGGGAAGGGGGGAGGGGATGAAGAGAGAGGGAAAGCATGGGCTATTAGGGTACGAAGAACAATCACTGTTCGAGGTGTACACTGGCCCTATCCCCTAACTCTACCATCGCTACATTGACGACTGCATCTGTGCTACTTCCTTCACCCATGCAGAATTCACTGACTATCAACTTCACGACTAATTTCCATTCTGCACTCAAATTCACTTGGACCATCTCCAACATTTTGCTACCCTTTCTAGATCTCACCGTTTCCATCACAAGCGACAATCTATCGACTGATATCTATTACAAACCCACTCACTCCCATAGCTATCTAGGCTTCACTTCTTCCACCCTGCTTCCTGTAAAGACTCTATCCCTGACTCCCAATTCCGCCATCTACCCCCTGTCTGCGCCCAGAATGAGGCGTTCCATGCCAGGTCATTGGAGATGTCCTCATTCTTTAGGGAATGGGGGTTCCCCTCTTCTATTATAGACGAGGCTCTCACTAGGGTGTCTTTGATATCCCACAGCTCTGCTCTTGCTCCCACTCCCCCCATTCGTAACAAAGATAGTCCCCCTTGCCCATCAGCTGTCGCATAGAGCACATAATCCTCTGACACTTTTGCCACCTCCAACGGGATCCCACTACTAGCCACATCTCCCCATCTCCACACCTTTCTGCTTTCCGCAGAGACCGTTCCCTCCACAACTCCCTGGTCAACTCATTCCGTCCCTCCCAAACCACTCCCTCCCTGGGTATTTTCCCCTGCAATCACAGGAGATGGAATACCTGTCCCTATACCTCCCCCCTCGGCTCCATCCAGGGACCCCAACAATCTTTTCAGGTGAGACAGAGGTTCACTTGCACCTCCTCCAACCTCATCTACTGTATCCGCTGTTCCAGATGTGGACTCCTGAGACAAGCGCAGGCTCGGCAATCGTTTCGCTGAACACCTCCGCTCAGTCCGCCTAAACCTACCTGATCTCCAAGTAGCTCAACACTTTAACTCCCCCTCCTATTCCCACACTGACCTTTCCGTCCTGGACCTTCTCCATTGTCAAAGTGAGGCCCAGCGCAATTTGGAGGAACAGCACCTCATATTTCGCTTGGCTAGCTTGCACCCTAGCGGTATGAATATTGACTTCAAGTAACCCTTGCTTTCCCTCCCCGCCCCCTTCCCTGTTCTACTACCAGTCTTACTGTCTCTGACTACATTTTATCTCTGTACCGCCCACTCCCCTGACATCAGTCTGAAGAAGGGTCTTGACCCGAAACATCACCCACTCCTTCTCTCCAGAGATGTTACCTGTTCCGCTGAGTTACTCCAGCATTTCGTGTGTACAGACACAACTGGAGTAATATAAATTGATGATAATTAACCAGATCATTATGTTGGACCATGAAGCTAACTAAAAGAAAATTACGTTTTTGAAGGATATGAGGGGGAGAAGTTTGTTCTCAGTATGTGCTAAACAATTATACTGTAAGATCAATGAACTCCCATTCGGAGATTCAGTTCTAAATAGGAATAGTGTCCAAATTAAATAAATGAGCACATTTCATGTCCAGTGCATTTAACTAATGCTACATTTACGTGCTCCTTCAGATTTTTGTTTTGATGGGGAAAGATTTATCTTGAAAATCAATTAAATCGAATGGAAGGCCAGTCCATTTTTATTCAGGGATTTACATACAGAAATTGGAAATAACAATCTTCCATAAAAATAAGCCAAAATGCTAGGTTATCTTTTAAATGGTTATTCACGGGAAAGTTAAAATATTTCAGCATGTCTTCAATATTAGTCAATGTTATTGATCATTATTTTTTTTTTATAATCCAACCAGGCCCAGAATGTTATAGCAGGGAACATACTAACTGCTGCACATCTAGATTGCCATCATTTTGCCTTAATGAATTGTGGAAAATTTCTTCAGCCCTGAGCGTGAAAATAATTGAGTAAAAGCAGTGAAGTTTAAAGTAAGTATCAAAGAGCTTACTTCTCTGAATGATATAACACATAAGGCATGAGAAAACTGGCAATGTTAAGCAAAAACGTATTTCCATATGGATTAGATAGTTATTATTATTTAAAAAAGAAAAATTCATGGGAACTGATAGCAACAAAATTGCTCAACAGTATTTTCTTGATGAGAAATTTGCTTCAAAATTCTATTGATTTAAAAGGGCAGAGAAGCTACGTTTTAAATTCTTGCTAAGTCTTATTCTTCAGATAATGTCATCATTTCATTTTCATCTATTCTTTCGACTGCTCCTTTTTTTAGTTCCATTGTTACCTTTCTTGGCCTCGTCCCCATATGGCTCGAGGTGTCAAAGTGTGTTCTTCATTAGTAAGTAAGAAAAGTACAGAGATGTTGGATTGGGTGAAGAAGGCTGATCCTGTAGCTAAGGGAGCAGAAAGAACTCATGTAAGTTCACGAGATTGATCCCTGGGATGGCGGGACTGTATGAGGAAAGATTGAAAAGACTAGGCTTGTATTCACTGGAGTTTAGAAGGATGACGAGGATCCTATCGAAACATATAAAATTATAAAAGGACTGGACAAGCTAGATGCAGGAAAAATGTTCCCAATGTTGGGCAAGTCCAGAACCAGGGGCCACAGTCTTAGAATAAAAGGGAGGTCATTTAAGACTGAGGTGAGAAAAAAATGTTTCACCCAGAGAGTTGTGAATTTATTGAATTTCCTGCCACAGAGGGCAGTGGAGGCCAAATCACTGGATGGATTTAAGAGGGAGTTAGATAGAGCTCTAGGGGCTAGTGGAGTCAAGGGATATGGGGAGAAGGCAGGCACGGGTTATTGATAGGGGACGATCAGCCATGATCACAATGAATGGCGGTGCTGGCTTGAAGGACCGAATGGCCTCCTCCTGCACCTATTTTTTATGTTTCTATGTTTCTGAGTTCCCAAATCAGGTTACATAGACAAAGCAATTCTCACTTTTCATGTGAAGATAGACACAACATTTTGGAGTAACATCTCTGAAGAGAAGTAATGGGTGACATTTTGGGTTGGAACCCTTCTTTACTGAGAATCAGAGGAGAGGGCAGCTAGAGATATGGAAGGGTACAAAGAACATGTGAGGTGTGAAAAAGACAGATCAAAGCAGAGGATGGTCAAGGGAATGTACAATGGTCCATTGTTGTCTGAGGGGAAGGTGACAACGAGGCATAGAAACAGTAAAATTAATCAGGAGGACAGCAAAACTAGTAGGAGAACTAAGGTGGGGGAGGGACAGAGAGAAAGAAAAAACAAGGGTTACTTGAAGTTAGAGAAATCAATATTCATATTGCTGGGTTGTAAGCTGCCCAAGCAAAATATGAGGTGCTTCCTACTCACTTTTCTAGTGTCATCTGCAGCTCTTTGGTCTGCCCAAAACCTGTTGGCCTCCCACCAGAGTGAGATGTCTGTAAGGGAATGTTGCCGACTGGCAACAGACTGCAGGAGTACATGCTGGGGGGCTCGCTGAAGCTTGGTGCAATAACACTAAGGCTCTGTGTGGGGGAGGATCACCCAGTCTAGGATGCTTGTGCTTCTGGTCACTGAGGGGCAGAGTCCAGTGGAGACACCCGTCAAACAAGGGAAGGGACATCACCTCAAGGACCCACATGAATGGCAAGGGTGCCAGGTTTAAGGAGAGTTGCGGACACTGCTGAATATGACACTAATGAATGCATTCACGCTGCGAATGTCAGGAGTTTTGCACTGTTTTTAAAATATAATTTTTATCCTGAATAAAGTTTATTTTTGGAAATAAAAGAAAACAATAGCCACAGATGCAAGTAATAGGATTTGCACTGTTTAAGGAAAATTAAGGTTGAACTTTTTAAAAGCGAATGGCTTTTCCAATGCTAGCCTGCCAATTTTCTGATCAAAGGTTTCAGAAGTGGTCAGGATGAATTGTCTGTCTGTAATAGTCAGGAAGGAAGAGGGGGAACTGATTCTTCCATGGATTGGGGAACCTTGTTCGGTGGAAAGTGACAGGTGAGATGAACTCTGGGATAGGAAAGGCCCTCGTGGGACTTGGGAGAGTCCTCCACTCCTTTGTGAGTAATCTGTAAAAAAAAACAGGTCAGCTGTGCAGGTCAGGGGAGTCAAAACTGATTTATTTTTCATTCTACAAACAAAATCAAAGAGGGAAGTGACCAGATGCACATACACACGAGCCAGAGACCAGCTTGTAATGAATGAATGAATGAATGGCCAAATTGAGTGAGAGTTGTATTTAAGGCTCAGTTTCAGCCAAGCTGATGGCATTAGAGTCCTCTCCCTTTGACAGTTGTAATTATCAGAAATCAAATAACACTGGGCAGCCTCAACCCAATGTACAGAGGGCGCGAGCCTACAGTGTAAAATTGCCCATAATCTGACACTAATTGGGCACTCTAAGCCAGAGAGGTCAGAAGCAAGGCTGGGGGAGGAAATTGAAAAGTTCTGCTGATGGGGCAGGAGGTGTTTGTCAGAGGTTAAGGTTAAGACACATTGTTAGAGTATTGTGATGATATCTCCGCTAAATTGCTTTACCCTGCATCTAACCTGACCTGTGAGGGAAAGATTCTGACACCAGATACAAAGGCATGGAAAATGCTCAGAATGATTAAAGTGCTCGGGGTTAAGTAGTGTTTGGTGGAGACATGGAGACACCCATTCCAAAGCAATGTTGCTGTAATGATGTTGGGAAGAATTTTCCTCAACACTGGAGCGAACACCAGAATGTCACAGCAAAATCCCATTTGGTCTGAGCTCATAAGCTATTGTGCATGTGATCATGTGCTATGGTGATTTGGATTACATACTAATAAATAGTAGGGAAGTTAACACAAACAAACTGCTGGAGGAACTCAGTGAGTAAACGGGCTGTCCCACTCCGGCGACCTAATTGGCGAGTTTAGAAGAGTTTAGGAGAGTTTGAAAACATTTCATGTTGAAGACATCCTTAGACTATGTAGAAGACCTCCTTCGACCTCCTTCGACTATGTTGAAGACTAGCTGCGACTAGCTATTCGGGAAAATTGGACACCGAATAGTGGAGAGTGAAGACGACCTCCCTTCGACCTCCCTTCAACTACCTTCGACTATGATGAAGACTACCTACGACTACCTTTGACTACCTTCGATTAACTTCGACTACCATCGATTACCTACGAATAACATGCCGACCTTCTACGACCTACTTCGACTAAACTTACGAGTAAAAAAAGTATTGTTTTTTTTCATAGCGGTCCTTTTTTAACTCGCGGGCATTTTTCAACATGTTGAAATATACGCCGCGACCTAGCTGAGCAACCTCGAGTACGTGGGGACAACTCTCGAGCATGAAGGAGAATTACAAAGAACTCCTAGCACCTCGTGTTGACCATGCTGCGAGTATCAGTCGAGGGCAAACTCGCCAGAACTCACGGATTAGGTCGCCGCAGTAGGACAGCCCCTTCAGGCTGCATCTGTGGAGGAAAATGGAGAGATAATTTACATCACATACAAAAACAGAGTGTTAGAGAGCCAAAAAACAATGGTGCAATGACGACAATGATTTGGGTCGTGACACTTCTTCAGAAATAATAGGAAATGCATATTTTGCAGTACTGGTTAGGAATTAAAATAATATTATTTGAAGATTTATTACTCTTTTTGTTGGCTAAGAAAATAATATATCGAAAGGATTATTTTTGAATAGGAAGTGTCTATTTTGTAAATATAAATTATCAAACAATTCTGCTAAGCTTACAACACTTTGAGTCAGCATTTCTTTACTGATTTATTTACTGAGCTTATTGCTTCCCTTGCCACCACTATGATTTTGCAGTATCTGTGTTCGATATCACAAATCTGGACATTACTCATGCCAGCTGCTGAGTGAGATAAGAAAGAAAAGGGAGAGGGAAGTCATAGCCTGTCCGAGGCCAAACAGTCTGGCTTACTAAATTAATGGGAGAGACTGCCATGTCAACTAGACACATGGACACCAACCAGCTGAGGACTCAAGAACCTTGAAGATAGACACAAAATCGGCAGGACCGGAACTCAGTGGGACTCCAGAACCTTGATGTTCTGAGGGAAAGTGAGGCTAGGAAGGAGGTGGCTATCAGAGCCCACAGCAAAGGATTAAGCTATCCGAGAAATGATCTTTTTCTATCTACTTTTACTTAAATTAGTTTGATTTGGATACATTTGGTGGGTTAACAATAGAATAATAGGTAGCTTTCAACCGACTATTAGCAGCCTGCAGATCGTGGGAGCTGTTTGGAGACAACAAGCGATTTCACAGGCCTTGGCATCAATGAATGCTACATGTAGTTTGCCTCAGTTCTGACAGTACAAATGGAAAAGGCTTAAGAGATGAATCAAAGTTGTACATTGGGAAGCAGTGTTGTACATCAGGAACTGTTCCAGTAGACCGAGTGCGTGGGTGGAATGGACAATGGACTTTGGAAATGGTACCAAACATTGCGGCTCCTGCATGTGTAAATATGCAGTCGCACATGTGACAAAGAAAGCACCATTGAACCATTGAAAGGGTCGTTGAAACTATTACATGGCAAAGAATTTGTTCTCTGATATTATGTAGCTTGGGAAATAAGATGACATCACAATCTTTTAATCAGTTTTACCTATGGAAATTCTCGATTAGAACGAGTGTCAAGGGTTATGGGGAGAAGGCAGGAAAATGGGATTAGGACGAAGAAAAAAGAGATAAACTGGGTAATTTCAGATGAGTCGGTAGCAGATAGATGTTAATAGATGGATCTTAATAAGAGATAAAATTAATCCAAAAACATTTCAGGGAGACTTTAAACACTTCTAGAGCATAGTTTAACCTTTCTAAATGTTTTTTTTTGAGGCATAAAAAGTGATTATCAAATACCAACAGCTAGCAAAGTAAATATGAGGTAGGATATAGATGTGCAGATAAATGATGGAGCTTTGCTGCACCTTAACCTCTTGTCTAGTGAGATGAAGGCACCAATCCAAGAAGAGAACATGCAGAGGACTCTTTAGCTGGGCAAATGGTGTGTGATCAAAAATCAATTTTTCAACAGCAACAGTGAATAAACTATAAACCACCATTTGTAATGTAATACTTTAAAATGCACATCCAGATTATAAATTCCGCCATTATATCAGCAAATGAAGCTTTAGATGCATTGGCTAATTTCCACCTTCCTACAAAAAAACTTTATTCTGTTCATATTGCACAGCCTATGAGTTTCTGGATGAACACAGAAGGAGAACACATTATTTTAAGGTCGAAAGAAAAACAGACAAATTGAGAATTTTTTTCCAGAAACTGTTACAAATCTATTACAAGATACAATTCCCTGATCAGCGTTGGATTTTTAATAACATCTATTTCATCGAGAGGCAATCTTAGAAGCCTTGTATTTTTTCTTATGTTCACAATTTCACCGCCTGGTTTGTATTATCTAGATGTAAAATTCAATCACAATTAAAGATGAACTCATTACAAGTAATTGTATCTGGATGGAGTCATTTGATGGTACAGCAGGGATGCTGCACAAGGACTGGGCCATATGGAATTTAAATTATTCTAGTGAGTTCAGGTTGGAAAAGCATGGAAATTGGACTGAAATGAGAACAGAAAGGGAGCATTTATATCATCCTGAGAGGCAGTTACACAGTAATTTCCTGGGTCATAAGCTCACTTTAAATAGGGGGAGCATTGAAATGCATCCTTGCCAGTTGATCTATTTGTGTGATTCTTTTGAATAATTCAGGTTTCCTTTTTAAAAAAATGCTTTGTCAGCTTATGAAATATCTAGTAAATGTGTGTTACTGAGCAGGAAGGCTGGTTAGCATTAATAGTGTGACTCGTGAGGGTAATGATAAATGTAACAGTTTTCAAATGTGTTTTATTAGCATCCATTTTTAAAACTGCACGTTAAGACCCCGTTTTGCAAGCTTGCAGAAGAAAGTTTATCCTTAATTGTAAGCAGGGGTCCTCCCTTGACAAATGCAAGCAGTCTGACTATTTTGATCCTTGGGCTGGCCATTTGCTGACTTGGTTTACTTTGATTTCCTGCATGTTAGTAAAAGAGGACTGATAATAATGCTTCTTCACAAAAAAAACCACTGCAACCTGTCCTTCAAGGTCAGGCACAGAATGGATGAGAGGCATCAGTGCGCTTTCGTTAATTGTAAAAATTCCAATGTTAACCACAATCCTCGCTATTATACTGACATTATTTCCAGTTCTCCGGTAATTTGCCCTTGAATTTGACCTTTGAATTGGTTTGCTGACAAATAGTTGACATTGCAACATTTAACTTTTTTTTTTAATTGTGACCTTCTGATTACAGTGTCTTAAACTTGTCCAAACTTAAATAACCTAGGGCTCTGGAAACCATCAATAAGGAAGAGATTTTCCTTGCCAGCTGCCTGGTTGAATTCAAAGTCAGTTTCCAGATGCAGGGGGACATTCTGCAGTCCTCATTCACCTGTTACCTGGCAGATCACTTCAGGTCAAATATTATTGTGGCTTAATTGGTCTAATATGGCAAGGACAAGAGACACAGCTGCGGAAATGATGGTGGATGGCGGACAATCTGTTGCAATGCATAATGTAACTTCTTCAATGATTTTGGATACGTAAACATAATACATTTCTAGATACCTTTACCATCCTTTTCTTGTGCCACAATAAAACGATGTTATTAATCTCCATTGAATTTCAGTCAGTGTTGTAGTGTTATCTTCAGCACTTATTGATGCTAATTCTTCTTTCTCACCGGTATCTCAGGAAGATAGAGAATATGGGTAAAGATCTCTTTTTCATGTCTGTATGATGTGGAATTAGTACTGTACAAGTGAAGTGCAAGATACAAACAAAGCAGTAACTTCACTTGTAAAATGTCAGGGAGCTAAAACTGGGAGAGATAAAACTATAAAATATGAGTGTTTTTTTTGCTGTACAATAGTTCAAAGATTAATTGCATTATTCAAAAAGATTGATGCCTTTAGGCATAGACTTTACCCCTTTTATACACTTGCATTAAATCAATTTTTATCTATCCAGTAGCTTGATTTATTTTGTGTGAATATCTAAAGCCACTACAAATTTAGACAAGAAAATCAGAAGCGGGTTGCCGCACAGCTTGCAACATAAACACACAGAAACACGCACACATACATAGATGCACACACAACACACACACACACATACACATGCAGAAACACATACCCACACACAAATGCATGCACACAGGACATAGACCTGTATATTTACATACATGAATACACACATGCACATACGACAGACTCCTATATGTACATTTTTAAGAAGATACTAAATGAGCGTTGATTTTTACCCTCCTCTGTTACTCAGTTACAGCTGACAATCAGAAATAACGGACAACCATCCATGGTCTGTTATAATGAGGGTTATCAAATTCACACACACAAGACATAGGCTCTAATACGTATGTACATACACACATAAATTCAGCATTAGTGTCTCTGCGCTGTCTCGTGCCAGCACTCAGTGTTTCTTTCTCCCTCATTCACAGTCTCTCTCTCTCTTTTGATCATTCTACTGACTTTTCTCTCCTGGGCCGCCTCCACTGCCAGAGTGAGGTAACACACAAACTGGAGAAACAGCACGCCATGCTCCACTTGGGCAGCTTACAACCCAATGGCATGAACACTGAATTCACCAATCTCGAATAACACCCCCCCTACCCTCTCTCTCACTGTGTGTGTCGCACCCTCCCCCCTCTCTGTCTGCACCCATTACTCCCACACTCCCAGTCACCCCGTTCCTATCCCGTCCTTCCACACTCTCCTCCAATCCCCGAGCTCTTCATTTCCCTTTTATTCCCCCTCCTCCCTGCCCCCTTCCACCTATCAGAGGGGTGTTGATGAGCATGTGAGGAGAGTAAAGAAAGCTGGATTAATGTAGGATTAGTGTGAATGGGTGATTGGTGGCAGGCATGGATTCAGCGGGCTGGAGTCCTTTTCCTGTGTCGCTCCGTAATGCTCTCTGAAATCTTTGGTTCTTATGAAGCTGCAACACAAGACATCAGCCACATCTGCCAGACTGCAATTTCCCAGCAAATATCCCAGTAGAGGCCACTGCCCTCACCATCCCTTGGATGAATAGTACATCACTGAGGCTAAAACCTGTGAGTCTGCAGCAGTGGCTGGGCTCACATGTGTGTGTGGGCTCTGATTGAAAGAACAGGCACATGTATAACTTTAGACTTTAGAGATACAGCATGGAAACAGGACCTTCGGCCCATCGAGTCCAAGCCGACCAGCAATCAACCTGATTCAGTGGATATTTTTAAAGCAGGGATAGACAAATTCTTGATTGGAACGAGTGTCAAGGGTTATGGGGAGAAGGCAGGAAAATGGGATTAGGAGGCAGAAATTAGCATTGATTGAATGGCGGAGTAGACTCGAGGGGCTGAATGGCCTAATTCTACTCCTATAACGTGTGAACTTGTGAACTTGTGACCCCGCACACTATCACTATCCTACACACTTGGAACAATTCGCAATTTCACCAGGCTAATTAATCTACAAACCTGCACATCTTTGGCGTATGGGAGGAAACCGGAGCACCCAGAGAAAACCCACGCGGTCACAAGGAGAACATATAAACAGGATCGATCCCGAATCTCTGGCACTATAAGGTAGAAACTCTACTGCTGCACCACTGTGCCATCCCTCAGTAACACAGTGTCACATGCCTGTGACAACACCATTTGCTAACATGAAGTTACAGTCCTCTCAGTAAACACCAAATGTTTAAGCATTGGAAAAACATTGTGTAGGTCCATGCAAAATATCCAGGTAGTTATTATGCTTCTTTTAACCTGAGACACTCTACCATTCATTCAATACCTCAAACTGTGAGGAGCATGTGGCAGCTGGAGTGCATGTTTTGGCACCAGGCAGGTACCTGCACAAGCCCAACTGTAGACATGGACGTTATTAAGCATGCAAGGTGTTAGGTATGTGATAATTAGCATATGTAATTAGTGTCTTGTGATGTCTGGTGCAAGTACGCATGTGCGGGGGAGACTCAAGGTGGCATCCTGCAATAAAGTAGCTTGTAAGATTACTCCCGTGTTCGAGCCTTATTTAAATCTGTTCCAAGCATCCAAATACACAACACAAGGGCAGGCTCACAGTCCTGGAATGGTAAGGGTGGCCGTGTGACTGTGGCTCTTATTCTTACGCATCTAGTGTCAGGATTACAATTGGCCAGACTGAACTCATCCAGGACTGCACCACACGGTTACCTAAGCTGGACGACAGCCAAACTAAATCTTCTGGTGCCCTGAAGGTGCCCAGTACCTGTGGCCTTTACTGCTACAATGAATCTGTAGTGGGAAACCAGGTCCCAGGGAGTGGAAATGCATGCCTCACCCATGGACCTTAGAGAGCTGAGGGTCTTTTCACTGATTACAAACATTTTAGTTTAGTTTAGTGATACAGCATGGAAACAGGCCCTTCGGCCCACCGGGTCCATGTCGACCAGCGATCCCCACCTCTTAACATTATCGTACACACATTAAGGACATTTTTTACATTTACCTAGCCAATTTACCTACATACCTGTACGTCTTTGGATTGTGGGAGGAAGATCTTGGAGAAAACCCACACAGGTCACGGGGAGAAGGTACAGTCTCCATACTGACAGCACCCGTAGTCGGGATCGAACCCGGGTCTCCGGTGCTGCAAGAGCTGTAGGCAGCAACTCTACTGCTGCCAACAAATATATATAGTTGAAAATATATATTTTAATTTTTTTTATTTTTTTATTTATATTTTTATTAGAAGCAGTGTACAAAAGTATAAACCGCAGCATTTGACATAATACATTTATTATACAACTTCCATTTTAATTTTTGTTGAAAATATTTAAAAGGTAATTATCTAATAACGCGTAAAATGACTAATAATGTGTTTGAAACATAGCAGTGAAATAAAGAGAATAATCAATAAATTTAGATGGGTGAAGGGGGGAACCTTATGGAAACTTACCGAATAATGAAAGGCCTGGATAGAGTGGATGTGGAGAGGATGTTTCCCCTAGTGTGGGCGTCTAGGACCAGAGGCCATAGCCTCTGAATAAAAGGACGTACCTTTAGAAAGGCGATGAGGAAGAATTTATTTAGTCAGATGGTGGAGAATCTGTGGAATTTATTGCTACAGACGGCTGTGGAGGCGTCAAAGGATATTTTTAATGCGGGGGTTGACATCTTCTTGATTAGTAAGGGTGTCAGGGTTTATGGGGAGAAGGCAGGAGAAGGGGTTTGAAAGAGAAAGATAGATCAGCCATGATCGAATGGAGGAGAAGACTTGATGGGTTGAAAGGCCCAATTCTGCACCCATAACTTATGAACTTTTAATGTCACTAAACTTACCTTTTACATCATTTCTAATGCTTGTGGTCATCTAGATGTGCCAGCTATGATTGGCATGAAGCTGAGGGATAGGATGTGAAGTATATCTGGCTCCTCAGCTCCACAACCTTCCTGGACTCAGCGATGAGTGCAGGTGTAGAGTGAGGTTAGATGCGTATGCAATGCCCTGGAGCAGAGGTAAGGAGTGAACTGCAGTGTGCAGAACAGCCACAAATGGGTTCCTGAGGAGGTTTTGGTGCGCTCCAGCCCAACAAGTCACTCAAGGCACGGAGCCTTGCCAAAGTGCAAGCATCTTGTGTATTTTACTCTTGACTTATTTTTTGTATCGTGAGGTGGAAGGAGGCTATACATCCCATCAAACCTCTACTGGGTTTCAAAGCCATCTCATCAGTCCCACTCCCCCACATATTTGCCAGTAAACAATTGTTTTCCTCACATAACTGTCTGAATTTTCTATCACCACCCAAGATTCTGAGTGAATTACAGAATTAATCTACGGAGCAGTGCATCTGGGAGGCAACCAGAGTACCTGAGGGAAAACCACATGGTATAAATGCAGAAACAAGGAACTACAGATGCTGGTTTACACAAAAGGACGCAAAGTGCTGGAGTACCTCAGTGGGTCAGGCATTCAACCATGGAGATCATGGATTCAGTTTAGTTTAGTTTAGAGATACAGTGCAGAAACGGGCCATTCGGTCCACCGTGTCTGCACCAAATAGCGATCCTCGCACCACTAACACTTTCCTAAACACATAAGGGACAAATTACATTTATACCAAGTTAATTAGCCTACAAATTCCGTACAGACAAGCACCCGTAGTCAGGATCGAACCCGGGTCTCTAGCGCTGCAAGGCAGGAGCTCTACCACTAGGCCACCGTGTTGTCCCGGATGGATGTCATTTCGGGACAAGACCCTTCTTCAGACTGGGGGAATGTACAAATCCAGCACATATGGCACCAGAGGGCAGACATGAACCCAGGATGCCTGAGGCACAAAGCAGCAGTCTACTTATTGTGCCATCTTATCATGCTCTCCAACTACATGCCACCAGAGTGCATATGTCATGCATTTGCCACACATTTATAGACACTGCCTTCCACTTTCTGGGAAGGAAGGATGATTCACATATTCATTTTATATACAGATTTTGTATCTCCACAGGCTATCTGAACATCTTTGATCTTTACGTGCTGTCAGTGTTGCATTCACTTCCTGGTTTGAGAAAGGTGTCACTTCTTGACAGTTCAGGAGAATCTTGTCAGCTCCCTCTGGCTCTACTTTTAGAAAACACTCACAATCACCTAACTCTTTGATATTTTCTTGCACGTTTGTTGCAGGAATCAAATAATATATGTATACACTTCCAGTTCCATCCTCTACTTTTACAAGATATCTCTTTGTAGCACATAATTCACCCAGTCACTCCAAACATTTTTTCTGGATGCCAGATTTGCTAGGTGGTGCAGGCAATCCATCATGTTCTTTAAAATGTATTTCCCCAAGGCGTGGATCATGAATTTGGTTTCAACTGCTGTTCTTCCACTCCTCCCTTAAGGTTTGACATACATCTCAAGCATGTGCTGAGTCTTTAACACATTGCTAACCCACCAGGAGTATAACCCGTTATAGAGTGGCATTGATCTGTATCTTTGCAATGTTTATTAATTAATCGAGGATCATGACAGAAGCTTTCTCGAGGCGTTCCCCGAAAACGACGACACGATGCACTCTCTGACGTGTCAGGCGACCAACTCTGTCAACATGTTGGACGATGATAGAAGCCAACAGCGAGCTGCACATCCTCTGACACACGAGCAAACGATTAACCTGCCATTGTTGAACTTGAACCCCCTACATTTATGATTTAATTGGGACTTTAGTGATAACTCTCAATGATTTCTCTACCACGCAGTTGGATGCTGAATTACATGGTGGAAAAAGCATGTGTTTATTTAGTTTCAAAATGCATGTGCTTAAACATAAATGAGGACCATTATCACAGAATCACTATTTAGGTACATTTGGAGAAATGGGCTGAAAGATGGCAGATGGAGTTTAATGCTGATAAGTGTGAGGTGCTACATCTTGGCAGGACAATCAAAATAAGATGTACATGGTAAATGGTAGCGAATTGAGGAATGCAGTTGAACAGAGGAATCTAAGAATAACTGTGCATAGTTCCTTGAAGGGGGAATCTCATATAGATAGATGTCAAACAACATGACTTCAAATAGAGAGAGTACAGAGGAGATTTACTAGAATGTGGGCCGGGGTTTCAGCAACTAAGTTACAGAGAAAGGTTGAACAAGTTAGGGCTTTATTCTTTGGAGCGCAGAAGGTTAATGGGGGGGACTTGATAGAGGTTTTTAAAATGATGAGAGGGATAGACAGAGTTGACGTGGAAAAGCTTTTCCCATTGAGAGTAGGGAAGATTCAAACAAGAGGACATGACTTCAGAATTAAGGAACAGAAGTTTAGGGGTAACATGAGGGGGAACTACTTTACTCAGAGAGTGGTAGCTGTGTGGAATGAGCTTCCTGTGGAAGTGATGGAGGCAGGTTCGATTTTATCATTTAAAAATAAATTGGATAGGTATATGGATGGGAAAGGAATGGAGGGTTATGGTCTGAGTGCAGGTAGATGGGACTAGGGGAAAATAAGTGTTCGGCACGGACTTGTAGGGCCGAGATGGCCTGTTTCCGTGCTGTAATTGTTATATGGTTATTATATGGTTATATGGTGGGGGTGATGATTTGACTGGTCACATGGCAGAGTGGCTACCTTACGATGTCAAGGACCCTGGTTCGATCCTGACTACGGGAGCTGTCTGTTTGGAGTTTTTATGTTCTCCCTATGATTGCATGGGTCTTCTCCAGGTACTTCAGTTTCCTTCCTTATTCCAAAGGAGTACAGGTTTGTAGGTTAATTGGCTTCAGTAAAATTCTTAAATCGTTATAAGTGTGTAAGATAGTGTTAGCGTACAGGGAGATCGCTGGTCGGTGTGGACTCGGTGGGCTGAAGTGCCTGTTTCCGCACTGTATCTCTAAAGTCTAAAGTCTACTATTAATTAACGTGGGTAGTTTTTGCTACATCTGTAACTGTAAATCCTGCCTATCTCATCTGCAATATTTAGATTCTGTATTGGAACTGCAATCTTGGCTACTGCTCTATGACAAAATTGCTGGCGCATTTCTATCTCGTATTGACAAAAATTATTTTGCTGCCCTTGATTGCACTTCAATATGTCACAATTTTCCATGCAAGTTCAAATGTCAAATTTTCTGTGTGTTCGACTGAATTCTCTTATCGACAAACATTTCATTAAGGGAGTAGCAAATTTATAGATTCATAGAATAGTTGCTGCACAGAAGGTGGCCATTGGGTCCATCATGTCCATGCTGACTCTTTACCAGAGCAACTTTATAGCTCCACACACTCATCCTTTCCCTGAGGCCCTGAAAGCACTTATCCATTGTCTCTTTGACAGTTCCCCCTTGAAGGCAATGATAAAACTTACCTCTATCGCCTCTGCGGAAAGGTCTCCCAAATTTTAATAATGTGCTGAACATTAAACATCCTCAGATCATTCTTTTCCCTTTCATGTTATACCTGTGAACTTGTCTTCAAATCCTCTACCAATGGTAACAGCCTCCCATTGTCGACTTTGTCCAACCCATCACCATTTTATATGCAATTTAAATATCCTAGCGAGCTTCTACCTTCGAGAGAAATTAACCTCAGCCGCACTAATGTAGCCTGTCCATTCCACCAGCCTGTTTAGGTACTGCTGCAATTGATCATCATTCTCTTCCCAGTTGACAAAACTGACAAGTTATGTGTCTTCTGCAAATTTGAACATTTTGTCCAGTGCACTTGCATTTTTGGTCTTTAATATGATTTTTTTTTCAATGTGAAAGGGCAACATCATAACCTGGGCAAGGCCAATATGCACAAAAGGACACAAAGTGCTGGAGTAGCTCAGCAGGTCAGGCAGCATCTCAGGAGAACATGACTGACTGAAGAAGGGTCTTGACCTGAAACGTCACGTACCCATGCTCTCCCGGGATGCTGCCCGACCACATCTTCAGTCAAAGAAACAAGTATTCACCTTTACCCTTTGTTGTCTGACCATATCCATGTTATCAATTCTCTTTTTATGCTTGATGATTCAAGTTTGCTCATAAGACTGCTAAGTAGTACCATATCAAAAGTTTTCTTAAAGTCCATACATACCACAGTGAAGACAATACTCTCGTCGACTCTATTACCTCATCTAATAGCTGTCAAATGCATTACAAGCAATCTATCTTGAACAAACCTGTCGACACAAAATGCTGGATTAACTCAGCGGGACAGGCAGCATCTCTGGAGAGAAGGAATGGGTGATGTATCGGATCAAGACCCTTCTGTGCTGGCTTGCCTTTCCCCCCATGAGCAATAATCACTGAGGTTAAATTGCGTGGCTTGTTGTTGCTGAGCACTCTCTACTGTGTTGGGATAAGTCCTTCAACAAATCAAGGTACTTATTTAAAGCCTTGGCTGACTTCTGATTTCTAGTTTGAAATTTGCTGGGCTCCACAATTTCTCAAGTTTTTCAATTACGGTGATCCTTGCACTACATCACCATCAGAAGTATTTTCTCTTTTCGCAACAGTGGAAGAATTGCCAAAAAATTGTATACTTCTGAACCTATTTCAGTTAACAGAATAACTTTGTGCTCCTGTTGAGCATTGATTCTCCCCACTATAATCAATTTTTATTGTGTTGTTTGCTCAAAAAAACATTTCATGCATATTACGTATGAGCCTGGAAGGTTCAAGCACTTGTTTGTATCCACCAAGATTGCTAATGTAACCGGATTTCAGTTGTCATTCTGTTATCTTGCATCTATTCCCAGCAAGAATGATGTTACCTAAAAAATGAGTACATTTATGTCATCTTAGAGTTTATGAAGTTCACTGGTTGCTTATATGATTTACTAAGCTAATCGCAATGCCTCTCTCAACATAATTCTTATGGTCTTGAACCCATTTGGAACTTCCTATTTCCTATTGCCAGTGCAGGCACAGAGACACAGACCAAACATGCACACCCACACACTCACACACCACTTGCATACACACGCACACTCACATTCAAAAGTTGCTCCATTGAATACACCGTGTCTGTCTAATTTCTTTAGAGTCATAAGGTAATACAGCGTGGAAACAGGCCCTTTGGCCCCACTTGCCCACATGTCTCAGCAACACAAGTCCCACCTGCCTGCGTGTGGTCCATATCCCTTCAAACCTGTCCTATCCATGTACATGACTAATTGTTTCTTCAAAAGTGGGATAGTCCCAGCCTCAAGTACCTCCTCTGGCAGCTTGTTCCATACACCCACCCCCCTTTGTGTGAAAAAGTTACCCCTCAGATTCCTATTAAATCTTATCCCCTTCACCTTAAACCTATGTCCTCTGGTCCTCGATTCACCTACTCTGGGTACGAGACTCTGTACATCTACCCGATCTAGCCCTCTCATGATTTAATACACCTCTATAAGATTATTGCTCATCCTCCTGCATTCCAAGGAATAGAGTCCCAGCCTACTCAGCCTCTCCCTATAGCTCAGACCCTCTAGTCCTGGCAACATCCTAGTAAGTCTTCTCTGTACCCTTTTCAGCTTGACAACATCTTTCCTATAACATGGTGCCCAGAACTGAACACTATGCTCTAAATGCGCTCTCACTAATGTCTTACACAACTGCAACATGACCTCCCAACCTCTATATTTTCTGTGCGAATTGTGATAGTACTTGTCCAAAGCTACTACTCAAGCGGTGCTTGAGCTATTAATCTCTCTTTCACCCACACTTTCCAGTACTCTGTCAGCATTGGCTGCTTCTTTGCTCAGCAATGCCAATAGTCCCACAAGCTGATGTCTAAGTCAAAAATACTGTTCATGTACAACTAAATCTTCTTACGTCCTTTTTGTATTTGTTTCTCATGAGGTCTGTTTTGCTTCATGTATGGTCTGTGCTTTCCATTCATTTCGCTGGCTTGGAGAAGCAGGTTCAACACAGACAAGAGGGACTCATTGACATCTAAAGGACCTGTCCCACTTTGACGACCTAATTCACAACCTTTTTTACATTTTTCATCAGGCTAGAAAAAAAACGCCCCGACCTACTTGATGCCACGAGTCCCTACGACTAGCATCACCGCCTGCTACGACCTACCTACGACCTCCCACGACCTCGTGACGACCATGCTGCGACTATGAGTCAAGGGCAAACTCGGCAGAGGTCGTGAATTAGGTCTTGAAAGTGGGACAGGCCCTTTACTCAGAGATGCCAAGAATCATCTCATAGTTTAGTGATTCCATTCAGCCCTTGTGCCGAGTCATAGAAACATAGAAATATAGAAAATAGGTGCAGGAAGAGGCCATTTGGCCCTTCGAGACAGCAACACCATTCATTGTGATCATGGCTGATCATCCACAATCAGTAACCCATGCCTTCCTTCTCCCCATATCCCTTGATTCCACTAGCCCCTGGAGCTCCATCTAACTCTCTTTTAAATTCACCAAGTGAATTGGCCTCTACTGCCTTCTGTGGCAGAGATTAAACATTCTCATCTTCATGTTCAATTCCTTCTCCACCTTATCTTTCTGCATCTCATGTAACTCCTCGATCCCTATAGACCTCTGTTCACTTTGTATCTTCCATTTTAGACTTCTTATACAATCACCATCCCTGTTCCCTAACCACTGGTGACTCTGCTGGCTGGACCCTCAGCTTTGGAATTTCTTACATAACTTTCCATCTCCGCTTCCTTTTATAAATTCCCTTTCATTCCTCCTTCAGAAAAAATATTTAATCATCTTTCCTCACCTCTCTTTCCACTCAATAAGGTATTTTATATCGTTTTAACTCTGCCAAGATGTCATAATAATGCACGATATATCAATTGAAAGAAGTCAAACACTTTGGCGGCTTGGGGACATTCAGAGAATTACTTGGTTTGGAAAAGATGCATTATTTTAGATACAATGGAATAAAAATGTAGATCAAAAAATCCAAAATGGTTCCCTAATTTATTACATAAAGCTCTGCAGGTTCAGGTTATACAAAATTATTTTGACCTGCTGCTGTGCTGGTCAGATACACTTCCTGCACACAATTAGAAGTTTGTTGTTTGATCTAAACAATGTTAGGATTAAAATACATATTTCGTACAATAGATCTGAAGCTTTCTAAACTGGTTAATTAAAATATCAAACAAAAGCCCATGTGGGATTGCGCAGCTGTCAGGCATTACATCTGATGAATGAAATGGAAGACAGTAATAGGATTATTACTAGTTCAGCTGGTGCTTTAATCCAAACAGTGTGTCCTTAGCCAAGCAAATCTCTAGGCTTTTTGTGACGAAGCATTATGAAAAAGAGGGCATCAAGAATAAGATTAGTAGCACTACGCTCGATAGGATTGAATGAATGAGAAGAATTCCGATGGAAGTGAAACATTAACTTGTCTTTCCCTTCGCAGGTGCTGATAGACCTGCTGTGTATATCCCACTTATTCCATGTTTCTTTCTATCAATTTTGGTGGCAGAAAGAGTCAAATCCAGCTTTTGGAAAGGATGTGTTTAGACACTCGAAGGCAATTAATTTGCAGGATTAAGGGAGAATTGGGCTGATGGAATTGCTCTACAGAGGAGCATGGCCTCAATGGACTGAACACATCCTTGTCAAAGAGTCAGGGAATCATAGTCATATAACACGGACACAGGCCCTTTGGTCTAACTTGTCCATGCGGACCAAGATGTCCCACCTAAGCTTGTTCCATTTGTCTGCATTTGGCCTATATCCCTCTTTCCTATTCATATAGCTGTCCAAAGTGTCTTTGAACTTCTGGTATAGTACCTGCCTTAACTACCTCCTTTGGCAGTTCATATACTCCCCACCCTCTGAGTAAAAATGTTGCCCCTCAGGCTCCTATTAAACTTTTCCCCTCTCACCTTAAACCAATGTCTTGATTCCCCTACCCTGGGTAAAAAACTCTTGGCATTGACCTCATCAATCCCCCTTATGATGTTATACACCTGCATTCAGGCAGGCAGGTTTGCCACTGCTACACGGGTGGGTTTAAACTAAATAGTGGGGGAGAGGAGACAAATTGGAAATACGAAGATGGAGTTAAAGGGAAAGAGGGTATAGGAAAAGTTAATAAAGACACAAGAATTAACAGGGCAGAAAGCTCACGAAGGGACAGGAGAGTATGGCCAAGTGAAATAGGAATCGATGTGAAAGGTGAGGTGAGTAATCGATTAAAAGTATTATATATGAATGCACAAAGTATAACAAGTAATGTGGATGAGCTTGAGGTTCAGAGATTGGTAGATACAGGTATGACATTATGGAGATTACAGAGACGTGGCTGCAGGAGGATCTGGACTGGGAACTGAATATTCAGGGTTATATGTCCTATAGAAAGGACAGGCAGGTGGTCAGAGGGGGTGGGGTAGCTCTGTTGGTGAGGGATGAAAGTCAGTCCCTTGCGAGGAGTGACATAGGGACTGACGATGCAGAGTCACTGTGGATAGAATTGAGGAATTGTAAAGGTAATGGGTAGTTTACACGGGGCGACTTGACGCAAGATGTAGCCAGAGTGGAGTGGTCGTGGTCTAGCACGATATCACACGATATAACGGGGGGGTAGACCAAGAGTTCCCACGGTACTCGGCAATTCTGTCATTTGTGCGAGTGACTTGTCCGTCTCCCGATCTTTCCCGAATGAACATCGTGGACTGTAGTGTAGTTAATCACGTGGCACAAATTATGTTACTTTGTTGTCACACACTCTATTCGTTTTTTTCACCCGGGCTCTTTAATGAGCTGAAGAATAATCTGTTTTTTTAGACAAATGTTGTTTGGTGTGATGCACCTTCTCAATATGTGCAAGAAGTCGTCTTTTTATTTTGTCAAATATGAATAAAGACTGTATCTCACATTGACCGTGATTATTGTGTTATTTTATGATCTACTGAGAGGTGAAACTTTCAGTCTGAAGAAACTTTCAGCCCGAAACGCCACCCGTTCCTTCTCTCCAGAGATGCTGCCTGTCCCGCTGAGTTGCTCCAAGCAACTGGTGTCTATCTTCAAAGGACTGACCAGGACTGCCTCTCTCTCTCTCTCTCTCTCTCTCTCCCTCTCTCTCTCTCACACAGGCATGAATGGATGAACTCCGCGGGCCAGGCAGCATCTACAGAGAGAAATGGACAGACGACCCATTCTTCAGGCTGCCTTATGTCTCTCTCCCCCCCCCCCCTCACCCCAACTCCCACCCACACACGCGAATGCTGGAGAAACTCAGCGGGTGCAGCGGTGCCGAAACGTTGTCTATTTCCTTCGTTCCATAGATGTTGCTGCACCCGCTGAGTTTCTCCAGCATTTCTCTCTGTAGATGCTGCCTGGCCCGCGGAGTTCATCCATTCACGCCTGTGAGAGAGGGAGGGAGGGTGAGAGGGAGGGAGGGAGAGAGCGAGAGAGAGAGAGAGAGCCAGTCCTGGTCAGTCCTTTGAAGATAGACACCAGTTGCTTGGAGCAACTCAGCGGGACAGGCAGCATCTCTGGAGAGAAGGAACGGGTGGCGTTTCGGGTCGAGAGCCTTCTTCACACTCTCCCTCCCTCACTCTCACACAGGCATGAATGGAGGAACTCCGCGGGCCAGGCAGCATTTACGTTCCTTCTCTCCAGAGATGCGGCCCGTCCCGCTGAGTTGCTCCAAGCAACTGGTGTCTATCTTCAAAGGACTGACCAGGACTGCCTCGCTCTCTCTCTCTCTCGTCTGTCCATTTCTCTCTGTAGATGCTGCCTGGCCCGCGGAGTTCATCCATTCACGCCTGTGTGAGAGGGAGGGAGAGAGAGAGAGAGAGAGAGAGAGAGAGACGCACACACAAGGTGGGATGCGAAATCTTACCTGCCTGTTTCAGTGACAGACACCCACCGCCAGTAAATGAAGACACCCCCATCTTTCAGACAAAAAGAGACACACTGACATTAATGAAATGCTTAGCTAGTTTTATTAGATTTGTATGTAAATAGCAAACTGGCTGGATTCACTCTATCCAACTTCCGGGTTCACCGTTGGCAGGAGTTCCCACGGTGACCGCAAGAGTTACTACCGATATCGCACGGGACACTTCGTTCATAAAATGTTGCAATGCTCAACCACAAGTGCATAAGACACTCTTGGACAAATTCAAACATGTTTGAATTTTCTCCCGAGTACCCAAGGTACACGATTACATGCCGTTAGCGCCACGGTGGTCCACGAATGCCGTATTGTTACTGCACGAGGTTCCCACGATGTCAAACTCTGGTTACCTCTTGCGTCAAGTCGCACAGTGAAAAGGGGGTTTAAGAAACTCTAATGAGAGTTAGCTACAGGCCCCCAAACAGTAGCATGGATATAAGATGCATGTTACAGCAGGAGTTAAAATTGGCATGTAGCAAAGGTAATGCCATTGTGGTTTAGGGAGATTTCAACATGCAGGTAGACTGGGAAAATCAGGTTGGTTCTGGACACCAAGAAAGGGAGTTTGTAGAGTGCCTCTGAGATGGATTCTTAGAGCAGCTTGTACTGGAGCCGACCAGAGAAATGAATTTAGTGTTGTCTAGTGAACCAGATTTAATAAGGGAATGCAAGGTAAAGAAACCGCTAGGAGGTAGTGACCATAATCCGATTTAAACTGCAATATGAGAGGGAGAAGGTTAAACTAGAAGTGTCAGTGTTGCAGTTGAACAAAGGGGACAATGAAGGCATGAGAGAGGAGCTGGCTAAGATAGACTGGAAAAGGATGCTAGCAGCCTTGGAAGCCTTACCCCACTACTCAAACCTCACGTAAAAAACCTTGCCGTGATATTTGACTCAGCACTGAAATTTGACAAACAAATCAATGCCGTGGTAAAAGCTTCTTTCAGCTTCGGATGATAGCTAAAATAAAACAATTCCTCCAGTTTGATGACCTGGGAAAGATCATCCACACATTCATCTCCTCCCGCCTAGATTACTGCAACTCCCTTTACACTGGCATCAGCCAATCTTCCCTGTCCCGCCTGCAACTGGTCCAAAACGCCGCAGCGAGACTCCTGACGGGCACCCGAAAAAGGCACCACATCACCCCGATCCTGGCCTCTCTCCACTGGCTCCCTGTGCGGTTTTGTATAAACTTCAAAATACTCCTCCATGTCTACAAAGCCCTCAATGGGCTTGCCCCCACCTACATAAAAAGTCTTCTCACCCACCACTCCACCTCCAGGCCCCTCAGATCGGCCGACTTGGGGTTGCTGAATATCCCACGGTCTAGGCATAAGCTCAGGGGCGACCGCACCTTTGCGGTTGCAGCCCCTAGACTGTGGAACAGCATCCCCCTTCCCATCAGAACTGCCCCCTCCATTGACTCTTTTAAGTCAAGACTAAAGACTTATCTATACTCCCAAGCCTTTCCTGACATCCTCTGAGTGAGGGCTACATGTACCTTGTATATATGTATGTAGTTTGTTTTGTTGTGCTATTCTTATAACAAATGTAAAGCACTATGGCCAACGAGAGTTGTTTTTTAAATGTGCTATATAAATAAATGTGACTTGACTTGACTTGACTTGCAGGAATGATGGTGGAACAGCAATGGCAGGAATTTCTGGGCATAATCCAGGAGATGCAGGATCATTTTATTCCAAAGAGGAAGAAAGATTCTAAGGGTAGTAAGAGGCAAACATGGATGACAAGGGAAGTTAGGGATGGAATAAAACTAAAAGAAAAGGTGTATAACATAGCAAAGAGTAGCGGGAAGCCAGAGGATTGGGAAACTTCCAAAGAAGGTAACATAAAGGGCAATACGAGGTGAAAAGATGAAGTACGAGGGTAAGCTGGCCAAGAATATAAAGAAGGATAGTAAAAGCTTCTTTAGGTGTTAGGAGAAAAAGATTAGTAAAGACAAATGTGGGTCCCTTGAAGGCAGAGACAGATGAAATTATTATGGGGAACAAGGAAATGGCAGAAGAGTTGAACGTATTTTGGTTCTGTCTTCACTAAGGAAGACACAAACAATCTCCCAGATGTACTAGAGGACAGAGGATCCAGGGAGACAGAGGAACTGAAAGAAATTTGCATTAGGCGAGAAATAGTATTGGGTCGGCTGATGGGACTGAAGGCTGATTAATTCAAAGACCCGATGGCCTGCATCCCAGGGTACTTAAAGGAGTGGCTCTAGTGGATGCATTGGTGATAATTTTTCAATGTTCTACAGATTCAGGATCAGTTCCTGTGGATTGGAGGGTAGCTAATGTTATCCCACTTTTTAAGAAAGGCAGGAAAGAGAAAACAAGGGAATTATAGACCAGTTAGCCTGATATCAGTGGTGGAGAAGATGCTGGAGTCAATTATAAAAGATGAAACAGCGGCACATTTGGATAGCAGTGACAGGATCGGTCCGAGTCAGCATGGATTTACGAAGGGGAAATCATGCTTGACTAATCTTCTGGAATTTTTTGAGGGTGTAAATAGGAAAATGCACAAGGGAGAGCCAGTGGATATAGTGTACCTGGACTTTCAGAAAGTATTTGATAAGGTTCCACAAACGAGATTAGTGGGCAAAATTAAGGCACATGGTATTAGGGGTAGAGTGCTGACATGGATAGAAAATTGGTTGGAAGACAGGAAACAAAGAGTAGGGATTAACGGGTCCCTTTCAGAATGGCAGGCAGTGACTAGTGGGGTACTGCAAGGCTCGGTGCTGGGACCGCATCTATTTACAATATACATCAATGATTTAGATGAAGGGATTCAAAGTAACCTTAGCAAATTCGCAGAGCTCGGTGGCAGTGTGAACTGTGAGGAGGATGCTATGAGAATGCAGGATGACTTGGACAGGTTGGGTTAATTGGCAGATGCATGGCTGTTTAATGTGGATAAATGTGAGGTTATCCACTTTGGTATCAAAAACAGGAAGGCAGAATACTATCTAAATGGGGTCAAGTTGGGTAAAGGGAAGTACAACGGGATCTGGGGGTCCTTGTTCATCAGTCAATGAAAGTAAGCATGCAGGTACAGCAGGCAGTGAAGAAAGCGAATGGCATGTTGGCCTTTATTACAAGAGGAGTTGAGTATAGGAGCAAAGAGGTCCTTCTGCAGTTGTATAGGGCACTAGTGAGACCACACCTTGAATATTGTGTACAGTTTTGGTCTCCTGATTAGAGGAAGGACATTCTTGCTATTGAGGCAGTGCAGCATAGGTTCATGAGGTTAATCCCCCGGATGGCGGGACTGGCATATGATGAAAGATTGGAAAGACTGGGCTTGTATTCACAGGAATTTAGAAGAATGAGAGGGAATCTTATAGAAAAATATAACATTATAAAAGGACTGGACAAGCTAGATGCAGGAAAAATGTTCCCAGTGTTGGAGGAGCCCAGAACCAGGGACCACAGTCTAAGAATGAAGGGGAGGCCATTTAAAACTGAAATGAGAAAAAAAAATGTTATCCAGAGAGTTGTGAATTTGTGGAATTCTCTGCCACAGAGGGCAGTGGAGGCCAATTTAAAAGAGAGTTAGATAGAACTGTAGGGGCTAGCGGAATCAAGGGATATGGGGAGAAGGCAGGCACGGGTTACTGATTGTGGATGATCAGCCATGATCACAATGAATGGTGGTGCTGGCTCGAAGGGCCAAATGGCCTCCTCCTGCATATTTTCTATGTTTCTATGTTTCTACCTCTATAAGTTCACATAATAGCCTCCTGCATTCCAAAGAGTAATATCCTACCTCCCCATCCTAGTTCTCCGACTAGTTTCACTGTCCTCCTGATTAAATATTACTGATTAAATATGCCTCATTGTCTCCCCCCTCAGCTAACAATGAACCATTCTACATTTCCTTATCAACATCTGCTTTGAGCTGTCATTTTCACACCTCACCCTTCCATATTTCTAGACTCCCTCTGCCCTGACTTTCAGTCAGAAGAGGGTCTCAACGTGAAACGTCACACATTCCTTTTCTCCTGAGATGCTGCCTGTCCCGGTGAGTTACTCCAGCATTTTGTGTCTATCTTCGGTGTAAACCAGCATCTGCAATTCCTTCCTACACTGTTATTCCCCTTGCTTTGGTGGAATGACTGGGATTTGGTAAATGGCATTCACGCCACACTTGCACCAGAATTGTGCACTAATCAGGATCACCTCCAAGGAAATTTTGCTCTAAAGGTTAAGTGCTGTTTTAAACTGTGTAACTGGGGTCAAGGAAAGAGCGTTCACGTCGCGACCCTGTTTCCACCAATCTTTCCACCACTACGCACAAGAAGCACAAGAAGTGCAAGGCGCCATTGTATGCATAGAAACATAGAAACATAGAAAATAGTTGCAGGAGTAGGCCATTCGGCCCTTCAAGCCTGCACCGCCATTCAATATGATCATGGCTGATCATCCAACTCAGTATCCTGTACCTGCCTTCTCTCCATACCCCCTGATCCCTTTAGCCACAAGGGCCACATCTAACTCCCTCTTAAATATAGCCAATGAACTGGCCTCAACTACCTGCTGTGGCAAAGAATTCCAGATATTCACCACTCTCTGTGTGAAAAATGTTTTCCTCATCTCGGTCCTAAAAGATTTCCCCTTTATCCTTAAACTGTGACCCCTTCTACACCTACACCTCCCGCTGCCTTAGCAGGGCAAAGAAGATCATCAAAGACAGCTCCCATCCTGCGTTTGGACTGTTCGACCTGCTGCCCTCTGGAAGGCGCTATAGGTGCATCAAATCCAGGACAAACAGACTCAGGAATAGTTGCTTTCCGAGAATTATAACTACTATAAATTCAAATTCACACATGCACTGACTACACCGCCCAACACGGACTTCCATCTGTATATATGTATATATGTATGTAGCGCCGCAGAATTTGTGCACCTATTCCCCCCCCCCCCCCCATCTCCCTTCTGTTTTTTTTTTTTTTCTGTTTCTTGTTTTTTTTGTGCTAAATTGTATGTATGCACTGAGTACGAGCAGCTTTCAGTTTCACTGTACATGTATAGTGACAATAAATGGCATATCTATCTCTATCTTGTTCTGGACTTCCCCAACATCGGGAACAATCTTCCTGCATCTAGCCTGTCCAACCCCTTAAGAATTTTGTAAGTTTCTATAAGATGCCGAGAAGTGCGTTCAGCTCTGGCTGAACAATTTCTAATCTTGTGATTTGAACTCGATAACAGAACTGTGTAACTTCAAAATGAAAGATCTAAGTTACAGCTGGATAATTTATTTCTCTAATCTGGTTATATGATTCATAGATAGACACACAATGCTGGAGTAACTCGGTGGGAGAGGCAGCATCTCTGGAGAGAAGGAATGGCCTGTGGCTGAGTTACTCCATCGTTTTGTGTCTCTCTTCGATTTAAACCAGCATCTGCTGTTCTTTCCTATACATTTATGATTCATAATTGGATAAACTCCTTCACATTTTAGTTTGCTTGAATGGTCTGTCAAAGCTCACAGACCACCCAAATCTCTCTACTATGAACATCTCAGTAGCAGATGCATTCTACAAATAGATAACATTAAGGAAGTCTAGCCTGGTGCTGTCAAGGAGCTTTGAAGGTTATTTATTCAGCCTGGGCCAATTTCTGCTGGCTATTCATTGTAGGACATTAATTCACTTTATTCTCACTGTACCTGGTGTCTTTGTTTTTAATTAAGGGATTCAAGTCGTGAACTGTATTTGATCTTGTGATTTCCTAACATGCAATTAGAATTAAAGGCATAGAATAATAATATAGGCATAATCATAGTCAAACAGCACAGAAACAGGGCCTTCCACCCAATTCATCCATGTCAACCAAGATGCACTATCTAAGGTAGTCCCATTGGCCCACGTTTGGCCCATATCCCTCTAAACCCTTTCTATAGGGCCTGTCCCACCAGCATGCGATTGCATGCGTCTAGCGCGACCAAACAGAAGCGGAGTTCGCGCTAAGTTCGCGGGAAGTACCCGCTAAGTACGCGGTAAGTACGTGCAAAGTTTGCGCGTGACGTAATTTACGTCAAACTCACCAATCAGCTGGGCAGGAGGCGGGCCGACTGAATTTAGACGTCGCACGTCGTCGGGCGGTGCCGTCATCGCGCAACGGCATGCCGGGCTGTGACGTCATCGCGCAACGCCACGCGCTAGACGTACACCATCAAGATGCTGCATATGACATCAAGACGCTACGCCGAGGAGCTGCGTATGGCCTCAATGTGGCTGCGGTTCGACAAGCCGTTGTCGCGTGGGATTTTCGGACAGTGCAAGACCTTTGGAGCACAGCGCGATGTCGGGACCAGCCCCGCACAACTCCATACGCCTCCGCCGATCGAAGTGGGACCGGCCCCGCGAGGCCGTACGCCTCAAGCAACCACGTCTGGTCGCGCTAGACGCATGTTATCGCATGCTGGTGGGACAGGCCCTTATCTATGTACCAGTCCAAGTGTCTTTTAAAAGCTGTTATAGTACCTGCCTCAGCTACAGTGGCTTGCAAAAGTTTCCATACCCCTTGAACTTTTCCACATTTTGTCACGTTACAACCACAAACATAAATGTATTTTATTGGGATTTTATGTGATAGACCAACACAAAGTGGTGTATAATTGTGAAGTGGAAGGAAAATGATACATGGTTTTCAAATTTTTTTACAAATAATAAACTGAAAAGTGTGGCGTGCAAAAGTATTCAGCCCCCCTGAGTCAATACTTTGTAGAACCACCTTTCGCTGCAATTACAGCTGCAAGTCTTTTGGGGTATGTCTCTACCAGCTTTGCACATCTAGAGACTGAAATTTTTGCCCATTCTTCTTTGCAAAATAGCTCAAGCTCAGTCAGATTGGATGGCGAGTGTCTGTCAACAGCAATTTTCAAGTCTTGCCAGAGATTCTCAATTGGATTTAGGTCTGGACTTTGACTGGGCCATTCTAACACATGAATATGCTTTGATCTAAACCATTCCATTGTAGCTCTGGCTGTATGTTTAGGGTCGTTGTCCTGCTGGAAGGTGAACCTCCGCCCCAGTCTCAAGTCTTTTGCAGACTCTAACAGGTTTTCTTCCAAGATTGCCCTGTATTTGGACTCTAACAGGTTTTCTTCCAAGATTGCCCTGTATTTGGCTCCATCCATCTTCCCATCAACTCTGACCAGCTTCCCTGTCCCTGCTGAAGAAAAGCATCCCCACAGCATGATGCTGCCACCACCATGTTTCACAGTGGGGTGGTGTGTTCAGGGTGATGTGCAGTGTTAGTTTTCCGCCACACATAGCGTTTTGCATTTAGGCCAAAAACTTCAATCTCATCTGACCAGAGCACCTTCCTCCACATGTTTGCTGTGTCCCCCACATGGCTTGTGGCAAACTGCAAACGGGACTTCTTATGGCTTTTTTTCAACAATGGCTTTTTTCTTGCCTCTTCCATAAAGGCCCGATTTGTGGAGTGCACAACTAATAGTTGTCCTGTGGACAGATTCTCCCACCTGAGCTGTGGATCTCTGCAGCTCCTCCAGAGTTACCTTGGCTGCTTCTCTGATCAATGCTCTCCTTGCCCGGCCTGTCAGTTTAGGTGGACGGCCATGTCTTGGTAGGTTTGCAGTTGTGCCATACTCTTTCCATTTTCAGATGATGGATTGAACAGTGCTCCGTGAGATGTTCAAAGCTTGGGATATTTTTTTATAACCTAACCCTGCTTTAAACTTCTCCACAACTTTATCCCTGACCTGTCTGGTGTGTTCCTTGGGCTTCATGATGCTGTTTGTTCACTAATGTTCTCTAACAAACCTCTGAGGCCTTCATAGAACAGCTGTATTTATACTGAGATTAGATTACACACAAGTGGACTCTATTTACTAATTAGGTGACTTCTGAAGGCAATTGGTTGCACTGGATTTTATTTAGGGGTATCAGAGTAAAGGGGGCTGAATACTTTTGCACGCCACACTTTTCAGTTTTTTATTTGTAAAAAAATGTGAAAACCATGTATCATTTTCCTTCCACTTCACAATTATGCACCACTTTGTGTTGGTCTATCACATAAAATCCCAATAAAATACATTTACGTTTGTGGTTGTAACGTGACAAAATGTGGAAAAGTTCAAGGGGTATGAATACTTTTGCAAGCCACTGTATCTCCTCTAGCAGCTCGTTCCATATAGCCACCACCCTCTGAGTAAAAATGTTGCCCCTTGGGTTTCTATTCAATCTTTTGATAAAGAACATGGTCAAAGTAAACAAGTCACTACTTACTCTGACCAATTTTGACCAAATTTGTCCTGTAAACAGAGCCATCATCATACAGGACAAATTCTCGAATGAAAGTAAAAGCAGATTATTCCTTCCTTGGAATTTATAGGATTGCTATCTACTCAAAAGTATTTATTTTCTCCACAAACCTAAAGGAGTTACTCACTCTATACTCATGACTGTGTAGCCGGTCATAGTGCGAACTTCATTATCAAGTTCGTTGACGTCACCACTGTTGTGGGACGTATCACTGATGGGGACGAGTCAGAGTATAGAAGTGAGATCGACCGACTGACCAAATGGTGCCAGCACAATAACCTGGCCCTCAACACCAGCAAAACCAAGGACTTTGGAAGGGGTAGGATGGGGACCCACAGTCCCATTTATATCAATGGGTCGATGGTGGAGAGGGTCAAGAGCTTCAAATTCCTGGGCGTGCATATTTCTGAAGATCTCTCCTGGTCCGAGAACACTAATGCAATTATAAAGAAAGCACATCAGCGCCTCTACTTCCTGAGAAGATTACGGAGAGTCGGTTTGTCAAGGAGGACTCTCTCTAACTTCTACAGGTGCACAGTAGAGAGCATGCTGACCGGTTGCATCGTGGCTTGGTTCGGCAACTTGAGAGCCCAGGAGCGGAAAAGACGACAAAAAGTAGTAAACACAGCCCAGTCCATCATTGGCTCTGACCTGCCTACCATCGAGGGGATCTATCGCAGTCGCTGCCTCAAAAAGGCTGGCAGCTTCATCAAGGACCCACACCATCCTGGCCACACACTCATCTCCCCGCCACCTTCAGGTAGAAGGTACAGGAGCCTGAAGACTGCAACGTCCAGGTTCAGGAATAGCTCTTCCCCACAGCTATCAGGCTATTAAACTCAACTGAAACAAATCTCTGAACATTAATAGACCATTATCTGTTTATTTGCACTTTATCTGCTTATTTATTGATGTGTGTATATATTTATATAATGGTATATGGACTCACATATGTTCTGTATTCATGCCTACTATATTCTGTTGTGCTGAAGCAAAGCAAGAATGTCTTTGTCCTATCTGGGACACATGATAATAAACTCTCTTGACTTGACTCTTGAGTGGACAATAACTTCCAAGTGAACATGAATTAGACAATAGACAATAGACAATAGACAATAGGTGCAGGAGTAGGTCATTCGGCCCTTCAAGCCATCACCATCATTCAATGTGATCATGGCTGATCATCTCCAATCAGTACCCCGTTCCTGCCTTCTCCCCATATCCCCTGACTTTGCTATTTTTAAGAGCCCTATCTAGCTCTCTCTTGAAAGCATCCAGAGAACCTGCCCTCTGAGGCAGAATTAAACATGAATAAGCACACTGGATCACATACTCAACAATGAAGAAGAAATATTAGGGATAATGCAGTTGTTCCTCATTTATTGTTTACAGATCCTAACAAAATAGGAGTCCATGGACATGAAATTATGCTGTGTGATGCATATCAGCAAGAAATCCCTTCCCTTGATATTTAATTAAACCATCGATTAGTTTATTTCTCTTCTCAGCTGAAATAGATACCAAACAAACACATCAACATGTTCCGAATGTGATTTCAAGATCTATAATTTTTTGCTCAGAGCATTATATCTGACTTCACATGGAGCTCTGAACATTTTCAGTTAGGGGTAGAAAATAGCAAGTTTTGAAGAGTATATGATATTTTATAAGGTGGCCTTGACTGTTTTTACCAGTTGGAAACTGCATTTCCTAAACCTAAAACGGCATTGTAAGCATTGTAGTATGATAAGTCACTGCATGCGAAAGGGTTTGACATGATATTAGCAGGAACTTCTGGATTACTTTCTTCTTGTACTGGGACTGCAGATGCTGGTTGACACTAAAGCACCCAAAATGCTGGAGTATCTCAGTGGGTCTTGCAGCATCTCTGGAAAACATGGATAGGTGACGTTTTGGATGGAGACCCTTCTTCAGACTCCGTACTGGTCTAGACACAAAATGCAGGTGTAACTCAGTGGGTCAGGCAGCATCTCTGGAGAAAAGGAATAGGTGATGTTCCGGGTCGAGACCCTTCATCCATCGTATTTGTGATCATAGCGCTAAGCTTAGTCAAGGCAAAGAACACATGACATCCTCCACAATGTGGGGAGGTCTTGCTATGTAAGTTTTGTTTTCATTAATAACAAAACTTGTAATATTTGACATTCAAAATCCTTAATGTGAGTTAATTGCTACTTAATTTTATTTCATCTTTGCAGAAATAACAATCTAATGCCAATTGACCGAGCCGGATAAATCACAAATGTGTGCCAGCTATTGGCTGGACTGAGCACACAATGAGTGGATGTATCAGAAAACTACAGCAAGGATGTTGTGTACACCACAGACTGAGATATCTATGTTTACTGTGTTCTGGGAACTTTACTCAAATCTGTAACCGTTTCCTCAAACATTACTGTGATTGCATGCTTGTAATGAGGGTTCTGAGTTCAATTAAATCAATATTTTAAAATTTGCCTTAATTTTGGCTCTCTGCTCCTTTTGCATATATTTTTGCTGCTTGTTAAAATCCATGACATCCTTAATAATAATCTCTGACTTGAGGGGGTCTGTGTTTAGTCTTCCATGAAATGAAAAATTGCAGTCAGTGCTTTTGCGGTCTACGGTATCTGTATAATTTGCAAAATGTTTTGTGGATTATGTTAAAGCTTTTTGTATGAATGTCCATTGTCATTATGACTCTGAAACTTGTCTTTTCAAAGAAGTTATTATTCTCTGTTTGAACTAGGATTACTTTAAATTGCTCATTGCTGCAAAAGTCTGCTTTGAAGTGTGCCTCAACCTTGTATCCAAAATTGGCCTGATTATCTCCCTGTACATTCAGTGGTTTCAGGCACTCTTCCGCTTATGTGCTTATGGATTATGAACGTTATCATATCTGTACTCAGAATAAGTATAACTATAAATAACTTAGTGTTTCTATCATTAATTATTCTATCAAATATAAGCAGAAAATTGACAATTGAACAGAATGGGTAAAATAATTGATTTATGCTATCAGGGTCCTGACTGGAGGATTCACCTGTTAATGTTCACCAGAGATGCTATCTGACCTGCTGAGTTGCTCCAGCACTTTGTGCCTTTTTTTGTGGACCAACATCTGCAGTTTCTACACTCTCTGAAATATGCATTCCGTTTTTTGGAAAATAGAGGTAGAGGTATTTTTGTTTTGTTTTGTTCTTTGTTTTCACTTTTAATGTCAAGTTTTTGAGTACCTTGTGTGTTGTGACTGTCGGCAGACCAATTTCCGTTCGGGGATTAATAAAGTTTTATCGTATCGTATCATATCATATCGCATGAAAAGCATATCAATGCAGCATTCATTCCAGGTCTTAACCCCACTGCGAAATTTGTGGGTATTATTTTGGACATCTTAGTCAGCCACGTGTATGGGATAACAAGAGGCCGTGCCTGTGAGGCCGCACTTGGAGTATTGTGCTCAGTTTTGGTCACACTTCTACAGGAAAGATGCCATTACCGACAGACTTCCTCACCGACAGACCACAGACAGTAAGAGTTAGCAAAAACTCATCAGAGACCACCATCATGAACACCGGGGTCCCACATGGATGTGTGCTGAGCCCTGTGTTGTTCATGCTGATGACACATGACTGTTGTGCCAAACATAAATTGAACCACATCATCAAGTTCGCAGATGACACAACAGTGGTGGCTCTCATCCGCCACGATGACGACTCAGCCTACAGAGAGGAGGTACAACAACTCATCAACTGGTGTGACATCAATAACCTTCAACTCAATGTCAATAAAACAAAATAAATAACTATGGACTTCAGGAAGAAACAGACAGCACACACCCCACTCACCATCAATGGCAGTGCAGTGGAGTCTGTGAAAAGCACCAAGTTCCTGGGAGTGCACATCACAGATGATCAGACATGGTCCACCAACACCATCTCCCTAGTCAAGAAAGCACAGCAACACCTCCACTTCCTTCGACGGATGAGGAGAGGCGACCTCCCCCCTTCTGCCCTCACCACTTTTTACAGGGGTGCCAGTGAGAGCATTCTTACCAGCAGTCTCTCAGTCTGGTATGGCAGTTGCTCTGCTGCTGACCAGAAGGCCCTACAGAGAGTGGTGAGGACAGCGGAGAAGATCACCAGATCACCCCAACCAGCAATCCAGGACCTATACCCATCTCGCTGTCGCAAGAGAGCAACCAATATCATCAAAGACACCATCCACCCAGCACACAAACTGTTCACCCTCCTACCATCCGGCAAGCGCTACCGCAGCATGCGGAGCAAAACCACCAGTTTCAAAAACAGCTTTTTCTCTCAGGCCATCAGATTACTCAACACACTCAAGAAAATTCCATGAACAATACACAAACAAAGACCAATTGACTGTCAAAATAACTTTAACTCAATGTCTGCAGTATGCTATTTGCACTTTTCTCTATTGCACCTTTATTATTGCACCTTAATAACATACTTTAACATTTTACTACACTCTGGCACACTATGAATATTTTATATAATGTATATGTCCATTGTCTATCTTTATCTGTGTTATAAATATTACTTGCACATTTGGAGTATGAGGAAACACAATTTCAATCCTCTGTGTAACTACTTGTTGCATTATTTGAATTGACAATAAAGTTTACTTACTTACTTACTTACTTACTATTAAGCTGGAAAGAGTACAGAGAGGATTTACGAGGAAGTTGCCAAGACTCGAGGGCAAAAGCTATAGGGAGTGGTTGCGCAGGCTAGGACTTTAAGTAAGTAAGTAAGTAAGTAAGTAAGTTTATTGGCCAAGTATTCACATACAAGGAATTTGACTTGGTGCTCCGCCCAAAAGTAACAACATGACATACAGTGACAGTTACGAATGACTCAGAAAGCACTAAACATTAATAATAATAAAACATTAATGATAAAACACAATTGATCAAGCATGTGAACCAACAAAATACCAGATCAAAGGGAGGCTACAGATTTTTGGCTGTTGAGTAGAGCAACTACTCGTGGATATAAAAACTTTTTTTATGTCTGGCTGTGGCAGCTTTGACAATCCGGAGTCACCTTCCAGAGGGAAGTGATTCAAAGAGTTTGTGGCCAGGGTGAGAGGGGTCAGAGATGATCTTGCCCACTCGTTTCCTGGCCCTTGCAGTGTACAGTTCATCAATGGAGGGAAGGTTGCAGCCAATAACCTTCTCTGCTGATCGGCCGATTCGCTGCAGCCTCCAGGTGTCGTGCTTGGTGGCTGAGCCAAACCTGACCATAAGATGCTGAAGGTGAACTTACAGAGATGTATAAAATTATCAGGGGAATAGAAAGGGTAGTGCACAGAGTCTTTTTCCCAGAGTAAGGCAAACAGGAACTAGATAGCTTAGGATAAGGTAAAAGGGAAAGATTTAATAGGTACCCAAGGGGCAACGTTTTCACTCAGGGGTAACGTTTCCATATACCCCTGGTAGTGGGTATGTGGAATGAGCTGCCAGAGGAAGTAGTTGAGGCAGGTACATTAACAATATATTATAGATATTTGGACAAGTACATGGATAGGAAAAGTGTAGAGGGATAAGTGCCAAATCTGAGCAAATGAGACTAGCTTCGATACGGCATGACAAATTGAGCTGAAATGCTTGTTTCCATGTTGTATCACTCTATGACCCTGTGAGAGAATTAGTACCTGCTATGGGTTGACATTTCTAATGAATGAGAAGGAATCTTCCCCCAATGGGCAGCATGGTGGTGCAGTCGCAGTGTTGCTGCCTTACAGCACCAGAGACCCGGGTTTCATCCTGACTACAGGTGCCGTCTGTACAGAGTTTGTACGTTCTCCCCGTGACTTGCGTGGGATTTTTCTGCGATGTCTGGTTTCCTCCCATACTCCAAAGACGTACAGGTTTGTAGGCTAATTGACTTGGTGTAATTGTAAAGTTTCCATAGTGTGTCTAGGATAGGGTGCAGGGACCGCTGGTCAGCATAGATTCGGTGGGCCGAAGGGCCTGTTTCTGCGTTGTATCTCTAAGCTAAACTAAACTAAGCTCCATAGGTGTTCCAGTCAATGTCTCCCAACCCCTCTTATCCACATTGCCTCCACTAGCGTGTCTCCCAGGATTTACCGGAGAGCTTTGTGACAAGACAGATGACTGGATAATATGGGTATAATCCAGTCAGAGGCATTAGCACCACAACAATTAACTTCCTCCGAGGCAACTAATATCTGTCTCAGAATATAGTAATGTTTCATAAAGAGAGAGAAGAGAAAGGGAGAGGGAGAGAGAAAAAAAATCAGCTACTTCTGGATAGACCCAGTTTATTCGGCTCCAGTATGCAGTCTGAAGATGGGCATCAACCCAAAACGTCACCTATTCCTTTCCTCCAGAGATGCACCCTGACCCGTTGAATTAATGCCCCTGTCCCACTTAGGAAACCTGAGCGGAAACTTCTGGAGACTTTGCGCCCCACCCAAGGTTTCCGTGCGGTTCCCAGAGTTTCCCGGAGGTTTTTGTCAGTCTCCCTACGTGCTTCCACTACCTGCAACCTCCGGCAACCACCTGCAACCTCTGGAAACCGCACGGAATCCTTGGGTGGGGCGCAAAGTCTCCAGAGGTTTCCATTCTGGTTTCCTAAGTGGGACAGGGGCATTACTCCAGCGTGTTGTGTTTAAATTCAGTGATTACCAGCATCTGCAGTAATCCTGCACAGGCACGGAAGTCTGCAGTGCATGGATGCATAAACTGCAGTTGGCCGACAATTCTGAATGGAACCGCACACTAGCTGACAGCTCAATCAGGCCCCTTATTACTTGAAGACGTTTGCAGTTCCTTTAAACTGGCATACGTGGGTCATCTCAAAACGAAGCTTTCGTTTGATCTTAGCCTTGGAGCGAGGATATCATAAAACAATAAATACAGCTGGCTAACGAGGACAGAGTGATGGCCAAAAGCTGTCGGAAGTTGACTGCAACATGGCATGAACATGTTCAGTATCGTGCAGCCCTGTCTTTCCAACCTCTGAGCAAGACCACACTAAGGATTGGCTCATCCTGCACACACAGACACAAGATGCAGAAGTGTCTAGCTACCAAGTAAGAGCTTTAGCATTAACATGTTAGATAGAGAAAAGATGTGGGATCAGAACGGCTGCACCCCGTTAATCCATGGCTCCTTTTGAATCGTCTCTCTGTTGCATTTATCCAAATCACAGCTGATGATCTGGATCCCATTTGTTCTGTGTGTTCGGTAAAAGAATGACTCATCTCCTTTTATCCTGTTTGCACCTGGTGTCATTAACTTCAACTAAAAATGGTAGCACGTGGAATACAATCTGAACCGATACATGCTTCATCATTGTTCCTACTGGTTAAAATTACTTACAGAGCAATGCTTTATCACGAGGGCAGAGTTCAAAGCAGAATATACAGTAATACATGGCCCCATTAACCACTATTTTTCTGTGAGAAAGTAGGTTTGCTTTGACGTTTGGATAATTTGTTTTCAGAGATAAAAATAAAATCTTCAAATGGAAAACTATATATCATACCTTTTTCACTTACAAGTTCAATAAAAAATCCACAGAAATATCTCATCTGACTTTGCTATTGGATAAGGGTATATTTTCAACATGTCAGCTGGTGCATAACTGATAATGTAGACTGACTTTCCATTATAGGAATTGCCTGATTATTGCTCCATTAACCTCAATGGAAGTGTAATTAGGAGAACTTTTTATAAGACGCGTTTGATCTGTGTCAGGCTTTTTCTCTGGGGGCAAATTGAAAATCTAACCTATAACATTTTATCTAACTGGATGTCTTAGATATAATGTTGAATTATGCAAAAAAGATAGAAAAACACAGATTTTCACAAACAGACCTTTGTACAGCAAGCAGCCCAGAAAATAAATCTCCTATACACCTATTGCTAGACAGAACCAGACAAACATAGAAACATAGAAACATAGAAATTAGGTGCAGGAGTAGGCCATTCGGCCCTTCGAGCCTGCACCGCCATTCAATATGATCATGGCTGATCATCCAACTCAGTATCCCGTACCTGCCTTCTCTCCATACCCCTTGATCCCCTTAGCCACAAGGGCCACATCTAACTCCCTCTTAAATATAGCCAATGAACTGGCCTCAACTACCCTCTGTGGCAGAGAGTTCCAGAGATTCACCACTCTCTGTGTGAAAAAAGTTCTTCTCATCTCGGTTTTAAAGGATTTCCCCCTTATCCTTAAGCTGTGACCCCTTGTCCTGGACTTCCCTAACATCGGGAACAATCTTCCTGCATCTAGCCTGTCCAACCCCTTAAGAATTTTGTAAGTTTCTATAAGATCCCCTCTCAATCTCCTACATTCTAGAGAGTATAAACCAAGTCTATCCAGTCTTTCTTCATAAGACAGTCCTGACATCCCAGGAATCAGTCTGGTGAACCCAGTAAGCTTTCAACGAAAAGGAGAAAAAGAACTTCCATTTATTGAGCCTCTTTAAGACATTCAAAAAGCCTCTGTTATCAGCATTACAGTTAATGGAATAATATTAATGATTCGTTTAGAGATACAGCATGAAGTCCACCGAGTCCATCGATCACCCGTTCTATTATATGTTATGTCATCCCACTTTCTCATCCACTCCTTGTAAACTAGGAGCAATTCACAGAGGCTAATTAACTTGCAAACCCGTATGTCTTTGAGATGTGGGATGAAACCGGAGCACCCGGAGGAAATCCATGCATTCACACGAAGAATGTGCAAACTCCACACAGACAGCAGCCAAAGTCAGGATTCAAACTGGGTCTTTGATGCTGTAAGACAGCAGCTCTACCAACAGGTAGACAAAAATGCTGGAGAAACTCAGCGGGTGAGGCAGCATCCATGGAGAGAAGGAATAGGCGATGTTTCGGGTCTACCTTAGATTTTTCCAGCATCTGCAGTTCTTTCTTAAACAGCTCTACCAACAGTGTCAATATGCCAAAGTGTAGTTACTATTATAATGAATGAAGCCTGAAAACTAATTGGCACAGTAAAGGCCTCAAAACAGTGGTGTGATAATGATGAGAGAATCAAGGAAGAATATTAGCTTTAATGTCAGAGAGAACTCACTTTTTATTCTTTGAATTAGTACAATAGAATATTTTATGTTCAGTTAAATGGCCAAGGCGGGTTGGTGTGCAATGTCTCCCACAATAAGTCTTGCAGTGCCTGATAAAATTCTCATTGAGGGGGTCTGTGAAAAAGTTTTATTTGAAATGGGAACCTTTTTTTTATCATACTTTGTGGGGCTAAAGGAACTACCTATTGACTGAGGGCATTTGATAGTAGGCAGGGATCTGCCTTTATTCTGTTTTGTTAGTTTATTATTGTTAAAATGTGCATTGGTAATTGTGATATGTTTGTATTGTGAACACATTAGCTGCCAAGGGGTGTTTAGGGAGGGTGGGTAAGGATCATTTTGTTATCTAACTATCATATCTATCTATCTTCTATCTATCTATATATCTATAAAACTCTGGGGCTATCCGTCCGGCTGCCGTCCGGTTTCCTTTCTGCCTTTTGATTCATGCCCGATACTCGCAGATGTCCAATCGGAATGGCCGATGCTCGCAGATGTCCAATCGGAATGGATCCATTTGCATGTACGGCTGCCGGCTGCATTTCTTCCTTTGATTCATTGTCACGCCCAATCCAGACGCTCAATCTCCGAGATCTTTTCCATTTCGGTAGAGATTTCGCTTTTCTTTCTAAGTATCCGCTCCTCATTACATTTCATCGTGTTGAAGTACACGTTTTTAATCAAATCCTTCTCCCCCCCCCCCCCATCCCCCCCCACCCCCAAGTATTTCAAAAATAAACTGGGCCTCTCCATTTACATGTCAGCTTCCAACACACTTCGAAACAAAGTTGCAAGACAGGAACACTCTGAACTTTTCACTGCTGCAGCAGGCAGGGGAGGTGCCATTGGATTTTTTTTTTAATCCACTGCCGAGGGAGGCAGGGCAGTGCTGGAATCTTACTTTTGAGAATGGCTTCAGTTCCATTGGAGGAGACGGGTGCATGGTGGAATATTGGGTTGGGGGATCACACCATTGGGGGAGCAGACCCAACGGGTCTGCACTTGGTCTAGTATACTTTTAAAACTGTGTGTGTGTGTGGTTGTGGGTGTATGTCACATTCGGCCTTTGATTCCTTGGTCCGCCAAACCCACACGCTGAAACTCCGTGACTTCTTCCATTTCACTAACCAATTCACTTTTACATTCACTCATGCACTCCTCAAAACATTTGGAAATTTTTATGTACACATTTTTTAATAAAATCCTCCCCCCTCCCACTCACTCCCTTTGTCGCCTCCTAACGGCTGCTGACGCCTGGCTCTGCTCGAAAAAACACCGACATTTTTCACAGCCGCTGTGCCCGGCCCGGCTCTGTCACGCTGCCTTAAGCCAAACATCGGATATTCAACCGCTGCTTTTCGCCTAAGGGCGAAAAGCAGCGGGGGAACAACCAGCGTGACAGAGCTGGCGTGTCAGAAGCACCGAGGATGCGAGGCCTCACAGTCTCTGATGGGGCTGCTTTCACAGACTTTACCGTCAGCAGCAGGGACAACTTCGGATCCAGCAGCAGAGTGGCTCCGTTAATGCATTCATTCCACAGTGAGTTCAGTTCGATAACAACACTCCCCCTCCCTCCTCCCTGCGCTTATATCAACACACCCACTCCCTCCTCCCCCCTCCCTCCACCCTCTCTCCCCCCTCTCTCCCCCCTCTCTCCCCCCCCCTCCCCCCCCCCCATCCCTCCCCCCATCCCCCCTCCCCCCCCCCACTCCTCTGTACATTTGGTACATTATTTTCCCGACTGTTTTATTAAAATTGTTGACCAATCTGATCTTTTTTTTTAATCTGACCGTTGCCCAGCTGGTGAGGGTACAATAATAGTGAAATGTTTACATCTTCTGGTAGAAATTTCCTTATGATGTCGAAAATCCAATCCTCTAAAATTGGTCAATTATTTCCCGAGATATTTACTAAAATTTATAACCAATCTGACATTGTTTTTAAATATTAAAGTTGCCCAGCTGCTGATCTCACAATGCCTTTCCTCGTGCCCCCCCCCCCCCCCCCCCCCCCCCCCCCCCCGCTCTGGATTAATGCAGCTGCTGTCAATGCACATGCGCAGTTTTCCACAAAGTACGTTAGCCCACCCACCCCTTCAAAAGGCACAGAAACATCGAGAAAGGTCTGCAGCAAAGACCCTGCAGCTCCGCTAAAGGATCTTTGTTCTGCAGATCGCTCATGCGCGCTGAAGATGCTTCTCACTGTCGGTGAAGCCACGCCCCTCCCGTCCCCCACCCGCCCGCCTGCTCACTCAGCTGCCGGTTTTCAGAGAGTCAAGCCGGTTCTGTCTCTCTCCGCTGTTCGTAGCCCACTCACTCACCCGACATCCCCCCCCCCCCCCCCCCCCCTCTTCTTTTCACCTCCTCCATCTCCATCCCTCTGTCCCCTCTCCTCTCTACCCGATGCAGGAGCTTGATCGCTCTGACTAGGAGGCCCACCACAGGCTACGGGAGTAAGAGCGACCCATCAACGGTAGGTTAGAGGACCCCGAACGTTGTAGGGCAAAGAAGGGAGAGGTTTAACTTTTTTTCGCCTTCCATCATTGTGAGGAATGTGGAGGAGTCACTGTGGTGGATGTTGTATTTCAGGTGTTTTAGAGTCTAAAGGGCCTGTTCCACCAGCATGCAATTGCATGCATCTAACGCGACCAAACGTGGTCGCTTGAGGCGTACGGCTGCGTGGGACCAGTCCCACTTCAAAGCACGGAGGCGTATGGAGTTGTGCAGGGCTGGTCCCGACATCACGCGGGGCTCCGAAAATCCCGCACTGTCCGTTATTCCGCGCGCCAACGGCCTGTCAGCCCGCAGCCACATTGACGATGTACGCAACGTCTTGACTGCGTACGCAGTGTCTTGACGGCATACGCCTAGCACATGGCGTTGCACGATGACGTCACCGCCCGGCGTGCCGTTGCGTGATGACGTCACCACCCGACACCGTGCAACGTCCAAATATAGTCGGCCCACCTCCTGCCCAGCTGATTGGTGAGTATGACGTAAATTACTTCACCCGCAAACTTTGTGCATACTTACACGTACTTACCGCGTACTTACCGCAAACTTAGCGTGAACACTTCCGTTTGGTCACGCCAAACGCTTGCAATCGCATGCTGGTGGGACAGGCCCTTTAGAGTCATACCGTGATACAGTGTGGAAACAGCCCTTTGGCCCAACTTGCCCACCCTGGCCAACAATGTCCCAGCTACCTTAGTTACCACTTTCCTGCGCTTAGTCCATAACCCTCCAAACCTGTCCTATCCATGTACCTGTCCAACTGTTACTTAAACAATGGGATAGTCTCAGTCTCAACTACCTCCTCTGACAGCTTGCTCCATACACCCACCCTCTGTGACAAAGTTACCCTTCAGATTCCTATTAAATCTTTTCCCCTTCACCTTGAACCTATGCCCTCTGGTCCTCGATTCTCCTACTCTGGGTAAAAGACTTTGTGCATCTACCCGATATGTATGGTGAAGACTTGCAAATTACTAAATTAGATAATGTATTAGTTACCTGTGATGTTCACAGACATGGTGTTCAAGGACTGTCACTGTATATCTTCATGCATTCATAGGTCAGATGTGCAGAGGATGCAGATGAAACACTGCAGGCTTTGTCCACAATTTCGCTTTGTGATTGATTTAAAAAAATAAATTAAATCCTGTACCTGTCCAAATAATGTGGCGCTCTGCAGTCCACAGGCCCGAGATTTCAAATTGTTTTAAATGCTTCAGTATTTCATCCCAAGTGGATGGCTTAGTAAGTCTAATCTTGCAATATTGAATCGACGCTGTATTGATTTTACTGTAATCATTATTTCATTACAGGTTCTTTGGAAAATAGATTAACAGAAGTGAAATATTACTATGAAAAAAGATGTTTGAAGTACTAGTATGTAAAATGGATAGATATACTGTACAAAAAGACATTTAAAAGATAATTTCCTGCTGACATTGGATATATGACTCCTGAACTGGTATATTCCTCAGCTAATAGTGACAATTACACCATGATGGAGGCCACAAACATACTTTAAATCTAGCACTTACAGACGAACAAGTATAAAGACATCCTTACAAAATGTTGCTTTTTATGCTGATGATTTAACTCAAACTGATTATCATCTAACGTTTTGCTTTCATCGGTTGGTGCCTGGAGCAATGCTGCCAGGGGTGGTGCTGAAATATAGCATTTAAGAGGCAATCGGATTGGCACATGGATGTGCAGGGAATGGAAGGATATGGATCATGTGCAGGCAGAGAAGATTGATTTAACACAGCATTAAGTTTGGCTTAGAAATTGTGGCTTATTCCTGTGTAGGAAAGAACTGCAGATGCTGGTTTAAACCAAAGATAGACACAAAAAGCTGGAGTAGCTCAGCGGGTCAGACAGCATCTCTGGAGAAAAGGAATAGGCGATGTTTCATGATGAGACCCTTCTTCAGGGTCTAAAGACGGGTCTGGACCCAAAAACAAGGCTTATTCCTGTGCTGTGCAGTACTGTTCCATGCTCAATGTTCTAAAATGTACTAAATGTTAAAGCATATCTGATGCTGGTATCTTTTGAAACCATGCATGTTGTGAAGTTAATCAGCAATCATTGCTGATTCAATTCCACTGCTTCCGACCTGGAACCCAATAATCCAGCTTAAATGTTCATCACTGACTACACAATCACCAACACGAAAGGCCTCCTTACAAATGCAATTTAAAAGGATCATCGTAGCTTGCAAGTCATTTGCTGATTGACTCCAGCTAAACAATTACAATGGGGTGGGAGATTGCAAACTTCACGTGGTCCGCCCTGTTTCAATGAATGCAATCAACCTGGTGTGCACAATCAAATAAGATCAAATAGAACAAGTTGTTCTACAACTTTAGGCTGTGCACGTCATACGCAAGAAGAAGAAGAAGAAGGAGGATTACAATTCTATAGAACACAATAGGATGCCTTGGAAGTTGATCTCCAAGAGTCCATGACTGGTAAGTTTTTCACTTCATCTTTTGCTATGAACTGCAAAGGTTTGAACTTGATGCAAAAGTGAATCACAGATTAGTCAGCAAACATTCTGTGTGTTGCCTACATTGAGTTGAATGGATGAGCGTTAATTTCAAATCCCTCTCCCATTCCGAATCCGACCTTTCAGTCCTGGGCCTCCTCCATGGCCAGAGTGAGGACCACCGTCAATTGGAGGAACAGCACCTCATATTTCGTTTGGGCAGTTTGCACCCCAGCGGTATGAACATTGACTTCTCTAATTTCAGGTGGTCCCTACTTTCTCCTCCCCTTCTCAGCTTTTCTCAGCCCATCTCTTACTTTCTTCTTCCCGCCCCCGCTCTCATATCAGTCTGAAGAAGGGTTTTGACCTGAAACGTCGCCTATTTCCTTCACTCCAAAGATGCTGCCTCACCCACAGAGTTTCTCCAGCATTTTTGTCTACCTTCGATTTTCCAGCATCTGTAGTTCCTTCTTAAACATTGTGATTTCTCTGCTGGTTTTCCAATTTTGCACCTGACAAAAGGGAATAGGTTTGCTTTGGAAATCAGTTTACTTGACTATTGCAAATGTATATCTTGGAAATGGCAGTAATTAGAGAGCCAAAAAGATTGAAGAATCATTGATCCATTCAAACAAATTCTTCAGTAATTAATTGTTTTTTTACATTTTATTGCATCTTTTGACTTTTCTTGTCTAATGAATAGCTTGGAGCTAATTGGGGTTTCAGACTGAGTTTTAAACAGTTATTCATTATTATTAGAACATATGCACATTTCAGGAGTTAATTCCCAGTCATCAGTTATAGCCACAATCACAGCAGCTAGCAGTTCCATTGTGAAGAGAGCAAATATATTTTTTTGTGATTATACACTACATTCGGAATAACATGTAATTTGACTGGACAGACAGTGGCACAATAAAATTGTGCCATTTAAAGGGATAATTTTAATGCTGCCTGTACAGTATGTGGGAACTCTTCATCTGCATCCTGTTCTATTCCTTCAATTTTAAGATTAACTACATGTTCCTGAAACCAGGTCAGGTCCTTGGGAAATATGCAAAGCAGCTCTGATCATGAGATTGAATTCAAATCGTATGCCGAATGGCCTATGGCATTGTGGAGAACTAGCAGGTTGGCCTAAGTTGTGTTTAGACTATCCTTTGCTAGTAGGATGTGGCAGAGAAGTAGTGATTATTTTCAGGTATCACAAAAAAGGATTTAGCCATTCCATGCACTGGGATTCACTCTTTCCCCTAGAAGTCCCCATTCCTGGTCTAGAGAAGAGAGGATCATCGCTTCAGTCTCCACTGCCATCCTACAGATAGCCCATTGCTATCAAATTAGTAGTTGTCATCTCCTACCATCAAGGCAAAGGAACATAAGAAATAAGAGGAGTAGGCCATACACCCCATAACCTGACCCAGCATTTAATAAGATCATAACTATGAATAGATAATTCACGAGTTCTCCCAAGTTTTCCCCTGATTCGAACTCGGAGAATATCCGTAGCGGGTCCGTAGGAGTTCGTGGATGTCTCGTAGCTGCTCATTTTTCATCACAAATATTTTTTTACTCATGGACATTTTTTGCAGGGATGAAAAAACGTCACGAGTAACTGGATATTTCAAGTATCTACCGTTAGCATTACGAGCCGCTACGAGACATTCACAAACTCTTACGGACCAGCTACGGACATTCTCCGAGTTCGAATCAGGGGAAAACTTGGGAGAACTCGTGAATTATCTCATACAGTGGGACAGGGGCTTTAATGTGCGAGGGAAAATATATAATAGGAACCTGAGGAGCAACATTTTCACACAGAGGGTGTTAAGTATATGAAATAAAACTGCTAGAGGAGAGAGTTGAGGCAAGTGCTATAACAATGTTTAAAACATATTTGGACAGGTACATGGATAGGAAATGTTTAGAGAGATATGGGTCAAATGCAGGCAGGTGAGACAAGTATAGATGGGCTAGTTTGGCTGAGGGCCTGTTTCCACGCTCTATGACTTTATGACCCCAGGTATTTTTGTACAATTACAATGTCAATTAAAATCCTACAATCATTAAAATAAAAGGTTAACTTACTGCAAAATGTACTACATGAAGCTGACGTAAGCCACACCGAGTCCGCGCTGACCAACGATCACTACACAAACATACACTAGTTCTATTGTATCCCAGTTTTGCATCCTACACAATAGGGGCAATTTACAGAAGCCAATTAACCTGGAAACCTGCACGTCCTTGGAACATGTGATGAAACCAAAGCACTCGGAGAAAGCTGGTCACAGGGAAAACATAAAACCTGCGCACAGACAACACCCGTGGTCAAGATTGAACCTGGGTCCCTTGGACTGTGAGGCAGCAACTCTATCATTTTGCCACAGTGCCGCCCCAATTTAGGTACATGACATAGTTAAGAATTTTGCAGAACATAATCGGTGAACCCAGGAATCAGGCCTGTGTTTGAAATTCTATACGCCGTCTCAAATTATGTCCACTTAAATGATGCATGCTTAGGTGAACCTCACTGTACCACGTAATGAAACTGACATATTGTGCTTCAGGATATGGGTTGACATGAAAGTTGAAATTCATAGTGACATGTTCAACATGTACACTAAGCTCTGCTTGGCATTAACATTCTGATGTTGCATTTACAAGTATTCTATTTATTTTTCTGATATATTGCTTAGAAACAAACATTGATTCTGGATCCATCATCATGAGTCTGTTAATAATGCCTAGATAATGCATAAAGCAGCGAATTGTGATCTCTAAGGAGATAAAGAATTGGTTTGGGCAATCTGATAAGCTGTGAAATGCAGGCTCCTTGCTCTCAAAAGAGAGTGTGATATTTCTGTACAAGGCAGATAACAATGGGCAATGAGAAATGACTACAGTTGGGTTCTGTCTCGTCGTAAAGCTATGTAGATACAGACAGGCACGGAAATCTCTATCAAAATATGGAGGGGACCAGGGGACAGGGGGGGACACCATTTTTTGGCGGCTTTGCGCGCATGCGCACACTCACACACACACGCGAGGCTTCAGAGGCTCAATCCAGCGCTAAATGAAGCTCAACTCTGCCTGTGTCGCCAGGTTAACCTACAGCCATGCCTGGACTGACGGGACACCAGCGCTGCTTTTCCGCGCTGGCAATATTTCCCGCAAGTCCAGGAAGGGCTGTAGGTTCACCTGGCGGGACAGGCATAGTGAGCTGGGTTTAGCGCTGCTTCTCTGCGCTGGCTGTGAGCCTGGGGGTACAGCTCTCATCTGACTCCCGACGTCTCTTGCCACCCGTGGTGGGGGGGGGGGGGACTCGGGACAGCGCCGGAGAGCCGGGATCGATCCTGGCTGCGGATGAGGCGCAGGTCTGTCCCACGTCTCCCTCCTCCAATCACCACGGTCTATCCTCAGTCTCACTCCCTCCCCCCTTACTCCTCTCTCATCCAATGATTGCGCTGAATCATCATGTCCCGCCACCATTGCCTGCTGACCAACGTCTCTCTCGTCCAATTGGCGCCCTCGATCATCAGTCCCACCCCCACTGTTTCACGGAAAGTTGAGATTTCACCAGGTTATAAAATCTGGATTACAAAAACCTGGGGGGGGGGGGATGTCCCCCACCACTCAAAACAGAGGGGGAACGTGTGTCCCCCCCTGGCCCCTCCAGGATTTCCGCCCCTGGATACAGAATCATTATTAGGATCCCAACCAGAATTAGTGAATTAACACTCAGCAGCAAGTTGCACACCAGCTTCAGAAATTGCCTCAAAGCGCCAGAGACCCGGGTTCAAACCTGACCTTGAGTGCTGTCTGTGTGGAGTTTGCACATTCCCCCTGTGACAGCATGGGTTTTCTCTGGCTACTCCAGTCTCCTCCCACATTACAAAGATATGCAGGTAGATTTGTAGATTGATTGGCCTATGTAAATTGTCCCTACTCTGTGGGATAGAATTAGTGTATGGGCCATCGCTAGTGGGCACGGATTGGTGGGCCTAAGGGCTTGTTTCCATCTGTATCTCTATGCAAAACTAAATGAGAAAAAAAATTGCAAACATGAAACATGAAATAACATTCTTTTAAATTTTCCTCCATTTTCATATCTTCTCATTTAATAAACATTTTCACAGAACAATAGACAATAGGTGCAGTAGTAGGCCATGCGGCCCTTCGAGCCAGCACCGCCATTTAATATGATCATGGCTGATCATCCCCAATTAGTACTCCGTTCCTGCCTTCTACCCATATCCCCTGACTCAGCTATCTTTAAGAGCCCTATTAAGCTCTATCTTCAAAGTATCCAGAGAACCGGCCTCCACCGCCCTCTGAGGCAGAGAATTCCACACTCACAACTCTCTGTGAGAAAAAGTGTTTCCTCAACTCCGTTTTAAATGGCTTACCCCTTATTCTTAAACTGTGGACCCTGGTTCTGGACTCCCCCAACATCGGGAACATGTTTCCTGCCTCTAGTGTGTCCAAACCCTCAATAATCTTATATGTTTCAATGTGAATCCCTCTCATCCTTCTAAACTCCAGAGTATACAAGCCCAGCCGCTCCATTCTTTCAGAATATGACAGTCCTGCCATCCTGGGAATGAACCTTGTAAACCTACGCTGCACTCCCTCAATAGCAAGAATGTCCTTCCTCAAATTAGGGGACCAAAACTGCACACAATACTCCAGGTGTGGTCTCACTAGGGCCCTATACAACTGCAGAAGGACCTCTTTGCTCTTATACTCAACTCCTCTTGTTATAAAGGCCAACATGCCATTCGCTTTCTTCACTGCCTGCTGTACCTGCATGTTTACTTTCATTGACTGATGAATAAGGACCCCCAGATCCTGCTGTACTTCCCCTTTTCCCAACTTGACACCATTTAGATAGTAATCTGCCTTCCTGCTTTTGCTACAAAAGTGGATAACCTCACATTTATCCACATTAATCTGCATCTGCCATGCATCTGCCCACTCACCCAACCTGTCCAAGTGACCCTGCATTCTCATAGTTCACCTCACAGTTCACACTGCCACCCAACTTTATGTCATCTGCAAATTTGCTAATGTTACTTTGAATCACTTCATCTAAATCATTGATGTATATTGTAAATAGCTATGGTCCCAGCACCGAGACTTGCAGTACCCCACTAGTCACTGCCTGCCATTCTGAAAGGGACCCGTTAATCCCTACTCTTAGTTTCCTGTCTGCCAACCAATTTTCTATCCATGTCAGCACTCTACCCCCAATACCATGTGCCCTAATTTTGCCCACTAAACTCGTATGTGGGGCCTTATCAAATGCTTTCTGAAAGTCCAGGTACTCCACATCCACTGGCTCTCCCTTGTCCATTTTCCTCATTACATCCTCAAAAATTTCCAGAAGATTAGTCAAGCATCATTTCCCGTTCGTAAATCCATGCTGACTCGGACCGATCCCGTTACTGCTATCCAAATGTGCTGCTATTTATCTTTTATAATTGACTCTGGCATCTTCCCCACCACCGATGTCAGGCTAACTGGTCTATAATTCCCTGTTTTCTTTCTCCTGCCTTTCTTAAAAAGTGGGATAACATTAGCTACCCTCCAATCCACAGCAACTGATCCAGAATCTATAGAACATTGGAAAATTATCACCAATGCGATCACGATTTCTAGAGCCACTTCCTTAGATACCCTGGGTTGCAGACCATCAGGCCCTGGGGATTTATCAGCCTTCAGTCCCATCAGTCAACTCCGCACCATTTTCTGCTTAATGTGGATTTTCTTTAGTTCCTCTGTCACCCCAGATCCTCTGGCCACTACTATATCAGGAAGATTGTTTGTGTCCTCCTTAGTGAAGACAGATCCACTGGCCAGTAGTGGAAAATATTCAATAAATGAGAGGATATATTCTGGAGTATGGTGTACAATTTTGGTCGCCTAATTATAGGAAGGATGTCAACAAAATAGAGAGAGTACAGAGGAGATTTACTAGAATGTTGCCTGGGTTTCAGCAACTAAGTTACAGAGAAAGGTTGAACAAGTTAGGTCTTTATTCTTTGGAGCACAGAAGGTTAAGGGGGGACTTGATAGAGGTCTTTAAAATGATGAGAGGGATAGACAGAGTTGACGTGGATAAGCTTTTCCCATTGAGAGTAGGGAAGATTCAAACTATGACTTGAGAATTAAGGGACAGAAGTTTGGGGGTAACATGAGGGGGAACATCTTTACTCAGAGAGTGGTAGCTGTGTGGAATGAGCTTCCAGTGGAGGTGGTGGAGGCAGGTTCGATTTTATCATTTAAAAATAAATTGGATAGTTATATGGACGGGAAAGGAATGGAGGGTTATGGTCTGGAGGGTTATGGTCTGAGTGCAGGTAGATGGGACTAGAGGAGAATAAGTGTTCAGCACGGACTAGAAGGGTCGAGATGGCCTGTTTCCGTGCTGTAATTGTTATATGGTTGTTATATGGTTATATAAAGGCAGAGAAACCATGGAAACTGAATGGGAGTCTTGCTTTTGAAATGGATGCTCATGAGTATAAACTCCCTCCAGAGACTCTATGCTTAACCCACGTTGCGGTATGCTTTTTCAAGGCTGCATCATCATAGGCATTTAGAACAATTGAAACACATTTAAACAATTCCACAATTTTTAAATGGTAAATTAATTTGAAGCCACATTCAATTTATGTAAATTAATTAGAATATTAATGATAATTAAAATGCAATTTAAAATAAACCACATACTTTCACTGACCCATCCAATAGAAGTTGTTGGCTACATTTAAATGAATGCATCACATTAGAAGCACCAGTAAAGGTCAATGATGTGGGCAGAGCAGAAATTCATATGCACCCAGACCTGATCGCTGATGTGTTTCATGCTTTGTTGCAGATAAGGAAGGTTGGATTATAAGGATAGGAGCTAGGCTACAGTTGTCAAAGGAATAATCGGCTAAATATCAGTGTATTCCGCCCATTGATTCCACTCCCTCAGGAGAGAAGAGCACTCATGGATCTGTTTCAAAGGAGCGATTTGGATTCATCGCTATTGTTTAAACTGAAAGCGATGGCAATCCTCAACAGATCAGGCAGGATCTGTACAAGGACAAGTCAATGACCTTCTGATGTTCAGGGATAAAGATTGAGTGGGTCCTTGATTTAGTCCTGGTGCCCCAGGTGATTTTTATTTTTGAAACCATCATCATTTAACCAGTTTACTAGCCATTATCAGGGGTGGGAGATTGCAACCTTCACGTGGTCCACCCTGTTTCGACGAATGCAATCAGCCTGGTGTGCACAATCAAATAAGATCAAATAGAACAAGTTGTCCTACAACTTTAGTCTGTGCACGCCATACGCAAGATGAAGAAGAAGCCATTGTCACAAAAGAAACCAGTTCTGCTGCCGGAAATCGTAAGTTTAGCATGAAATGCTGGTGATGGTGGGAGCGTTTGGGAAAAGAGAAAGAGAGCTATGTTTTTGGTCAGTGTCCTTTCCTCTGACGAATTGCTGCTTGTGGGAACTTGCTGAGAGTGAATGAACTGCTGTATTTCCAACATCAATACTGTCACTATACTGCAGTGGGCTTAATTGACTGTAAAGTAATCTGGTTAGTTCTGAAAACCATTCTGACATTGTAAGTCTTTCATGAGGTGATTATATCTCGATGATAACGGAAGCACTCCTTTTATTTTCTATTAATTTGATTTCAATTAGAAATGTGGACCTCTTGCCCAAACTTTACATTTACATTTCACGCTGCCCCCAGCAAGGCCACTAGTGTAATCAAGGACGAGCAGCATCACTCCGATCACTCCCTCTTCTCTCCTCACCCATCAGGCAAGAGGCACAGAAGTGTTAAAACAGACACCTCCAGATTCAGGGACATTTTCTTGCCAGCTGTTATCGTGCAACTGAACCATCCCATCAACAACTAGAGAGCGGTCCTTGCATCTATCTCACTGGAGACCCTCGGACTATCTTTAATCAGACTCTACTGGAATTTAACTTCTAATAATATAATAATATAATAATAATAATTTAATAATAATAATAATAATATTTTTTATTGTCATTGCACATCATTGCAATTCTAGATTATTCTAATAATCGTTATTCTCTTTATAGAAACATAGAAACATAGAAATTAGGTGCAGGAGTAGGCCATTCGGCCCTTCGAGCCTGTACGGCCATTCAATATGATCATGGCTGATCATCCAACTCAGTATCCCGTACCTGCCTTCTCTCCATACCCCCTGATCCCCTTAGCCACAAGGGCCACATCTAACTCCCTCTTAAATATAGCCAATGAACTGGCCTCAACTGCCCTCTGTGGCAGAGAGTTCCAGAGATTCACCACTCTCTGCGTGAAAAAAGTTCTTCTCATCTCGGTTCTAAAGGATTTCCCCTTTATCCTTAAGCTGTGACCCCTTGTCCTGGACTTCCCTAACATCTGGAACAATCTTCCTGCATCTAGCCTGTCCAACCCCTTAAGAATTTTGTAAGTTTCTATAAGATCCCCTCTCAATCTTCTAAATTCTAGAGAGTATAAACCAAGTCTATCCAGTCTTTCTTCATAAGACAGTCCTGACATCCCAGGAATCAGTCTGGTGAACCGTCTCTGCACTCCCTCTATGGCAATAATGTCCTTCCTCAGATTTGGAGACCAAAACTGTACGCAATACTCCAGGTGTGGTCTCACCAAGACCCTGTACAACTGCAGTAGAACCTCTCTGCTCCTATACTCAAATCCTTTTGCAATGAAAGCTAACATACCATTTGCTTTCTTTACTGCCTGCTGCACCTGCATGCCTACCTTCAATGACTGGTGTACCATGACACCCAGGTCTCGCTGCATCTCCCCCATTCCCAATCGGCCACCATTTAGATAATAGTCTGCTTTCCTGTTTTTGCCACCAAAATGGATAACCTCACATTTATCCACATTATACTGCATCTGCCAAACATTTGCCCACTCACCCAGCCTATCCAAGTCACCCTGCAGTCTCCTAGCATCCTCCTCACAGCTAACACTGCCCCCCAGCTTAGTGTCATCCGCAAACCTGGAGATATTGCCTTCAATTCCCTCATCCAGATCATTAATATATATTGTAAATAGCTGGGGTCCCAGTACTGAGCCTTGGGGTACCCCACTAGTCACTGCTTGCCATTGTGAAAAGGACCCGTTTACTCCTACTCTTTGCTTCCTGTTTGCCAGCCAGTTCTCTATCCACATCAATACTGAACCCCCAATGCCTTGTGCTTTAAGTTTGTATACTAATCTCTTATGTGGGACCTTGTCGAAAGCCTTCTGGAAGTCCAGATACACCACATCCACTGGTTCTCCCCTATCCACGCTACTAGTTACATCCTCGAAAAATTCTATAAGATTCGTCAGACATGATTTACCTTTCGTAAATCCATGCTGACTTTGTCCAATGATTTCACCACTTTCCAAATGTGCTGCTATCCCATCTTTAATAACTGACTCTAGTAGTTTCCCCACTACCGATGTTAGACTAACTGGTCTGTAATTCCCCATTTTCTCTCTCCCTCCCTTCTTAAAAAGTGGGGTTACGTTTGCTACCCGCCAATCTTCAGGAACTACTCCAGAATCTAAAGAGTTTTGAAAGATTATTACTAATGCATCCACTGTTTCTGGAGCTACTTCCTTAAGTACTCTGGGATGCAGCCTATCTGGCCCTGGGGATTTATCGGCCTTTAATCCATTCAATTTACCCAACACCACTTCCCGGCTAACCTGGATTTCACTCAATTCCTCCAACTCCTTTGACCCGCGGTCCCCTGCTATTTCCGGCAAATTATTTATGTCTTCCTTAGTCAAGACGGAACCAAAGTAGTTATTCAATTGGTCCGCCATATCCTTGTTCCCCATGATCAACTCACCTGTTTCTGACTGCAAGGGACCTACATTTGTTTTAACTAATCTCTTTCTTTTCACATATCTATAAAGACTTTTGCAGTCAGTTTTTATGTTTCCTGCCAGTTTTCTTTCATAATCTATTTTTCCTTTCCTAATTAAGCCCTTTGTCGTTCTCTGCTGGTCTTTGAATTTCTCCCAGTCCTCCGGTATGCTGCTTTTTCTGGCTAATTTGTATGCATCATCCTTCGCTTTGATACTATCACTGATTTCCCTTGTTATCCAAGGATGTACTACCTTCCCTGATTTATTCTTTTGCCAAACTGGGATGAACAATTTTTGTAGTTCATCCATGCAGTCTTTAAATGTCTTCCATTGCATATCCACCGTCAACCCTTTTGGAATTAATTGCCAGTCAATCTTGGCCAATTCACATCTCATACCCTCAAAGTTACCTTTCTTTAAGTTCAGAACCATTGTTTCTGAATTAACAATGTCACTCTCCATCCTAATGAAGAACTCAACCATATTATGGTCACTCTTGCCCAAGGGAGCACGTACAACAAGATTGCTAACTAACCCTTCCTCATTACTCAATACCCAGTCTAAAATAATCTGCTCTCTCGTTGGTTCCTCTACATGTTGATTTAGATAACTATCCCGCATACATTCCAAGAAATCCTCTTCCTCAGCACCCCTGCCAATTTGATTCACCCAATCTATATGTAAATTGAAGTCACCCATTATAACCGTTTTGCCTTTGTCGCACGCATTTCTAATTTCCTGTTTGATACCATCTCCAACTTCACTACTACTGTTAGGTGGCCTGTACACAACACCCACCAGCGTTTTCTGCCCCTTAGTGTTTTGCAGCTCTACCCATACCGATTCCACATCCTCCAAACTAATGTCCTTCCTTTCCATTGCATTAATCCCCTCTCTAATCAGTAACGCTACCCCACCTCCTTTTCCTTTCTGTCTATCCCTCCTGAATATTGAATATCCCTGGATGTTCAGCTCCCAGCCTTGGTCACCCTGGAGCCATGTCTCCGTGATCCCAACTATATCATAGTCATTAATAGCTATCTGCACATTCAACTCATCCACCTTATTACGAATGCTCCTTGCATTGAGACACAAAGCCTTCAGGCTTGTTTTTACAACACTCTTACCCCTTATACAATTATGTTGAAAAGTGGCCCTTTTTGATTTTTGCCCTGGTTTTGTCTGCCTGCCACTTTTATCATGCATCTGTACACCATGGACAGCTCAATTGCAATTGTGTACAGTCTTTTTACTGACTGGTGAGCACACAACAAAAAGCTTTTCACTGTGCCCAAACTAAAACAGGGGTATGCCGATGAAGACACATGTAGTTGGGAAAGGAGAATATGGTGTTCTTCTGCATTTCCGAGTTGTCTGCCCTGACTTAGTTCTGTGTCAGGAGTAGTCTCATGATACCTTGAGGTTAATCCAATTATCATAGTATGCATCTCAGCAAAGATTTGCACCAACGCCAGTGAACAATGAGTGACAGTGGGTGTTACAGTTTCTATCATCTTAATTATTGGAACATTGAAGCTGGCAGACACTGTGCAAGATATCATTGCCTTGACCATACCGTAAATGGTTGTCCCTCTGTTGGTCCCTGCATAATGTGTTCCTGTTTATTATGTATGACCTTTATTGTGTATTTGCTCCTGTTTATTATGTATGTATAACAAAGGTGTTTAGATTGCACAAAATGTCCTATTATTCATACAATGAGTGAAATATACAGTGTGCAGTTTTCCATATCATGTTGGTGAAATGTCAGGTGTTCAAAGGAGAATCGTGTTGGCATATCCAGAGCAACATTTCAAAGGTTGTAAATTAATCTGCATTGATCCAATCTAGATAACATAGAAACATAGAAAATAGGTGCAGGAGTAGGCCATTCGGCCCTTCGAGCCTGCACCGCCATTCAATATGATCATGGTTGATCATCCAACTCAGTATCCTTTACCTGCTTTCTCTCTATACCCCCTGAACCCTTTAGCCACAAGGGCCACATCTAACTCCCTCTTAAATATACCCAATGAACTGGCCTCAACTACATTCTGTGGCAGAGAATTCCAGAAATTCACCACTCTGTGTAAAAAATGTTTTTCTCATCTCAGTCCTGAAAGATTTCCCCTTTATCCTTAAACAGTGACCCCTTGTTCTGGACTTCCCCAACATCGGGAACAATCTTCCTGCATCTAGCCTGTCCAACCCCTTAAGAATTTTGTAAGTTTCTATAAGATCCCCCCTCAATCTTGTAAATTCTAGCAAGTACAAGCCAAGTCTATCCAGTCTTTCTTCATATGAAAGGCCTGACATCCCAGGAATCAGTCTGGTGAACCTTCTCTGTACTCCCTCTATGGCAAGAATGTCCTTCCTCAGATTAGGAGACCAAAATTGTACGCAATACTCCAGCTGTGGTCTCACCAAGACCCTGTACAACTGCAGTAGAACCTCCCTGCTCCTATACTCAAATCCTTTTGCTATGAAAGCTAACATACCATTCACTTTCTTCACTGCCTGCTGCACCTGCATGCCTACTTTCAATGACTGGTGTACCATGACATCCAGGTCTCGTTGCACCCCGCATTTTCCTAATCGGCCACCTAACCTTTGTTCCTGCTTCCAAATGAAAAATAATGCAGATGAACCCATTTTCCAGACCAATGTTTAAAAATGGTAAGCACCTGCAGTCTATTTCACTCTTGGTACTCGTTTGCTTATTCCATTAATATTTCGATGGTTTTATGCTTCCATCAACGTCGCTAGTTTGCTGGATTAATGGGTCCCTTTCAAAATGGCAGGCAGTGACTAGATGGGTACCGCAAGGCTCAGTGCTGGGACTGCAGCTATTTACAATATACATCAATGATTTGGATGAAGGGATTCAAAGTAACATTAGCAAATTTGCAGATGACACAAATCTGGGTAGCAGTGTGAACTGTGAGGAGGATGCGATGAGAATGCAGGGAGACTTGAACAGGTTGGGGGAGTGGGCAGATGCATGGCAGATGAAGTTTAATGTGGATAAATGTGAGGTTATCCATTTTGGTATCAAAAACAGTAAGGCAGATTACTATCTAAATGGTGTCAAGTTGGGAAAAGGGGAAGTACAAGTTGGGAAAAGGGGAAGTACAATGGGATCAGGAGGTCCTTGTTTATCAGTCTATGAAAGTAAGCATGCAGGTACAGCAGGCAGTGAAGAAAGCGAATGGCATGTTGGCCTTTATAACAAGAGGAGTCGAATATAGGAGCAAAGAGGTCCTTCTACAGTTGTACAGGGCCCCAGTGAGACCACATCTGGAGTATTGTGTTCAGTTTTGGTCCCCTAATTTGAGGAAGGACATTCTTGCTATTGAGGGAGTGCAGCGTAGATTTACAAGGTTAATTTCCGGGAAGGCGAGACTGTCATAAGCGGAGATAATTGAGCGGCTGGGCTCGTACACTGTGGAGTTTAGAAGGATGAGAGGGAATCTTATTGAAACATATAAGATTGTTAAGGGTTTGTATACGCTAGAGGCAGGAAAACATTTCCCGATGTTGGGGGAGTCCAGAACCAGGGGCCACAGTTTAAGAATAAGGGGTGAGCCATTTAGAATGGAGACGAGGAAACACGTTTTCTCACAGAGAGTTGTTAGTCTGTGGAATTCTCTGCCTCAGATAGTAATCGGTGGAGGTCGGTTCTCTGGATACTTTGAAGATAGAGCTCAATAGGGCTCCTAAAGATAGCTGAGTCAGGGGATATGGGGAGAAGGCAGGTACGGAGTACTGATTGGGGATGATCAGCCATGATCACATTGAATGGCGGTGCCGGCTCGAAGGGCCGAATGCATATTCCTGCACCCATTGTCTATTGTCTATTATCTAATGTTACTGATTATCCTTGCATCAGCAAACATGGGTAGATGCCTTGCTATCACATCATCAGGTGATTTATAAATTTAATTAATAGTCAGGGTTAAAAATAATTATTGTACATTTGCCCATTTCTCTGTTCCCTGACTGTCAGCCAATTTCCTGACTAGGTAACTAATTGGCTTTCAATTCCATGAGTTTTAACTGCAGCTAAGTTTATTTAAAGGACCTTATCAAAATCTTTAGGAAGACTATTTAAAAAAAAAAGTAGATTAAAAAACATTAGACTACGCTGTAGGCACCCCTTTAAATGTGGTTTGGCAGGCATGACCAATGGTTTTCTCCAGTTACCTTAACAATTTCCAGGTGTGTAATTACTCCATTCTTAGTCAAGTCGTCCAGCAATGTCAGGGCTTGGGCTGAGGACTGGATCACTGAGCACCTTTAGAGGGAGTTAAATTGACCTTTACCTCCAAATGGGCGAGAGCACTTTACCAAACTGTTTAACGTGATTAATTCATTTTTCATTTGCTTCACTACCAAATCAATCTCACATGTTCAGAACGCCCATTGGAAGCTAAGCTCACTCTCTGTGATGCAATGGCTCTCACCATATCCTATGCACAAACTGATGAATCATTACAGGATGGGGTTTGTCATTTCTGTTTTTATTTGATTCACTATACATGAGTGTTGTTGTGGTGAAAGAGCCAGGTATAATGCTCTTTGAATTTGAAGTTAAAAGCCATTTGATACATGGATAGGAAAGATTAAGAGGTATGTGGGCTAAACATGGGCAGGTGGGACTAGTGTATCTTGGACCAAAGGGCCTGTTTCCATGTAGAAACATAGAACATAGAAACATAGAAATTAGGTGCAGGAGTAGGCCATTCGGCCCTTCGAGCCTGCACCGCCATTCAATATGATCATGGCTGATCATCCAACTCAGTATCCCGTACCTGCCTTCTCTCCATACCCTCTGATCCCCTTAGCCACAAGGGCCGCATTTAACTCCCTCTTAAATATAGCCAATGAACTGGCCTCGACTACCCTCTGCGCAGAGAGTTCCAGAGATTCACCACTCTCTGTGTGAAAAACGTTCTTCTCATCTCGGTTTTAAAGGATTTCCCCCTTATCCTTAAGCTGTGACCCCTTGTCCTGGACTTCCCCAACATCGGGAGCAATCTTCTTGCATCTAGCCTGTCCAACCCCTTAAGAATTTTGTAAGTTTCTATAAGATCCCCTCTCAATCTCCTAAATTCTAGAGCGTATAAACCAAGTCTATCCAGTCTTTCTTCATGTTCTATGACTATGACTAGGAAGGAACTGTTTAAACTGAAGATAGACACAAAATGCTGGAGGAACTCAGCGGGACAGGAAGCATCCCTGGAGAGAAGGAATGGGTGACCTTTTGGGTCAAGACAGCTTCTTCAGACTGACTAATTCTCTATCCAACATATCTAAAGAATAGGTTTGTATACAATGGGTCTAAAGAGCATAGCAAAGGACAGACTGCACCCCCTCCACACACATCTAGATCTCCTGCCATCAGCAAGAGATACCGTAGTATCAAAGCCCAGACAACCAGACTGCTAAACAGCTTCCTTCCACAGGCTGTGAGGCTGCTAAACAGCCACTGCACCTGATTCTGCTGCTTTTTGCATTGACAATTTAATAACTCTGGCACTGGTCACTTAAATCGGGTGCCCTGGGCATTTTATGACTGTTTTTACATATTTTAATGTTGCTGTTTTTAACTGCACTTTTTAACTATTCATACTGTTTTATCAGGAACTGGATTGTTTTTATTTATGTGTGAAATGTTTAAATTTCATGTGTGATGCTCCGGTGTTCCCTGGGAAACGCCTTCTCATTTTGCACTGTACAACTGTTGCTTTGCAAGATGACAATAAAGGTTGATTGATTGATTGATTGAAACATATAATGCTACATCAGGCATGCTGGTTTCTCCGATGTGACTATTGCCCTCCTTATTTTTATTTCTGTTAATCAGAAATATAATTTACTCTGGTTCAAGGTTGTGCAAAGGAATTTATATTTGGTTGCTTTTGGTTGGGCACAATAAACAGACATAAATTACACAGCATGCCCTTAACATGCTGAATGATTATTGGCAAAGCTCATGGCCCTGATGACCTTGCCCAAGATTATTAATTGCTCACGCTTGCAAATTGAAGAAGGTATTTTAGTCTGCTATAGCTACAAGAGTTTACAATTATTTTCACCTTAGTACGATTGATTTCGCACTGCCACATGGAAGCAGAATATATGTAGAAATCAATTAAATGAGAAATCAATTGATGATGCAAAGCAACAGAAATTTAAAAAAAGCTTACCCCATCAATTTAGCATTGCTGTAATAACTTCAAGCGAGGTTTATGTGTTTGAAGTTCACTGCCTGAGAGTGATAATGTACAAGCAAAGGTGGACTCTTAGAAATATGCAGAACAGGTGGGTTTTCAGACTGAGCAGTGTGCAGCACTGAGTCAAAGTGACAAACAGGAAGGGGCACATTGGCTCAGCAGTAGAGTTGCTGCCTTACAGCACTAGAGACCCAAGTTCGATCCTGACTATGGGCACTGTCGGTATGGCATTTGTACGTTCTCCCTGTGACCGCGTGGGTTTTCCCCGGGTGCTTCAGTTTCCTCCCACATTCCAAAGAAGTGCAGGTTTGTTTGTTAATTGGCTACGGTAAAGGTTGTCCCTAGACTGTAAGATAGCATTAGTATATGGGGATCACAGGGTAGTGTGGACCAAATGGCCTGTTTCTGTGCCATATCTCTAAACTAAATTAAACTAAATGTGTAGGAAGGAATCGCAGATGCTGGTTTACACCGAAGAGAGACACAAAATGCAGGAGTAACTCAGCGGGACAGGCATCACCTCTGAATAGAAGGAATGGGTGACTTTTTGGGTCGAGACCGTTCTTCAGCCCCTTCTTCAGTCTCAATCGAAATGTCACCCATTCCTTCTATCCAGAGATGCTGCCTGTCCCGCTGAGTTACCCCAGCATTTTTGTATCTAACTAAATGCTCTGCAGTAAGATGTTGGATTTACCAGTGTACATGCCAGCAAATCAGGACTTCGGTGCATGTGTACTCGAACACACGCAAGTCCCAAACCTGTTGGCCAAGTCCATTCTGCTATTAGGCTCCAATGATGATATTCAGAGTTGCTGACATTCCCCAGCACTTCCACGGGGTTTCTTTTCAACTACTCCTGTTCCAGATCAGACTTGGCTCTGACCTCTCAGCCCATAATTTGCAGAGGACATTTTAACTGTGGGGAAGGACGAATAAAATAATTAATATTATTCAATTATTCATGTTTGCTCCAGTATTTAAAACGTATATTTAGAAGTGTGTTATCTTATTTTATAGCTGCCAACGTAATCATAGCTCTTTTCCAACCCAGTCATTCCTTCTTCTCCCTTCTCCTGTCAGACAGAAGATATGAAAGCTTGAAAGCATGTATCAATAGACTCAAGAACAGCTTCTTCCCCTCTGTTATCAGACTTCTGAATGGTCTTTCCATAAGATTCCAATTTCCATTGGACTATTTCTCTGGTACCTTTATGCTACAATGCTTTGAAAATATATTGTGCACTCTGGTTTGTAGATTAATTGGCTATGGTAAGAATTGTCAATTATCCCTAGTTACTGTTTTATCTCCAACATTAACTCAGTTTCTCTTCCACCCTGACTGTCTGACCTACTGAGTGTTTTCAGAAATTTCTGTATTTATTTCAGATTTCCAATAACTGCATTTTCTTCAGATTTCTACCAGTAAATGTCCCATGAACGTAAATATCCCCATTTGGGGAGAAATTGTGAATGACAAGTTAATGATTTTTTTCATTAACACACACTTGTGCTTACAGACAACCATAATAATGACCTTTTTGTCTGCTTAGGTTCTTTTGTTTCACAAAAGATATCCTAAGAGCCATTAACAGAAGTGATATTGGCATGCCAGTAATGATGCCTACACTAATAACTTCTGAGATGGGACTAAACAATATTTTATCTATTTTATATTTTCTCAGATAGGATTCACAGAAAAGGCTTACGTGCCAGTGGTGGTCGTAAGATTGATACACCAGACCTGAGTGACCTTAGATTAAATGTAAATGTCTGAAATCAATCAACAGATGGAACTCTGTTCAGTCAATTCTGATGGAACTGTTATGCTTCTGGTACATTTTAACAAATACATTTTATTGTTTTTTGTGATATTAAAAGGTGCGTCGATGCAGCATGTTCCAATTGTACAGACAACTTTCATTTTACGCATGTTGGTTTATGCATTTTTGAAATAACGCACCTATTCTTTTAATATCGAAGTTTGACTTGCACGCTCATATTTTTGGAATAATGGACTCAAATTTACTGATGACAGCGTGTTGCTTTTCAAGCAGTAACCTCTGCAAAAACGCAAAGTTCCTCTATTTTATTTGAATTCTTCATGTTTGCAAATACCCGAGCAGATTTAAAATATCTGTTAAAATGGAAAGTGTTGGATTGGACGGGGAATTTGGGAATCTGGGGAAGGAACAAAGGGGTGCAAAGACTTGTAACTGTGTAACTTGATATACTTCCCATTTAGTTTGTAAATCTAGAATCAACTAATAGACATGCTTCCCCTAAAAAGACAATCTGGGAACAATTATCATTTCAAAGCAGCTTTGGTTCTGATGAGAGGATATTGACTGGGGGCGTAAGCTTTGTTTCTCTCTCCACAGACGCTGGCTGTCTTGGTGAGAACCTTCGGCACTTTCTGTTTATATATCAAGGCAGAAGCTTGATGAAATAAACTTGAAAGAAAGTCTCAAGCCTTCAGCATCTGGGTAGCCACTGGCACATCACCACTTTTATATACCTCTCCATACAGCTGAACTCACCCTGTTCCTCCAAAAAAGCTGTAACCTCTCCACTGCCCTAATTTCCAGATTCTCTCCATCCACCCACATAATCGGCAGCCTCACCATAATGCTCTGAATTTACAGCCATATTTGTGGCTTAGATATTTGCTTAATACCCCCAAAACAGGCACAATGCCATCAGATTTATTGGTCTACCCAATTCTGTTTAAAGAGTAGGCTTGAGGTTCAACCTCGGACCACCAGGTGGCACATTTTCCTGCTTTTCAGGTTTAACTGGTGGCCATGTTGGTTAAGTGCCTTTAAAAAGATTAGTACTTGAACTGTAATATTAACTTTATAATAGCAGTTAACCGTGTACCCTTTACCAGGTGATGTTCCTTGAAAATTTCCATTGAGTCTCTTCATTAATCTGGCCACCTGTGAGATTCCCTCCAATCTAATGATGGCATCGAGGCAAGTGGTCCGACCCTTCTCTCGAATAACACCTAATCTAATGCTTCATCCATGAAGTTAGTTCTTGAGATAGCTGCCCACATCCTTTCCCAAACACTGGATCCTATGTCATGTTTATTTGGATTTTTGTCTCCAGAAATGAAGCATTGGCCTCATCTGTCAGCCCATTGTATCCTGTTGCTCCATGGACCCGTGCAGAGTTATTTTGCCCTTTTAGTTTAGTTTAGATAGAGAAACAGCGTTGAAACAGGCCTTTGACCCACAACGACCTTTGTTCACCCGTTCATTAGTTCCATGTTATCCCACTTTCACATCCGACACTCTAGGGGCAATTTATAGAAGCCAATTAACCTACAAACCTGCACGTCTTTGGTATGTGGGAGGAAACCGGAGCATCCAGAAAAAACCTACGCAGACACGGAAGGCTGTGGAAGCCACGTCAGTGGATATTTTGAAGGCAATGATAGCTAGATTCTTGAATTGTACAGGTGTCAGAGGTTATGGGGAGAAGGCAGGAGATTGGAGTTAGGAGGGAGAGATAGATCAGCGATGATTGAATGGCGGAGTAGACTTGATGGGCCGAATGGCCTAATTCTACTCCTATTCCTTATGACCTTAGGACACAGGGAGAATGTATAAACTCCGCACAGATAGCACCCGCAGTCAGGATCGAACTCAGATCTCTTGCGCTGTGAGGCAGCAGCTCGACCGCTGTGTTGTGCTGCCTACTTTTGCTCCATTGCTGCTGCCCAGATCCTCTCTTGGTTGGATTATTGTCATGTGCACAGGGGGAAAAAAACTAGTATTACATGCTATCCAGACAAAAAAAGCGTCCATTCATGATTAAAATTAAAAAGCATACGTGTACAATTGATAATGCAAACCGAAAGTGCAAGATCAGTAACAAGGCAGATTGGGAGGTTGGTATTGCAAACCTTCAAGTGGCACGGTGGCACAGCGGTAGAGATGCTGCCGTACAGCACCAGAACCCGGGGATCAATCTTGACTACAGGTGCTGTCTGTATCGAGTTTGCATGTTCTCCCAATGACCTGCGTGGACTTTCTCCGGGAGCACGGTTTCCCCCCCCACACTTCAAAGACATGCTGGTTTGTCAGCTAATTGGCTTGGTAAAATTGTATATTGCCCCTAGTGTGTGTAGGATAGTGTTAGTGTGCTGGGATCACTGGTTGGCATGAAGTCGGTGGGCCGAAGGGCCTGTATCTGTGCTGTATCTCTAAACTAAACAAAACGTAGCCTGCAAGAGCTCAAAGAGTCTGATAGCAGCGCGGAAGAAGCTCTCCTTGAATCTTATAGTATATGTTAGCCTTCCGTCCACATCTCTGCAGTTAGTTCTCATTCTTGGCTCGTGTTCTCCTTATCAACAATGAGACACTGATGCCCCGTAACTCTGTGCTAGCCTCTTATTCTCCAATAGTGTTACTATTATTTTTACTACAAATCCATTGCCTGGGAATACATGTCATTAGAAAGAAACCCGAATGAAAACAACAGAGCAATCAACGTCTGTACTGATGTCTTTCTTTTAGCAGTAACTATCATCATATAACGGGGGTGTATAACCAAATTATTACGTTAGAGGATGTGAAGCGTATGACTGTGATGCCTGCTTCATATCTGTAGATGGAGAATTGAGTTATTATATGCTCCATCATCTGTTCTGGGGATCTAGAGTCACACAATGGTGTGGTTTAAATTTTCTACATCTGCCGTGATATTTTGTGAACGCTGTTTAGAGTTGCCATCTGCACAATAATGATACATCACTTGTGCAGTCATTAAAGAATGTCAGCATTGGGAACAGAGTGCCATGTGCTGTCCTTAATCAGGGAAGTTGACATTATTTCCCAAATAGGTATGTAACATAGAAACATAGAAAATAGGTGCAGGAGTAGGCCATTCGGCCCTTCGAGCCTGCACCGCCATTCGATACTGATCCTCCAACTCACTATCCCATCCATGCCTTCTCTCCATACCCCCTGATCCCTTTAGCCACAAGGGCCACATCTAACTCCCTCTTAAATATAGCCAATGAACTGGCCTCAACTACCTTCTGTGGCAGAGAATTCCACAGATTCACCACTCACTGTGTAAAAATGATTTTCTCATCTCGGTCCTAAAAGACTTCCCTCTTATCCTTAAACTGTGACCCCTAGTTCTAGACTTCCCCAACATCGGGAATAATCTTCCTGCATCTAGCCTGTCCAACCACTTAAGAATTGTGTAAGTTTCTATAAGATCTCCCCTCAATCTTCTGAATTCTAGCGTGAGTCATAGAACAGGCCCTTTGGCCCAACTCACCCATGGCGACCAAGTTACCTCGTCCTACTTTCTTGCCCGTGTCCCATATCCCTCCAAACCCTTCCTATCCATGTGTGTGTCTTAAATATGTTGCAACTGTGTCTGCCTCTACCACATCTTCTAGCAGCTTGATCCATATATCCACCACCCTTTGTGTGAAAAGGTAGCCCCTCTGGTCCCTTTTAGAATATTTCTCCTCTTACCTTAAACCTAGTTTTAGACTATCTATCCGTGGATGAAGAATGAAGAATGTGCCTATTCATTTTATCTACATCCCTCATGATTTTATTAGCCTCTGGAAGATCACCCCTCAACCTCCAATGCGAAAGGCAAAAGACCCAGCCTATCCATCCTATCCTTATGCCTTAAACCTTACCGACCCAGTATGTGCTCGTAATTCCTTTTTGCATCCTTTACAGTTCAATGACATTCCCCCCTATATCTGGGTGAACAAAATTGTACACAGTACTCCAAATGTGCCCTTACCAATGTCTTATACAGCTGTAACAATTCCTGTGCTCAATAAAATGTGAGGGTATATAGCCAGCAATCTCTGATTATTGTCCATCTAAGATGACAATTGCAAGTCTTAGTATCAAGCCACATCAGCACTTCGCACATGTGACAATAACCCATGACCACAAGAAATTGCAGTCACTTGGGCATGTAGTTCAGTCCATCATATAAACTACTTGTAGAAGTCATCTTCTAATGCTGCTAACATTCTGGACTGGATGCCCACTGTTGCTGGCCTCAAAAAAACAAAAACATCTTTTTCCTGACGTCAACTTGAATTTGGTGCAAACAAGAGGAGACTTATGGCATCCAGCAACAGTGAAGTAACAAGCTGGATGAGCAAACTATCACCTTGAAGAATTCCCACTAAGAACATGATGGAAATAAGAAAGATTTATTTTTTAATGAACGGCTTGGATTTTGTGGTCAGAGGTGTGGTCATGCTCACTGCTAATGGGGGAAAGTAGTAGTAGCAATTTCCCTGTGCAGGTATCTTGTGGCCTATGCAGGTCAACATGTGCTCCCAAGACTTCCTGACCCATAATAGTGAGGTCTTGTGTAGCTGCAGACACTTGTATCCACATATCCATTTTACTTTGACAGCTGGCTAAGTCCAAGAAGGGTTGCGACCTGACACATCACCTATTCTTTTTTTGTAGAGATTCTGCCTGACCTGCTGAGTTACTCCTGCATTTTGTGTCTATCTTCAGTATTAACCAGCATCTGCAGTTCCTTCCTACACATTTGTCTACTCCACTGCAAAATCTCCTCAAGGTGTGCCTAATTTAAAGAAGTTCTCCTCCATTCTCCATCGGGAGGTGTGTAACACCCTCCCTCACTGCTCCTCCTTTGTGATTCCTACTGCTCTCTCCGGCAAAGTCTAAAGAAGGGTTCCGACCTGGAACGTCACCTATTTTCTTTTTTTCCAGAGATGCTGCCTGATCAGTTTAGCTGGCTGTCCAGCTGTGAAACCGCAGTGAACTTTTCAGAAACATTCAAAAACATTGCAAATTTAGTTTTTAAAAATCCAAATTGCTCCCAAAAAAGCAAAACATATATAAAAACAGTTTTAATTGTTTTAGCAGCAACATTTGCACTCATTGAATCCATCTACTAAAACTGCAACAGCACATTCTACGGGGGAGCACGATATTGCTAACAGCAACACCTTGATTTCAGCAATTATTTACGCAAATATGTACTAGATTCCCTCCATCATGATGGCAAGTTCTAATTGTTTGTTTGCAAGTCCTACTAAAGATTTTGTGCTTGAGCAAACACAGAAATTAGTGACTACACAATGTTATGAAATGATTTCAGGCTATTTGAGACAATTACTCATTTGCTAATGCTTATTTTCCTCCTCTAAACCTACACTTCTGTCCCCTTCTCCCTCATATGCCAGACCATCTTCTTCATAAACATATCTGTAGTATTTGATTCAATTATTTCCTCAGGTAGTATGTTGCAGCGTCTCAGATTTTCATTAAAGGGGTTTCTTCTGGCTGACTATCTTGCTGCCAATTTGACACTGATGGCTTATGATTACTCTCTTCCCCACAATTGAAAACATTCCCTTTGTGTCCGCAATATCAGAAAACCTTCATCACTTTAATGACCTTTACCAGGTCAAGCCTCCACTTTTTCTCAAGAGAAAAGAGAGCCGCTATTCATCAAGAGCATAAACCCCAATGGAAAATGGCTTGAGCAATAAAGAAGATAATACCATTTTATGAACTATATAGATTAAAAAAAAAGAATAGAAATTGCCATGAAATTGCAGATTGTGATGGAATGTCTGAGCAAGTGGAGGCAGGTGTGCCTGGAAAGTATTCTCTACCACAGAGCACTCAATTCTTTTCTGGATAAATGTATCTAGGCTTTGTTGTGGAGAGTTCTGTGCCCCTGTTGTCCATATCATTTCTGTGTGGTAAAAGTATTCAGCCATCACCTCATAATTTTAATTCACAGCGAGATTGCTCTTCAAGGGTATGCTCTCCAAGAATGTGTTTTGAACGTCAGATGTAGAACACCGTTCAATCTTGTGCATTTTCCATTTTCTAAAGGAATTTGAATCCAACTTAATTTAAAGAACAGAAAGAGAACACCCTCTCTTATCCCTCATGAGGATTTTTAAGATGGCAAAACGGTGAGACATTTTAAAATAAACACGAAGCTACTACATTGCACACTCTATCCAACTATTGCTTATTTTACAATCTGCTGTAAGGGTGAGGGGCATAGTTTAAAGGAGATGTGCAGGTTTTTTTTACAACGAGGGTGGTAAGTGCCTGCAAGGTGCTACTGGGGGTGGTGGTGGAGGCAGATACAAGAGTAACATTTAATAGTTTTTTGGAAAGGCACATGGACTTGTGCAGGCAGATGTTGAAATCATATCCATAACAGATATTGTGGGTTAGAGGGCCTGTTTCTCAACTATACTGTTTCATGTTTAGAGTTTTTAAAGATCTACAGTATGAAAACAGGCCATTTGGCCCACTGAGTCTGAGCTGACCAGCGATCGGCCCAATACACACTATCAGCCCCATACACACTATCGGCCCCATACACACTATCGGCCCCATACACACTATCGGCCCCATACACACTATCGTCCCCATACACACTATCGTCCCCATACACACTATCGTCCCCATACACACTATCGTCCCCATACACACTATCGCCCCATACACACTCTCGACCTCCATACACACTATCGTCCCCATACACACTATCGGCCCCATACACACTATCGTCCCCATACACACTATCAGCCCCATACACACTATCAGCCCCATACACACTATCGGCCCCATACACACTATCGGCCCCATACACACTATCGGCCCCATACACACTATCAGCACTATCCTACACACCGGGGACAATTTACAATTTTACCAAAGTCAATTAACCTACAAACCTGCACGTCTTGGGAGTGAGGGAGGATCACCGGGGCACATGGCGAAAACCCACACGCTCACATGGAGAATGTATAAACTCTGTACAGATAGCATTCATAGTCAGGATCGAACCCGGGTCGCTGGCGCTGTAAGGCAGCAACACTACCACTGTGCCACCGTGCTGCATGTTCTACAGTATGTTCTGTATGTGTATAAATGTAGTATTTCATGAAAGAGAAAATATGAGTGCTTCTGAATAGCAACCTGCATTTATAGAGCCTGTTAACACAAGCAATGCACCCTCTTTACAACTTTAAAACTGAATTACATGAGGAGGTGGTAGAAGAGACTACATAGGGTTCTGCCAAGCAACATAGTGAAGATGAGAGCTTGGCACTCAAAAATATTACTTTGTGACATTGGTAAACATGATTCTGTATGCAGTGAGGTTTGTTACACATTCTAACAGTAATATTGAAACATGCTTTTATTTCAAGATTTAAGATTCAAGAGAGTTTACTGTCATGTGTCCTAGATAGGACAAGGAAACTCTTGCTTTGCTTCAGCACAACAGAATATAGAAGGCATAAAAACAGAAGAGATCAGTGTGTCCATATACCATTGTATAAATATATACACACATCAATAAATAAAACAGATAAAGTGCAAATAAACAGATAATGGGCTATTAATGTTCAGAGTTTTGTTTGAGTTGAGTTCAATAGCCTGATGGCTGTGGGGAAGTAGCTGTTTCTGAACCTGGTTGTTGCAGTCTTCAGGCTCCTATACCTTCTACCTGAAGGTAGCAGGGAGATGAGTGTGTGGCCAGGATGGTGTGGGTCCTTGATGACGCTGCCAGCGTTTTTGAGGCAGCGACTGTGATAGATCCCCTCGATGGTAGGTAGGTCAGAGCCGATGATGGACTGGGCAGTGTTTATTACTTTTTGTAGTCTTTTCCGCTCCTGGGCTCTCAAGCTGCCGAACCAAGCCGCGATGCAACCGGTCAGCATGCTCTCTACTGTGCACTTCTTCAGAAGAAGGGTTTCGGTCCAAAACATTGCCTATTTCCTTCGCTCCATAGATGCTGGCGCACCCGCTGCGTTTCTCCAACATTTTTGTCTACCTTCGATTTTCCAGCATCTGCAGTTCCTTCTTGAATGATAAAATCGAGGCAGGTTCGATTTAACCATATAATATAACCATATAACAATTACAGCACGGAAACAGACCATCTCGACCCTTCTAGTCCGTGCCGAACACATAATCTCCCCTAGTCCCCATATACCTGCGCTCAGACCATAACCCTCCATTCCCTTCCCATCCATATAACTATCCAATTTATTTTTAAATGATAAAAACGACCCTGCCTCCACCACCTTCACTGGAAGCTCATTTCACACAGCTACCACTCTCTGAGTAAAGAAGTTCCCCCTCATGTTACCCCTAAATTTCAGTCCCTTCATTCTCAAGTCATGTCCCCTTGTTTGAATCTTCCCTACTCTCAGTGGGAAAAGCTTTTCCACGTCAACTCTGTCTATCCCTCTCATCATTTAAAAAACCTCTATCAAGTCCCCCCTTAACCTTCTGCGCTCCAAAGAATAAAGCCCTAATTTGTTCAACCTTTCTCTGTAACTTAGTTGTTGAAACCCAGGCAACATTCTAGTAAATCTCCTCTGTACTCTCTCTATTTTGTTGACATCCTTCCTATAATTAGGCGACCAAAATTGTACACCATACTCCAGAGTTGGCCTCACCAATGCCTTGTACAATTTTAACATTACATCCCAATTTCTATACTCAATGCTCTGATTTATAAAGGCCAGCACACCAAAAGCTTTCTTTACCACCCTATCTACATGAGATTCCACTTTCAGGGAACTGTGCACAGTTATTCCCAGATCCCTCTGTTCACCTACATTCTTCAATTCCCTACCATTTACCATGTACGTCCTATTTTGATTTGTCCTACCAAGATGTAGCACCTCACACTTATCAGCATTAAACTCCATCTGCCATGTTTCAGCCCACTCTTCCAACTGGCATAAATCTCTCTGTAGACTTTGAAACTCTACTTCATTACCCGCAACCCCACCTATTTTAGTATCATCTGCATACTTACTAATCCAATTTACCACACCATCTTCCAGATCATTGATGTACATGACAAACAACAGTGGACCCAACACAGATCCCTGTGGCACCCCACTCGTCACTGGCCTCCAACCTGACAAACAACCATCCACCATTACTCTCTGGCATCTCCCATTCAGCCACTGTTGAATCCATCTTGCTACTCCACCATTAATACCCAACCATTGAACCTTCTTAACCAACCTTCCATGAGGAATCTTGTCAAAGGCCTTACTGAAGTCCATATACACAACATCCACTGCTTTACCCTCATCAATTTCCCGAGTAACATCTTCAAAAAATTCAAGAAGATTAGTCAAACATGACCTTCCAGGCACAAATCCATGTTGACTGTTCCTAATCAGACCCTGTTTATCCAGATGCTTATATATATATTATCTCTAAGTATTCTTTCCATTAATTTGCCCACCACTGACGTCAAACTAACAGGTCTATAATTGCTAGGTTTACTCTTAGACCCCTTTTTAAACAATGGAACAACATGCGCAGTACGCCAATCCTCCGGCACTATTCCCGTTTCTAATGACATTTGAAATATTTCTGCCATAGCCCCTGCTATTTCTACACTAACTTCCCTCAATGTCCTAGGGAATATTCTGTCCGGACCTGGAGACTTATCCACTTTTATATTTCTCAAAAGTGTCAGTACTTCCTCTTCTTTGATCCTCATAGTTTCCATAGCTACTCTACTTGTTTCCCTTACCTCACATAATTCAATATCCTTCTCCTTGGTGAATACCGAAGAAAAGAAACTGTTCAATATAATGATTTTATCATTTAAAATAAATTGGATAGGTATATGGACGGGAAAGGAATGGAGGGTTATGGTCTGAGTGCAGGTAGATGGGACTAAGGGAAAATAAGTGTTCGGTACGGACTTGAAGGGCCGAGATGGCCTGTTTTCCGTGCTGTAATTGTTATATGGTTATATGGTTATAACTGGTTAAATCAGAATTCTGTGAACCAGTACTGCAATATTTCTGTCTGAAGAAGGGACTCGACCTGTAACGTTGCCTGTCCATTCCCTTCCCAGATGCTGCCATGACTAGCTGAGTTTTCTCCAGCATCTTGTGTTTTGCTCAAGATTCTAGTATGTGCAGTCTCTGTGTCTGCAATATTTAATGTTGTTCCCATTGCACAAATATTCACATAAATATAATTGACAACTTTAACCAAGAAATGCATTGTATAATTCATCAAAACCTCACTAAATGTCAGTAGGAGAGAAAGTAGGGTCATTGATATCCAAGAGATAAGGCTTAAGAAACTCAAGGTGGATTTGTCATGCTTATAATTCAGTAATATAATGATAAGTAGTCACACATTGTACAGCGTGTAATTTAAGTGAAAAGATGAATAGGATTCACAGTTAGTCTCAGTTGGTCTCTCCTGAGACTGAACATTAAACATATATTTTAAATAAAGCATATTGTGGGATCTTTGTTATTATAAAATTACAGATGACTCAATTTGTATGGCAGTAGGTTAATAACATCAATTAAACTCAGTGGCTCTGAATTTATGCCAGGTTCCTTTGATATCATGCCATAACTCCAGCAGGAGATCACTGCATGGTCTGGGGAATAGCATAAATCAACATTTTTGGCAATTAATCCTATTTCTCTGTGTCTTATTTTTTTTTTGTTTTCCCGCCCAAGAATCGCTGTGAGAATTCCATGCAACCACATTTTACTTCACTGACCATTGGTGACTGGATTTCAAAAGTAACGCATTGGATTTGAATCATTGTGGAACTTCCTGAAAATAAATCAATGCAATGTCTTTCTTTTCTAAATATGAACAGCTGTTTCAAAACTGGCCTTAATAATAGCAATATGGAAATATCTTGCCATTCAGATTATGAATTATTACACCTCATTGTTATCTGTCTCAAATCTGTCTTTGGCCCAGCTCATTCATTCCTACCATCCCATCTATGCCGATCTAAGTTGGTTCCCTTTGCTCACGTTTGACCCATATCCCTCTAAACTTTTCCTATCCATGTGTCTGTCCAAATGTCCATAAATGCTGTTATTATACTTGCCGACCACTTTCTGTGGCAGCTTATTCCATTTAGGTACCACTCTCTGTGTGAAAGCATTATGCCCCTGTCCCACTTAGGAAACCTGGACGGAAACCTGAACGGAAACCTCTGGAGACTTTGTGCCCCACCCAAGGTTTTCATGTGGTTCCCAGAGGTTTTTGTCAGTCTCCCTTCCTGCTTCCACTACCTGCAACCACCTGCAACCTCCGGGAACCGCACAGAAACCTTGGGTGGGGTGCAAAGTCTCCAGAGGTTTCCGTTCAGGTTTCCTAAGTGGGACAGGGGCATCACTCTCAGGTTCTTATCAATTTTTTCTCCTCTCGTCTTAAACCTATGCCCTCTAGTTCTTTATGTCCCCTCCCTGGGTAAAAGACTATGTATTCACCCTATCTATTCTTTGCTTGATTTTATACGTCTCCACAAGATCATCCCCCAGTCTCCAAGGTTCCAATAAAGAATATCCTAGCCCGCCCATCCTCGCTTAGAACTAGTTCCTTGAGTCCTGGCAACATCTTCGGAAACATTTTCTGCACTCTTTCCAGCCTAATTACATCTTTCCTACAGCAGGGTGACCAAAACTGAACGCAATACTCCAAGTGTGGCTTCATCAACGTCTTGTACAACTGCGACATAACATCCAAACCTTTATACTCAGTGAGTAGGAAGGAAATGTTGATGGTGGTTTATACCGAAGATCGACACAAAATGCTGGAGTAACTCAGCGTGTCAGACCCTGCGGAATCTAGAGAACTAGGAGAGAACAAAATCATTTATTGATTCCAAGGGACTTCCTAAAAAGAATAGGCTACAGAAAACATTGTTCTCTCTTAACCTCATGCTTAATTACTGCCATGATGTTTTCTCGAGGAGCAAGCCAAAATGCAGTGTCCGTGCTCACATTAGCACTGCACCTTACTAAGACAAATAGCAGAGGTGACATTGGCAATAAAATATACTTATTGAAGATTATTAACTCTATGCTATTATACGGTTCAATATGTTCAAACAGTTTTTGAGATTGTATCTCTTATTTTCCCAATTGTTTTCCAAATTTCCCATGATCTCCCCCCCCCCCCCTTCTGCTGCAAGCAGTGACTTGTGCCATGTTATATGTATCTTGGGCACCATGTCAGAAGGGTCCCAACCCAAAACGTCACCCATTCCTTTTTCTCCAGAGATGCTGCCTGACCCACTGAGTTACTCCAGCACTTTGTGCCTATTATCTAAATAGACCTCTTTTTTACATCTAAATGAATGCCTCCTCAGCCATCACAGCCAAAGCCCTCCTACAATTTCTGATCAATGGTGATTAAGAGAGGATAACATAACCAGGCTATTCCTAATATAACCAAGTTATTTTGGGTTGGGTCGCTGAAGAAGGGTTCCAACCCAAAACAGTCACTGATCCATGGCTCCAGGAATGCCAGACACAAAATGCTAGAGTAATTCGCCAGGCCAGGCCGCATTTCTGGAAAAAGGGAATCGGTGACGTTTCGGGTTGAGACCTTTCTGCAGACTGAGAGTCGGGAGAGGGAAACTAGAGATATGAAGAGGTACAAAGACCAAATGAATTAAAGGTATGCAAAAGGACAAATCAAAGCCAGCAACGATGATCAAGGAAAGGTGGAGCCCACTATGATCCATTGTTGGCTGTGCTGAAGGTGATGAGTGAAACAGTGAAACTAAGCAGGACTATGCTGTCAGACCTGCTGAGTTAATCCAGCACTTTGTGCCTTTTTTGATAACCAGGTTATTCCTTCTGTATTCCCACAGTTATGGGATCACTTCTGTCAAAAAAAAAAAATCACAGACCCAGTTTTTGTAACATGGATGAGGAGCACTTGATAATAAACTATGAGCAGCTGATGTTATTGTGAGAATATAGTTAAAATAACAGCCAGCAGTATAACTGTTAGAACACAAGATCCTGAAGAAACTTGACAGGATGATTGTGACGAGGATATTTCTTTCCCCTTGTGGGAGGATCTGGCATTAGAGTCACTCTTTAAAATAAAGTGTTTCCCATTTATCTCTCAGATGGTTGTGAGTCTTAGAACTCATTTCCGTACAGGGCAATGGAAGCACTTTCAGAACATTTATTAAGGAATAGGTAGATCGATTCTTGACAAGCAAGGGCAGTGAAAGGTTACTGGAGAGAGGTGGGAACGTGGAGATGAGGGGAGATCTCAGTGAACGGCTGGTCAGTCCTGAGGGGATGAGTGACCTATTCCTGCTTCTAATTCACACATTCACATGTGCTTACGCTGGTCATTTTAGGAGTAATGTCTATTTTGACTGTTAGGATGAGCAATGGCCGTGTAATTTTCTGACTCTTGTCCTAATTACAACCAGAGATTCCAGTAAAACACTACCAGCTGCCTTTGTCTATATTTAACTTTTTACCGATTCAGAATGAACAAAAGTACTCTCCCTATCTATTGTTCGTCCAAGCGAATGATATTTGAACGTGCTATTGAAAAGATAAGACTAGTGTCATTCTTCTACCCAAATCTTATTAACTGCTTGGAGTCACAAGAAACTGAAGATGCTGGTATATACCGAAGATAAACACAAACTTAGAGGGTCAGGCAGCATCTCCGGAGAAAAAGGATGGGTGATGTTAGGGCTTTATTCTTTGGAGCGCAGAAGGTTAAGGGGGGACGATAGAGGTTTTTAAAATGATGAGAGGGATAGACAGAGTTGACGTGGAAAAGCTTTTCCCACTGAGAGTAGGGAAGATTCAAACAAGGGGGCATGACATGAGAATTAAGGGACTGAAGTTTAGGGGTAACATGAGGGGGAACTTCTTTACTCAGAGAGTGGTAGCTGTGTGGAATGAGCTTCCAGTGAAGGTGGTGGAGGCAGGTTTGTTTTTATCATTTAAAAATAAATTGGATAGTTATATGGATGGGAAGGGAATGGAGGGTTATGGTCTGAGCACAGGTATATGGGACTAGGGGAGATTATGTGTTCGGCACGGACTAGAAGGGTCGAGATGGCCTGTTTCCGTGCTGTAATTGTTATATGGTTATATGGTTATATGTTTCGGGTCAGGATCCTTCTTCAGACTGCTACCTGCGGTAAGTGAGTGAATGGCTGTATTACATTCAAGAAGAGTGCTGATTCGATTACTAGCCTATTGTAGGTTGGGAGAGATACTAGTCGTACCATAGTTAGTGGTTAGTTTACTGGGGTGGTATCTGAAGGCCGATACTACTGATCCAGAAAGATATTTCTAAATCCCATTAAGGCAGGCAGGGATTTTACATTCACGCAACTAATCTCCTTGAGGAAGAAAATCTGCCATTCTCAACTAGTCTGGCTTGATTTGACTCAAGACCCACTGAAGCAGTTGATCGCAGTTGACCATGCCCATGTGTGGCCTCAGGCCAAAGCCTGCAGCAGGAAGCCTGGAAGCCCCGAAGACCAGGGAGTCGAGGAGGGAGCCGGTGAAGACAGATGCGAAGATCGGGTCGGTAGAAGTGGGACCGGTGTAATGCTGCCAGCGCCTTCAAGGTCGGCTGCCGGAGACACCTATCGGGACACAGAGGTGGTCAGGTGAGGAGAGAGACATCGACTCGCTGGCCTGTAGCAGCCTGGGACTTATCTGCAGCAGCAGCAGCAACAGCAACAGCCTGGGACTCGGCTGGTCTGGCCGCCGCACCCAGAGGCTGAGCACATCGACCACACGTGGCCGACAGCAGCGGAGCAGCGGCGATTGTCACCAACTGTTATGCTTGGCCATGCCAACCCCGCAATGCCACCAGGACAAGAGACCTTCGTAGTTTGATCAAGTACCCTGCACTTACAACAACTGGGACTTGAAAATGGTGCCAAACTAGCGACGCTGTATACTGTATTAGTGTAAGTAAGTAAATAAGTTTATTGGCCAAGTATTCACATACAAGGAATTTGCATTGGTGCTCTGCCCACAAGTAACAACATGACATACAGTGACGGTTACGAATGACTCAGAAAACACTAAACATTGATAATAATAATAAGACATTAATGATAAAACACCATTGATCAAGCATGTGAACCAACAAAATACCAGATCAAATTGCTATTCATTTGAACTGTATCTGAGATACTTATCTAATATGTATCAAAATGCTTTATGTATAGTGATACTTGTACTGAACTGTATTAAAAAATGAATTTCACTGTACCTTGGTACATCTGACAAATAAAGTACCAGACCATACCATACCATCTGGGCTCACCTGGATCGGGGAGTGTTCCAGGACTTCCAGCATGTGGACCGGACTTTGGATTTCTCTTTGTAAATTGTTCCAAAATATAGCAACTGTGCATTAGTGGGTTGTGCAAAAGAACTTCACTGTGCTGTGTATACGTGACAACAAATATGAGCATGAGCCAAACATTTCCCCCGTCTCTCCTCCCGATGTGATATGTTTCTTTAAAGGCTAAAGAGGCAGATGCTCTGCTTAATATGACTGATTTGCATCCCTCAGACCTTTCCATTCCCCAAACAATTAACGTGTCACTAAATGGCATAATGCCATTAATGCAATCCAATGGCATGAACACTGAATTGTACAGTTAAATCACAAAACAAAAACCAAGCTTACAATGTTAATGTTACCATTTGTCATTTTTCATAATATAAGCATCTATGCAGATACAAGGCAGAAGATAATGCAATGTTAATATCCCATCCAGGATGAAAGAGCTATATGTGCCACACTGTAAGCTTACAACATAGTCTTGACACGATTAAAATGCAGACCTCTCCTGGGTTTGTGAGAAACTTTGTAGTGAAGGACTTGCCAAACTTCCCGCTGTTACATCTTTTCCTTCTGTGACATGTTTTTACTTCACTGCAGGGAATCATTTGTAACCTTAAACTGCTCGATCATTGTGAGGCATGTGTTTTCCCGTTTAATTTAATATTTCATTTTGTGTAACATTTGTGATATAATACTGAAAAATCAGCGTCTCATATTCCGCCTGGGCTGTCTACAACCCAACGGCATGAACATTGAATTGTACAATTCCAGGTTTCCCACTACCCTTCTGTCTATTTCTCTCTCCCTCTGATTTACCCATTTCCTCTCACACACAATTTTCTTTTTAAACCCCAGCTGCAGCTCCCTATCACCTATCCCATCACCCACACACTTCTCTTAAGCCCCTGTCCCACTTACATGTCCTTGGCACACTAATTACATGACCTCGTGGTCGCGTTGAGCCTCGACGGTCCCGCGAAGGTCATGCGCGACTTTATTCGACCGCACAGCCGTCTGGAGCGCGTGACGTCATTTGAAGATGGATGCAAAATGCTGGAGTAACTCAACGGGACCGGCAGCATCTCTGGAGAGAAGCAATGGGTGACGTTTCGGGTCAAGACGCTTCTTTCAGTCTCCACACGAAACATCACCCATTACTTCTCTCCAGAGATGCTGCTGGTCCCGTTGAATTATTCCAGCATTTTGTGTCTATCTTCAATTTTCTTGGCCCCGCTCTGGGAGTTAAAGTGGGGGTGGATCCGGACTGCAACGGCCGTGAGTCCCAGGCTGAGTTTGGCGATCGTTTGCCTGCTTCTGCTGCTGTTAAAGGTGAGATGGTGCGTTGCGCCAGGGTCTTGGGCCTGTCCCACTTTGGCCGTCAGTTCCACGACAGGCTGTTTGGCGCTACAAAAATTTCGGAGCCCCGCGCGATGTCGCGCACAACTACATACCCCTCCACGCTTCTCAGTGGGACCGGCTCCACTTGGCCATACAATGCCCATGCACCTCAACGCGACCAGGAGGTTGCGTAATTTGCGTGCCAAGAACACGTAAGTGGGACAGGCCCTTTACTGAGTGCCCTATCTCCTCAAATCTCCTCCCTCACTGATTCAATCTGCCCACAATCTCTCCCTTTCGGGGCCTGTCCCACGAGCATGCGACCTGCATGCGGCAAGCGTGACCAAACCGGAAGTGGGGGCTGCGTGGAGGTCGAGTGAGTGACGTGATGTTCGAGCGAAGTCCGCGGGAAGTTCGCGCGCGACGTACGGCGTCAAGACGCTGCCTAAGCCCGTCGAGGCGATGCGTACGGTCTCAATGCGGCTGCGGGCTGGCACGTCGTTGCCGCGCGGAATTTTTGAACACTGTCAGTTTGTCGGAGCCCCGCGCGATGTCGGGACCAGCTCCGAACAACTCCATACGGCTCCGGCTATCGAAGTGGGACCGGCCCCGCGAGGCCGTACGGCTCAAGCGACCACGTTAGGTCGCGCTTGCCGCATGGAGTAGCATGCTCATGGGACAGGCCCTTTAGTTCTCCCTTTCCTGGGACTTGATCCCTTTCCTATCAAGTCCCATAATCTACAGCCCTTTGTGTCTCCACTTATCACCTCCCAGCTTCTGTTGCCATCTGTGTCCTTCCCTTCTCTTCCTTACCAGATTCCATTTGCCAATCAACCCCTCCTCACGTTTGCCACTTGGCCCATCTCTCCACATCACCACTTTACAATGGCTACCTCATTCAGTCCAGATGAAGGGACTCAACCCAACATGCTGACAGTCCATTTGGATAGACTTGGTTTATACTCTCTAGAATTTAGGAGATTGAGAGGGGATCTTATAGAAACTTACAAAATTCTTAAGGGGTTGGACAGGCTAGATGCAGGAAGATTGTTCCCGATGTTAGGGAAGTCCAGGACAAGGGGTCACAGCTTAAGGATAAGGGGGAAATCCTTTAAAACCGAGATGAGAAGATCTTTTTTCTCACAGAGAGTGGTGAATCTCTGGAACTCTCTGCCACAGGGGGTAGTTGAGGCCAGTTCATTGGCTATATTTAAGAGGGAGTTAGATGTGGCCCTTGTGGCTAAGGGGATCAGGGGGGTATGGAGAGAAGGCAGTGCGGGATACTGAGTTGGATGATCAGCCATGATCATATTGAATGGTGGGCAGGCTCGAAGGGCCGAATGGCCTACTCCTGCACCTATTTTCTATGTTTCTAGTTTCTATGTTTCTATTTCCTTCTACAGATGCTGAGTTCCTCCAGCAGTAGAAACAAGGAGTTGCAGATGCTGGTTAATACACAAAAGGGACGCAAAGTGCTCGGTAACTCAGCAGGTCAGGCAACATCACATGAGAAAATGGATAGGCGACGTTTCAGGTCAAGATCTTTCTTCGGACTGAAGAATGGTCTTGACGCAAAACATCACCTTTCCATGTTCTCCAGAGTTCCTTCAGCAGTTTGCCATGTGCTGCTGTTATATGGTTTGGTGAAGTTGTCTATTAATGAATTATCCATGGATTGTGACCTTGTCGTGGTGGAGAAGCTTGTGTGGACCTGAGATTCTGAGAGCGATGCCGTCTGGAGCCATGCTCCTGGTAGGGCCTCCCATAGCGGTAAGGTCGAGGGGGAGGTCTCTGACAAAGAGCAATCCAACCAAGACCTCAACGGTGGAACAGGCGGAGGACGATGGCTGACCTTAGTGGAGCGTCACAACGGCTGGGAAGGTGGATGAAGGCTGCAGCAGAAAAGGGTCTCCGGTCAACTTGGACTCTAGGCCACTGGATCCTGACCCAGATCTGTCAAGGACCGTGAGGTGGCTGTCTGTGCACCAGTCTCCCCCACATTAAATAAAGTCATGCACAGGTGTCCTCCATATAACCATATAATAACCATATAACAATTACGGCACGGAAACAGGCCATCTCGACCCTTCTAGTCCGAAAAACGAACCTGCCTCCACCACCTTCACTGGAAGCTCATTCCACACAGCCACCACTCTCTGAGTAAAGAAGTTCCCCCTCATGTTACACCCTCATGCTACCCATATAGGGAATAGTACCCTGGAGACACCCATGGTCAGCCACGAACAACCGAATGGGACCTAGGAAGATTCATGAATAAATCAGATACCTGATGGGTGAGCTAGTTGATATCAATGTATATCTTAATTTCTCACCTACTTGATTTCAGATTATTTCTTGCTGAACTTATTCAAACTATTTTCCATGTTCGCACATACCACAGCATGAAGTGTGCTGATGACTACTACTCAGGACACAAGTAAGGTCAAAATTAAATAAAGCCGACAGATCAGTTTCAACTGATGTTTTAAAAAGCACCGATAGCAGGGCCTTAAGTTAAAGCTTGATATATATAGCTTCATTTTCATGGCATATGACACCATCTCTATGCCCAGACTAGATGATTGTTATGTAATCATTGCCAGATACTTATTGTTCTCAACTTTAACTGCTGATTTATTGTGAAAGTAATCGCTGCACTTTCCCTGATATCTATGTTGATTTTTACATCCAACCTTCCAGTATGTTGCCGCACATGGTATTAGTTCTACAAATTGTTTCAAATGTTCGTCTGCAGTCTGAAAAAAAAAAAAAAATATTGCTTATCATAAGATGTCAGAAAGGAAGAGATTGGAATCATAAGGAACAGTAAATTTGTGTGTTAAGTGAGCAAAGATCCCGAAAAAAATAGCAACTTCAATAAGGAACACCTAGGACACTTTGTAGCTGGTTGAGTGAAACAAAAGCACCTCATAATACACATGAGATCATGACATCTTTTCAAAATAGTTTCACAGAAAAGAAGTAGTAGCTGAGTTGTATTACATTGTATTGTATTTCAAGGGATCACATGCCAATTACTCGAGCATTTAAAGGGCCTGTCGCACGAGCATGCGACTGCATGCAGCTAGCGCAACCTAACGTGGTCGCTTGAGCCGGACGGCCTCGCGGGGCCGGTCCCACTTCGATCACCGTATGGAGTTGTGCGGAGCTGGTCCCGACGGCGCGCGGGGCTCCGAAAAACTGACACTGCCCAAAAATTCCACGAGGCAACGGCCTGCCGGCCCGCAGCCGCATTGAGGCCGTACGCACCGCCTCGACGGGCGTATGCACCGTCTCAACGCCGTACGCAGCATCTTGACGGCGTACGCTTAGCGCAAACTTGCCGCGGACTTCGCTCGAACTTCACGTCAACTCGTACGGAATCACTCGACCTCCACGCGGCCCCCGCTTCCGGTTTGGTCGCGCTCGCCGCATGCAGTCGCATGCTGGTGGGACAGGCCCTGTACGGGGATTTCTCGACCTCCGCGCAGCCCCGGCTTCTGGTTTGGTCGCGCTTGCCGCATGCAGTCGCATGCTCGTGGGGCAGGCCCTTAAGGATTTAAATGTAAGAAAAATGGGCAATTGAATGAGTTAGATAAATCACAGCTATGCCGGGCTAGAGGAAGCTCCCAAGTACAATACTGTATCACATTGGCAAGATTTAATTTATAACAAGCGAGGCAAGCATTTTCATTCACTGTCTCTCAGTCAAAAAGTTGATTATTGACATGATTATAGAGTTACTGTCAGCTTCAGGATCAGGAAAAATTGCTTTACACGTTTCTCTAAAGGACATTTTCTTACTTCATCTTAAATGAACTGTGCAAATGTTATTTGTAGATATTTAGTTGACATGCTAACTTTATAGATGATTTATACCTACTGCTCCTTGGACATGCATAGTACTCTCTTTACAGTCACACAGTAATGGAGACATGGAGCATAGAAACAGGCCCTTTGGCCCAAGTCATCCATGCTAACTGAGATAACCAACTAAACTAGCCCCTTTTGCCCACATTTGGTCCAAATCCCTCTAAACTTTTCCTATCCATGCAAGTGGCTTTGTCCAAATGTATTTTAAATGTATTTTAATACACTTATGATGGACATTATAATTTTATTTTCATTGTATTGGAACGGAGATAAAATTTAATTTTCTCCCTCTAGAATATTAATCAGAATCACTGCATGTTCTCTGAAAGCAGTGTTTGTATTTGCCTGCAAGTTAGCTCAAATGTTCACCATACAAGTGGCAGGCAGAAAATGCTGGAAGTACTCAGCAGGACAGGTGGATTTGTGAAGAGAGAAAGAGAAGTTAACTTTTCAACAGTTAGTATGTGCCATAGATGAGAAAGGCTATTAGAAAGTAAAAGAGACAGGAAAAGTATAGAGTGAAAATAAAGGCAAAAGGGAAGGCCATTGAGGGGTTGAGGTAGTAGAGGTTAAGTTCACAGCAGAAGCATTATCAGCACCTGCTGACTGAACAAACACAAACAACTGTTACAATCCAAACATGATTGAAAGACAGGATGCCATTTCTCAAACTTCTGCTAAGCTCCATTGCAGAGGACACAGGTCAGTGGGAATGAATGATGAGTAGACACAAGGAATTGCAAATACAAATGCAAACGCAAAACACAATGTGCTGGAATAACTCAATGGACCAGGCAGCATCTGTGGAGGGAATGGATCTGGGCAGGACCCTTCTTCAGCCACAATGATGAGTGGATCGATTTGTTTAGTAACTGAGCAAAACATTTAATCGGTATTTGGATTCCCTGATATAAGCAAATTGCATCATGAAGAGCAAGGGATTTCTCTGGCTGCTCCGATTTCCTCCGATACTCCGAATACGTACAGGTTTGTAGAAACATAGAAACATAGAAATTAGGTGCAGGAGTAGGCCATTCGGCCCTTCGAGCCTGCACCGCCATTCAATATGATCATGGCTGATCACCCAACTCAGTATCCCGTACCTGCCTTCTCTCCATACCCCCTGATCCCCTTAGCCACAAGGGCCACATCTAACTCCCTCTTAAATATAGCCAATGAACTGGCCTCAACTACCCTCTGTGGCAGAGAGTTCCAGAGATTCACCACTCTCTGTGTGAAAAAAGTTCTTCTCATCTCGGTCTTAAAGGATTTCCCCCTTATCCTTAAGCTGTGACCCCTTGTCCTGGACTTCCCTAACATCGGGCACAATCTTCCTGCATCTAGCCTGTCCAACCCCTTAAGAATTTTGTAAGTTTCTATAAGATCCCCTCTCAATCTCCTAAATTCTAGAGAGTATAAACCAAGTCTATCCAGTCTTTCTTCATAAGACAGTCCTGACATCCCAGGAATCAGTCTGGTGAACCGTCTCTGCACTCCCTCTATGGCAATAATGTCCTTCCTCAGATTTGGTAGGTGGCTTTGGTTAAATTATAAATGGTTCCTAATGTGCAGGGTGGTGCTAATGTATGGGGTGATTGTTTGTTGACGTGGACTTAATGAGCCGAAGGGCCTGTTTCTATGCTGTTTATCCAAAATCTAAAGAGTAAAGTTTGGATATAAAAATCCATTCATGTTTTGCAGCTATCACTGCATATATTACTCCAACTTATAGTAAAGGTTGGAGCTGCATTAGATAGAAACTGTAATTTATATTGTCACATAAATATGTGTTGGAGACAACTTGGACACTCATTTTCACAACCAAACTCTTAGTTTCTCCAAAGTAATGCATTGAATCAAATGTTCACATCATAACTGAGTGTTTAAAATGTTGGATGGGAAGTGCTTTCAACCTTCCCGATTGTGTTGGATTGTAACAGTTATACACATTTGTTCACAGCCGAGACTGGCAATGAGTCTGCTGGGAATTCAACCCCTACTGCCTTCACCATATAGGTGACCTTCTCTTTTGATCTTATTTTCACTCTATATTTTTTCTCTCTCTTTCCTTTCTAATAATCAGCAATGCTGCAAAGTACCAATATGTGATGAGCTCCTTCGTTGTTGCAGAAGGGTCAAGTGTTTTATTGTCACATGCCCTGAAACGGAACAATGAAATTGTCACTTGCAGCAGCACAACAGATATAGCAGTCTGTAAAATCCATTATGCAACAAAAAAAAGTTTAGTGTATATACTGAACTTATATGTGTGTGTGTATTTAGTTAAGTTTATTACTGTCATTTGTACCGAGGTACAGTGAAAGGCTTTTGTTGCATGCTATACAGTCAGCCGAAAGACAATACATGATTGCAATCGAGCCATTTACAGTGTATAGATGATATATGATAAGGGAATAACATTTAGTGCAAGGTCAAGCCAGTAAAGCCCAATCAAGGATCGGAGTAAGGACAGATCTGAGAGGAGTTTAAGAAGATCATAGTTAAAGTAAGAAATGTTTCTGTAAAAATAGAGATTTAAGATTGTGGAGCGGTTGTAATATGAGTTTGTTGGTTTGTTTCTGTAGCTAGCACGCAAAAGTCATCTTGGAAGATTGTTTGTGTGTATGTGTATGTGTATGTGTATATATATATATATTTTTTTTAAACAGACAAATAAACAAACATAATAGTGCAAAGTCAAAAATAATGTCCCCGAGTTTATGTAGTTTGGAGCCTATTTGGAGGTTATAGTGTTTAATAGTCTGATAGTTGTAGGGAAAGAACTGCTCCTGAACCAGAACTTTTCAGTTTACAGGCTCCAAAATCATCTTCCCAATGGCAGGAGTGAAATTAGAGTGTGGCCAGGGGGTCACTGATGATGCTGGCTGCCTTTTTGAGGTAGCGACTTGGAGATTCATTTGATTGAATTGAATTGAATTTCCTTTATTGTCATTCAGACCTTATGGTCTGAACGAAATTTTGTGCCTGCAGTCATACATACAATGATACAATAATAACCAACAATAAACACAAATTAACATCCACCACAGTGAGTCCTCCAAACACCTCCTCACTGTGGTGGAGGCAAAAATCTTAGGGCTGCAGTCTCTTCCCTCTTCTCCCTCTGCGCTGAGGCAATTCCCCACCGGGCGATGGTACAAACAGTCCCGCAGCTCACCGAACCCCGCGAACGGGCCGGCTCAAACACTGCGGCCCGGGGTGGTCGAAGCCGCCGCACCTCCAGTCGAGCACACGCAGCCGCCGGCCCGCGGCTGAACCCAGGACTCTGGACACCGCCGCCAGAACGTCGTCCCAGTCACCGGAGCACCGTCCCAGCCCCCGGACCGGATCGCCCTCACGTGAGTACCGTTCCACCCTCGAGCTGGGCCACTCCAGCGGGAGTACCGTTCCACCCTCGGGCTGGCCACTCCAGCGGGAGTGCCGTTCCTCCCTCGGGCTGGGCCACTCCAGCGGGAGTGCCATTCCTCCCTCGGGCTGGGCCACTCCAGCCCCTCACCATACCGCTCTCACGGGAGCACCGTTCCATCCCGGGCTGGGCCGGGAGCGAGCCCAGGACGAGTCCTGTCAGCTGCCTCCAGAGTCCCGAGGTCGCCGGCTCCGCTAGGCCTCAGCGTAGATGGAGGCAAAGAAGGGGGATATGACAAAAAGGTCGTATTCCCCCGAAGGGAGTGACAGCAGCCCCCGTTTCACCCCCCACCCCCCTCCCCACATAAACACAGCCTAAAAACCAAAAACATAACTAGACAAAACGAAAAAAAACAACACAAAAAAGTAAAAGACAAACGGACTGCAGGCGAGCCGCAGCCGTTCCCAGCGCCGCCACTTCCGGATGGTGGGGAGATCGGTACCCGTGATGGGCTGGGCAGTGTTTACCACTTTTTGCATTGTTCTTGTTTCCTGGACATTCGAGTCGGAGAGATGTTCTCCACTGTGTGCTGGGAGAAGTTCAAGAGAGTATTTGTTGATATACTGAATCGATCAATCTTCTCAGGAAGTAGCGATGTTACTGGGCTTTCTTTATGGTTGCACTGATGTACTGGGTCCAGGACAGGTCATCAGAGATATGCCCAATAACATGAAGCCTTTACACCATTCTGTCGATGAGAGGGATAGACAGAGTTGATGTGGATCAGCTTTTCCCTTTGAGAATAGGGAAGATTCAAACAAGGGGACATGACTTCAGAATTAAGGGACAGAAGTTTAGGGGTAACATGAGGGGGAACTTCTTTATTCAGAGAGTGGTAGTGGTGTGGAATGAGCTTCCAGTGGAAGTGGTGGAGGCAGGTTCGTTGGTATCATTTAAAAATAAATTGGATAGGCATATGGATGAGAATGGAATGGAGGGTTATGGTATGAGTGCAGGCAGGTGGGACTAAGGGAAAAAAGTTGTTCGGCACGGACTTGTAGGGCCGAGATGGCCTGTTTCCGTGCTGTAATTGTTATATGGTTATATGGTTATAAGACAAGTTTGTGGCTTCTCATCTTTCCTCTTTCAAAGTCCACAATCAGTTTCTAGGTCTCGCTACCGTTGAGAGCAAGGTTGTTGTTCTGGCACCGTCTAGGTAAATGCAGAATCATGTCTCTGACAAACCTAATAGAAGACAGAAAAATAAGGGAGCTCACAATTCCAGTCCATCAATGAATGAATAGCCTCTGGTCTGCTGTGGTAAGTTTTAGCTAAATGGTGACACAGGTATGTTGCATCTCCTCAGTAGATAAGATAGTCCTGTTTGCAGCCATGCCTGAAGAACACTCAGGTATATGTGATAAATCCCAATTACAATTCCAATGGCATCCATTTTGATCAAGGTAAAAGTCGCCACCATCTTTTAATATTTCAATGCAATGCCATCATCTGCAGAAGAGAGATTGGTGAGGCTTACTTTGGTTGTAGACTCAGCCAGACAAGATGCATGTTAAAGTCATCACACAGAGACTATTTTCACCACACAATTGAAAGGTTGTGATAGCTCAAGAGAGCTGAAGAGATACATCAGGGTGTTACATGTTATGGAGAGTTTTGTTTTCAAGTAGAATTTGGAAAATTTGGGATTATTCCCACTGTAGCACAGGGGACAGCGGGAAGAATTATGGAGCTTTATAGAGTCATGAGGGGCATCGAGAGGGAGGAATGTCTGGGGTAGGGAAACCTAAAATTGGAGGCCATAGGTTTAATTTGTGAGGGGAAATATTCAAAGGCGATCTGAGGGGCAAGATCTCCCAGCATAACATTTACAAAAACATTTGGACAGGTACATGAATAGGAAACAAGTAAAGGCATATAGGCCATGGCAGGGAGATGCGATTAGTAGTTGGCATGGACAAGTCATCCATGCTGTATAAGTCTATGACTCTTCCCTTGCATTCCTCATTGTATCTCTTTCGGTCTGTTGTTGCCTCTTTAGTATAGTTTAGATTTTTAGTTCAGTCTACTTTAGTTTATTGTCACATGTACCGAGGCACAGTGGAAAGCTTTTGTTGGGTGCCAACCATTTAGCAGAAAGACAAAACATGATTACAATCTAACCATTTACAATCGATAGATACATGATAAGGGAATAACATTTAGTGCAAGGTAAAGCCAGCAAAGTCCGATAGTCCAAGGATTACCAATGAGGTAGATAGTAGTTCGGCACTGCTCTCTTGTTGTGGTGGGATGATTCAGTTGCCTGATAACAGCTGGGAAGAAACTGTCCCTGAATCTGGTGTAACTTCTTTAACACCATTGTTGGATGCAAATAAAGTGTTAAGCTATTTTCAGTTTCCACTTATTCCCTCAGAATGAGAAACAAAGAAATTAGAGCGGGACGGTGGCGCAGTGGTAGAGTTGCTGCCTTACAAAGCTTGCAACGCCGGAGACCCGGGTTCGATCCTGACTACGGGTGCTATCTGTATGGAGTTTGTACATTCTCCCCGAATTCTTCGGTTTCTTCCCACTCTCCAAAGACTTAGGTTAATTGGCTTGATAAATGTAAAAAAGAATTGTCCCTAGTGGGTGTAGGATAGCGTCAATGTGCAGGGACCACTAGTCAGCGCGGTCCCGTTCGGCCAAAGGGCCTGTTTCCGCGCTGTATCTCTAAACTAAACTTAACTAAACAACCAAAGAATAGTTATCAATTAAAAGCTCTCCACGTTAAAAATAAGAAAACGTTCACATTTCATGGGTGCCCTCTTAATCTTGGGAACTCAACAAATTTTGAACTCTGAGATAAATATTCAACTGAGATTTATTTGTTTCAAAGCTTTGTAAACTGTTTCATATTTCACTCTGGTACTCCTTTCTGAATATGTTTCAGTAGTAATTACTTGCATATGTTTATTGTACCATTGTATCAGAGCAGTGTTCTCACTCCTTCATTGCACTGGTAATCCTAAGGGATGTTCTAATAATTCAGAACATGAATTCACATTCCAGCATAGCAGTTTTGTGATTCATTTAAAAGAAAAATTGTTTTTAGACTTTATTGGGAAAGTGCTCCTACAATGTGCCTTGGGACTCGCATGAGATGCTGAGATGCATTTATATTACTCTCTCAATGCTCCTCCCAACTCTTTTTGATCCAATTTGATTTAGGCGTGATTCTCTAAATTAATTTACAGGATGTGCATCTCAGGCAGGTCAGCACTTATTGCAGTTATTACAAAGTTTCTGTTTGAGAAGTTGGTGGTATTTGTCTTCCAGAACACTGCTGAAGTTGAATGAAAGTCAGTGCTTCCAAAGTCCTTTGGCAGGGAATTCCAGGGTTTGGATCCAGCGATGATAACTGACCTGCGACACATATTTCCAAGACAGACACAAAATGCTGGAGTAACTCAGCGGGACAGGAAGCATATCTGGAGAGAAGAAGAGATGGGTGACGATTCGGGTTGAGACCCTTCTTCTTCCTTCCTACACATGTATTTCCAAGTCGGGATGGTGACTGACTCAGAGCGGAATCTGCAATAATGGTTCTCCCAGACATCTGCTTCCCTACTAGATGTCTGTTGGTACGTTGGGGGGTAGCTGTTGGATACAGAGATGAGTAACCAAATCCTCCCAGGTATTTATGAAGGGGAGCCTTGATGCCAGACTGGAATCTATCCAATCATTCACACATGCTGTTATATTTTATATCTCCTTTCCCAAACACTGCAGGTTTCCCAGAAAATATGGCTTTGCTTCACTTAACTTCTACCTGTCAGGTAATCGTCATGCAAATGCCTTTTAAATATACTTTGTTACTCTCCTGCATTACTTTTTTCTGACATGTGGATAGTTATTTCCATAGGACCCCCTTCATTGTCATCTCCAGCCTTTCAACCTATATCTCATTTGCCCATCTTCTTTAATAAAACAATTGCAATGTCACCCCCTTCCCCCTGACTAGTTGGGTACTCTCCTCCCAAATATAATGCATCAGATATAAAAAAACAAACCTTCTTCTGTCTCAGAACTAGTGTCACTAAAACTTGTGAACTACCCTAACTAACATCACTTAATGCTTCATTATGTATAATTCACTACCTCCTGCAGGTGACATCCATTGAACGGACTGTTACCACATTGCCATGCTCATGTAATCCAAACCAGGAGCTGACTTTGATATCAGCAAACATTTCGTCCTTCTTTGGTAAGGCTGTCAATGCTCTTGACACTCCTTTTCTTCAGAGCATTGCGCAGTATCCCTTATATCGAATATGCCTGTCCTCATATGTTTATAGAACCCTTCAGATCCTTTGGGAGACATTAAAACATTAATCTTTCCATTTGAAAGACCTGTCTTCCCATCATACGCCTTTTATTTTAGTCATTACCCTTTTGGAATGCAAAACACATTGCTGTGATAAATCAAACTGCTACTGGTGTCATGTCTAATTAATGTCTAAAGGTAGGACAGCAGAGGCTTTCCAATGAAACTACTGTACAACAGGAGGCTTTTGACTTACATTGTCATAATCACTCATTCAATAAAAGTAGTCAAATATTGATAACCAAATGAAGAAAGTAATTATAATCAAGGATCATCGGTTTGATTTGCTTGTGTTTAACCTTTTCTTAAAAGCAATCATGAATAAACTTCAATCTTTATGCCTTTCAAGCATCAAGAGTGTTTTATTGTCATATGTCCCGAAACGGAACAATGAAATTCTTACTTGCTGCAGCACAACAGATATGTAAACACAGTACTCTGTAAACAACATGATAATTAACAAAAATAAGTTGGAATGGAATATTTTCTTGTCACATGTGACAAGGCACAGTGAAACTCTTTGCTTGCATGCCCAAGGTATACAAATAGTGGCCACCTACGGCTCTGACAAAGTTACAAAGTACACCGGCTCCACTTTTGGTCTCCCCCCCTCCCCCCCCCCCCCCCCCCCCCCCCCCCCCCCCCCCCCCTCCACCCCTCCCTCTCCCCCACCCATGCCGGATCCTCCATTGTTCTTCTCCCTCTCTCACAGCGGCCCCACGCTCTCATCGACCAACCACCGCGGGTCGACCCGCAAGGTTTTGCCACCACTGCCAAGTTCAGTATATATAAAAAACAAACACAAAGAAAAAAAAAAATACCCCCATGTCAATGTAGTTTGGAGCTTAGTCAGAGGTTGTTTTGTTTAATACCCCGATGGGAAGAAGCTGCTCCTGAACCTGGACGTTAGTTTTCAGACTCCTATACCTTCTTCAAGTTCAAGTGAGTTTATTGTCATGTGTCCCTGATAGGACAATGACATTCATCCCAATGGCAGGGGTGAAATGAGAGCATGGCTAGTGTGGTGTGGGTCCCTGATGCTGCCGGCTGCCTTCTTGAGGCAGTAACTCCAATGGATCCCTTTGATTGTGGGGAGGTCAGTAACCCAGACTGATTCCTGGGATGTCAGGACTGTCTTATGAAGAAAGACTGGATAGACTTGGTTTATACTCTCTAGAATTTAGAAGATTGAGAGGGGATCTTATAGAAACTTACACAATTCTTAAGGGGTTGGACAGGCTAGATGCAGGAAGATTGTTCCCGATGTTGGGGAAGTCCAGGACAAGGGGTCACAGCTTAAGGATAAAGGGGAAATCCTTTAAAACCGAGATGAGAAGAACTTTTTTCACACAGAGAGTGGTGAATCTCTGGAACTCTCTGCCACAGAGCGTAGTTGAGGCCAGTTCATTGGCTATATTTAAGAGGGAGTTAGATGTGGCCCTTGTGGCTAAGGGGATCAGGGGGTATGGAGAGAAGGCAGGTACGGGACATTGAGTTGGATGATCAGCCATGATCATATTGAATGGCGGTGCAGGCTCGAAGGGCCGAATGGCCTACTCCTGCACCTAATTTCTATGTTTCTATGTTTATGTAACTCCAATGGGTCCCTTTGATTGTGGGGAGGTCAGTACCCATGATATGGGCTGGGTAGTGTTCACCACATTTTACAATCTTCTTCATTCTTGGGCGTTTGAGTTGCTGAACCAGGCCAAAAATACATTTTAAATATTCTGCAACATCAAAATGCTGAATGTAATGGTGGAATATGAAAAGTAAAGTCACCTCTGGTCTGAATGTACGATTGCACTGACATTGGTACTGTCCAAGGCCGACCACATTTCCCAATACAGGGTGAGGGGATATTGAGGGCAGTGGAGGCCAAGTCACTGGATGGATTTAAGAGAGGGTTAGATAGAGCTCTAGGGGCTAGTGGAGTCAAGGTATATGGGGAGAAGGCAGGCATGGGTTATTGATAGGGGACGATCAACCATGATCACAATGAATGGCGGTGCTGGCTCGAAGTGCTGAATGGTCTCCTCCTGCACCTATTTTCTATGTTAACTGAACTATTCCATCAACTACAAGAGAGCGGTCCTGAACTACTATCGACCCCATTGGAGACAAATTATCATTAATCGGACTTTACTGGACTTTACCTTGCACGAAACTCACTTCATTAACTTTACCTGCAATTTGCATCCTGCGTCAAATTCACGGACCATCTCCGATACCTCCATGTATCTGTAGTCTGTGGATGGCTTGATTGTAATCTTATGTTGGCTTTCCACTGACTGGATAGCACACAACAAAAGCTTTTCACTGTACTTTGGTGCACGTGACAATAAACTAAACAAAAACTAAACTAAACGGCATGTGCCTGCTGTCTGTCTCTTCCACTACGAGTGCACCTCATGTATAGTATATTAAATCCAGCTTCCGAATGATAGACAGGAACATATCCCCACCTCACGCCAACACATCCCCATGCCTCTACCAGATTTCTTCACATCACACTTCAGAAATGCATGTTGATCAGTCCCATGGAGTTGCACTAAGAATCGCAAAGATGAAACTTTTAGGCACATGCAGAGACCCAGGCTGTTCCTGCTGAGCATCACTGACACCATTCCGGGCTAGTGCATCTCACAGCATCAGTGCTGGCTCAGTTGGAATAACTCTCACTTCTCTGAGTCAGGTGGATGAGCACTCCAGAAACGTAGATGCTGATGAGCACCGCCGGTGAGAGCATCATTTGTAAGGTTGCGGGGGAAAAGGTCAGGGAATGGGACTGTTTAGGGAGGAAGGGCAGATGGTGGTTAGTTCCGAAGATAGACACAATATGATGTGGCAGCTCAGCGGGACAGGCATCATCTCTGGATAGAAGGAATGGGTGACGTTTTGGCTCGAGACCCTTCTTCAGGCTTGGAAGGGGCTTGGCCCTAAACGTCACACATTCCTTCTATCCAGAGATGCTTCCAATCCTGCTGAGCTACTCCAACATTTTGTGTCTATCTTCAGGGATTGGGGCTGTTCTTCCAGGAGCCAGCACATGCACAATAGACTGAATAGCTTCCCGTGAGTAAAAAGATAGACAATAGACAATAGGTGCAGGAGTAGTTCATTCGACCCTTCGAGCCAGTACCGCCATTCAATGTGATCATGGATGATCATCCCCAATCAGTACCCCGTTCCTGCCTTCTCCCCATATCCCCTGACTCCGCTATTTTTAAGAGCCCTATCTAGCTCTCTCTTGAAAACATCCAGAGAACCTGCCTCCACCGCCCTTTAAGGCAGAGAATTCCACAGACTCACCACTCTCTGTGAGAAAAAGTGTTTCCTCGTTTACGTTCTAAATGGCTTACTCCTTATTCTTAAACTGTGGCACCTGGATCTGGACTCCCCCAACACCGGGAACATGTTTCCTGCCTCTAGCGTGTTCAAACCCTTAACAATCTTATACGTTTCAATGCAATGTTTCAATGCGACCATCCTTCTAAACTCCAGAGTGTACAAGTCCAGCTACTCCATTCTCTCAGCATATGGCTCTTATGCATTTAACTGGACCCTAAAATGCCACTGTGCAAGACCTGTGTGCCCGTTTCTTCCAAAAGTGTGAAAGTACTCATGTGTGATCTGTTATCACAGCAGGTGTTCTCAAAGTAATGGTTCTTATCAGGAGCCGTTGTGGCGTACAGTTCAGTTATCAGTTCTAGGAGCAGAATTGGACCATTGGGCCCATCAAATTTACTCTGCCATTCAATCATGGCTGGTGTATCTTTCCCTCTCAGGAACCCCATTCTTCTGCCTTCTCCCCATAACACCTGACACCCTTACTAAATAAAAGTAACATTAGCAAATTTGCAGATGACACAAAGCTGGGTGGCAGTGAGAACTGTGAGGAGGATGCTATGAGAATGCAGGGTAACTTGGACAGGTTGGGGGAGTGGGCAGATGCATGGCAGATGACGTTTAATGTGGATAAATGTGAGGTTATCCACTTTGGTAGCAAAAGCAGGAAGGCAGACTATTATCTAAATGGCGTCAAGTTGGGAAAAGAGGAAGTACAACAAGATCTGGGGGTCCTTGTACATCAGTCTATGAAAGTAAGCATGCAGGAACAGCAGGCAGTGAAGAAAGAGAATGGCATGTTGGCCTTTATAACAAGAGGAATCTAATATAGGAGCAAAGAGGTCCTTCTGCAGTTGTACAGAGCCTGAGTGAGACTACACCTGGAGTATTGTGTGCAGTTTTGGTCCCCTAATTTGAGGAAGGACATTCTTGATACCTTCCCTTAATTTAAGTTTGAGGGGCGGTCTCCACCCACACAGTGCCCCCTCTTGCTATTGAGGGAGTGCAGTGTAGGTTTACCAGTTTAATTCCCGGGATGGCGGGACTGTCATATGTTGAGATAATTGAGCAGCTGGGCTTGTACACTCTGGTGTTTAGAAGGATGAGAGGGGATCTCATTGAAACATGTAAGATCGTTAAGGGCTTGGACAAGCTAGAGGCAGAAAACATGTTCCCGATGTTGGGGGAGTCCAGAACCAGGGGCCACAGTTTAAGAATAAGGAGTAAGCCATTTAGAATGGAGACGAGGAAACACTTTTTCTCACAGAGAGTGGTGAGTCTGTGGATTTCTCTGCCTCAGAGGGCGGTGGAGGCAGGTTTTCTGGATGCTTTCAAGAGAGAGCTAGATAGAGTTCTTAAAGATAGCAGAGTCAGGGGATATGGGGAGAAGGCAGGAACGGGGGACTGATTGGGGATGATCAGCCATGATCACATTGAATGGTGGTGCTGGCTCGAAGGACTGAATGGCCTAATCCTGCACCTTTTGTCTATTGTCTCATCAAGAATCTGTGAATCTCCGGCTTGTAAATATCCATTGACCGGGCCTCCACAGCCGTCCGTGGCAATGAATTCCACAGATTCACCATCACTATCATGCTTGGAGCAGAGAATAGGACAGGCAATGGGCACCTGATTTGGTGGATTGGTGATGGAAGTGGTAATTTGGAGCACGGATTGGAACAATCGTTACCCTTCTACAGAAAGTAGAAACACCACCTGCAAAACATCAGCCCATCAGAGAAAAATCTAAGCATGTCTTCCATGGTAGACACTTGAGCAACTGCTGGGGCAAGGACTATCCCTTTAAATAATGTTCAAATAGACGTCATAAAGTCAAAAGGTCATAAGAAATAGGAGTAAGATTAGAATTAGGCCATTCGGCCTATCAAGTCTACTCCGCCATTCAATCATGATCTATCTCTCCCTCCTAACCCCATTCTGCTGCATTCTCCCCATAACCTCTGATACCTGTACTAATTAAGAATCTATCAATCTCTGCCTAAAAATATCCACTGACTTGGCCTCTACAGCCTTCTGTGGCAAATAATTCCACAGATTCACCACCCTCTGACAAAATAAATGTCTCCTCATCACCTTCCTGAAAGAATATCCTTTAATTCTGAGGCTATGACCTCTATTCTAGACCCTCCCACATCCACTGCATCAAAGCCTTTCACTATTCTGTATATTTCAATGAGGTCCCCACTCATTCTTCTAAACTCCAGCAAATACAGGTCCAGTGCCAACAAACACTCATTGTAGGTCAACCTACTGATTCCTGGGATCATTCTTGGAAACCTCCTCTGGACCCGCTCCAGAGCCAGCACATCCTTCCTCAGATCCAGAACAAGGGGTCACAGTCCAGAGCAAGGGGTCACAGTTTAAGGATAAGGGGGAAATCTTTTAGGACCGAGATGAGAAAAACATTTTTCACACAGAGAGTGGTGAATCTCTGGAATTCTCTGCCACAGAAGGTAGTTGAGGCCAGTTCATTGGCTATATTTAAGAGGGAGTTAGATGTGGCCCTTGTGGCTAAAGGGATCATGGGGTATGGAGAGGAGGCAGGTACGGGATACTGAGTTGGATGATCAGCCGTGATCATATTGAATGGCGGTGCAGGCTCGAAGGGCCGAATGGCCTACTCCTGCATCTATTTTCTATGTTTCTATGTTTCTATGTTCCTATATGGTTCCCAAAATTGCTCACAATATTCCAAATTACCAGCGCCTTATAGAGACTCAACATTACATCCCTGTTTGTGTACACAAGCCCTCTTGAAATAAACGTTACCATTGAGTTTGCCGTCCATCCTATATTACAGAGTCCTTTCTTGGTCAAGACCGATTATGACTCCCAGCACAAAGTACATGCTGCAACATTGCAATAGGGTCATCAAAGATGTGCTGCACAACAATTGCTGTCACTGCTGTGTGTCCCGCAGTCTCACTGTACTGACATGTTACACCCTCAGTTCAATTTTCCATTGTGTGCTTTGACTGCAGAAAGGGGCCCATTGTACATTTTAATTTAATTAAAAACAGGGCTGTACATGAATAAATTCTTTGAGGCACTGTTTAAAACATTTGGTGTTGATAACAGTGTAACAGCATTTGCATAAGGTAATTAGCTACAAAATCTGAGCGGATATGAATAAAAAACTCTTTACTCGACAAGTACTGAGGTTTGGAGGTCGTTGTTTAGTTTAGTTTGGTTTTGTGTTACAGCGCGGAAACAGACATATCGGCCAACCGCGTACGAGCCGATCAGTGATCCCTGTACACTAACACTATCCTACACACACATTTACAGTTATACCAAGTCAATTAACCTCCAAACCTGTACGTCTTTGGAGTGTGGGAGGAAATCGGACATCCCGGAGAAAACCCACGCGGTCACGGGGAGAACGTACAAACTCCGTACAGACGTGCACCCATAGTCAGGATCGAACCCGGGTCTCTGGCACTGTAAGGCAGCAACTCTACCGCTGCGCCACCCTGCCACTCTACCCAGGTCAACTGCTTGGAAGGCAGCTATGCTCACCGCTATATGCTTACCAACATCAATGTGTGATAGGGTGATGTGTACAGACTCAAGCACAGCTAATTGGAGCAATAATTGTAGGAGGAAATTATTGCAGGAGGGTGGGGGAGGAGCATGTATGGCATGAACTGGGCTGCTCTGCAAAAGGCTGCTATTGACAAAGTGAGTCAATGGGCCCTTATTCCGTACTGCTCTTGTCTAACATTATATGATACTGTGGATGATGAAGATGACATTTTCCAACTCCATAACTGCACTTTGTTGTGATCTTGCCAAAAAATGAGCTTGTGAGTGTGATGACTCAGCTCATATTCTGTAGACATTCATTTGTGTAGTTTGACCCTCTTGATTTTATTAATTTGACTTTTTTTTTCTGTTTTCACCTCTGACGCTTGCAAGGTTGGACAGTATAAAACCCTGGAGTGACTGGAGCTGACCTTCGAATCTCTTGTCTTATTCAGCACAAAGCTATTAATTCTCATTTCTGCAACTTCAGCCCTTGAAAGACATAACCTTACTTCTGTGGCTCCTAGATTTGATTATACTAGTGCACTTCTTTCCCGTCTCTCAACCTCTATCTTCCATAAATCTCAGCTTCTGTAAAGATCTACAACCCACATACAGCCTGGTCAGTCTATCACCCACGTCCTGTTACTTTCTTTGCTTGTTCCTTTAAAATCGCCATCCTCATCTTCAAATTTCATCATTGTCTTGTCCCATGCTATGTCTTTCAGAAGGAACTGCAGATGCTGGAAAATCGAAGGTACACAAAAATGCTGGAGAAACTCAGTGGGTGCAGCAGCATCTATGGAGCGAAGGAAATAGGCAACGTTTCGGGCTGAAACGTTGCCAATTTCCTTCGCTCCATAGATGCTGCTGCACCCGCTGAGTTTCTCCAGCATTTTTGTGTACCTCCCATGCTATGTCTGATGCCCCATTCATTCTTTTCCATTGGCATCCTCATTGCCTTTTTTGCCAGTGTTTTTGATTCCTTTCATTGTCACTTCCTTCCTAATCTTTCTACTTTCCAATACTTAATTAAAATCAAACATTTTGCCAATGGTTTTAGTCATCTGTTGGTCAGTCTAGTCAGCCTATTTCTGCTGTGGTCTACATTAAGATGCTTCTTTATAATGCACAAGGACACAGTCGGAATGCAGGTTTGTAGCAGATCATTGCTAGTTATTCACACTCTTTGTAGCAGGTATTGGGTATTCTGCCAGCTCAAAGACTAGGATCAGTTACAAATTCCAGTGGGGAAGGGGACATAAGACGGCAGCAGGTGTAACTTTCTTATTCCCAGCCTCAGAGCGCCAGAGATCCAGGTTTGATCTTGACCTCGGGCGCTGTCTGTGCGGAGTTTGCATGTTCTCCCTGTGACTGCGCGGATTTCCTCTGGATGCTCTGGTTTCCTGCCGCATCCCCAAGACGTGCAGGTTCGTCGGTTAATTTGCCTCTAAAATTGCCCCTAGTGTGTAGGGAATCTATGAAAGAGTGGGATGACATAGTACTAATGTGAATGGATGATCAGTAGTTGACGTGGACTTGGTGGGCTGAAGGGCCTCTTTCCTTGTTGTATCTCTAAACTATTCCATGGACCAATAATTTTCATTCAAGTGAATGGGGATTCCAATATTACACTAGTCTGGTCTGGTGTGGGTTTGGAGATATAGCTACCCTCAGTGATGGCACCTGTCATTCAGTAAGCCCCAGCTTTATGATGGGTGTGCATTGCTCCTGGACTTATTTCAGTAAAATGGCTGATTACCCACAAATCCAGAATGATTTTGCCCCAAAATACAAAAGATATGATGGATAGACACAAAAATGCTGGAGTAACTCAGTGAGACAGGCAGCATCTCTGGAGAGAAGTCACATGTCAAGTCAAGTCATATTTATTTATATAGCACATTTAAAAAACAACTCTCGTTGGCCAAAGTGCTTTACATTTTAGGCTGAGTTACCAGCATCTGCACAGTTCCTTCCTACACGTTAGAAAGGCGGATATCAGCTATGCATTGATGCCACAATTATAGTTCCTGTAATATGGGAAGTAGTTAGCAAACATCTATCTCTTTTCATGGAACGCCAGCATGTGTTATTGTCAAATTGAATTTTATCATGCAGTTACGTGATTGCGTGTTGGCTAATTTGTCAGATCTAGTGGCGAAAGCCGGAGGCAATAATGAAGTGTACTGGGAATTTGTTGTGGGGAATGATTAACAGAAGTCAACAGAGTGGTTTGCAAGAAACCTGACCACTGAAACAGAAACCATTTTAATTCAGATATCGAGTTAATCAAATACACATTCACCGAATTGCTGCCTTTTCTATTTCCAATAATTCAGGGAGATTGATATATGTGTAGCTGCATCCTGTGCCCATGGAGAACTATATAAATTGATGTTTTCCTTTCAATAATAGAGCTGTAACGTAAATGATATACCTACGCATCCCAGTCTGTCTGTTGTCAGCATAATTAGTGGAAGATGTCTGCAGTGTGGGAGGTGTGAGCTTCAGTCACTTTCACTGTTCCTGACTAAGTAAAGCAATTTATGGCAGGCATAGTGTGATGATTTTGTCTTCTGACTAAAACACTTTCCATTTTCTTTCCATTACACAAAATTGCAACTCATCATCAAGCCAGAAGCTATAATTGTTCCGCTGCATTGTAATTTACAGGCACAATCAGGCAGCAAAGCTGTGCCATGGAACTGGATCCATTAAACAGTGAGTTACATTTAAGATGGGGCTTGTGCAATCAGGTTTGTGTCAGAGGTGACATTTTGCATTCATTTGACTGTTATTTGCTAGTCAAATGAGATACACAGAGCCATACCTCACAATGTGACATTTTACAATGGCTAACTTCCAACTCGGTCAAACTTTTCACCTTTTCGGAAAAGAAAGTTGTGTTCAAATAAAAACCCAATGAATTGCCTTATAGCAGCATCTGATGGGAGAGAGAGAAAAGGAAGTGACCGGGGTTGAGACCCTTCCTTGATTATGCCAGTGGCCTTGTCAAGGCAGCGTGAAGCGTAGATGGTGTCCATGGAAGGGAGGTTGGTTTGTGTGATAGTCTGGGCTGCGTCTACAATTTACCGCAAGAAATTGCAGAAAATTGTGAATACACCCCAGACCATTTTGCACTTCACGCTGCCACGGCAAGGCCATCAGCACAATCAAGTCTCCCCCCAGTTTTCTCCCCTCTTCCTTCGGGCAAGAGGTACAGAAGTGTAAAAACGCATATCTCCAGATTCAGGGACAGTTTCTACCCAGCAGTCATCAGGCAACTGAACCACCCTGTCAACAACTAGAGAGAGGCCCTGAGCTACCACCTACCTAATTGGATATCTTTGGACTATTTTTAATCGAACGTTACTGGACTTTATTGCACTGTATGTTATATCCTTTATTCTGTATCTGTATCATTGGAATCGTTTTTAGTCTTTCTGCTGACTGGATAGCAGGCAACAAAAAGCTTTTCATTGTACCTCAGTACACGTGACTATATACTAAACTAAACTAAACTACTGTATGCCTTTTGGAAACTTATTCCAACTGTTTAGCTCTTTCCAATCATTTATTGATCTCCAGACGCCATAATGCAGGTCACATCAGTTGCTTGTCATATGCAGGATCCACCACAAGCTTACAGTATCTGTAATCACCTTGCATGAAGCCTGTTCAGGAAACATCACTCAAGGTCATTCAAGTGTAGAATGTTCAATTAAGTTGGGCCAAGTTAGAACTTATCATGAAACACGGGGGCGATGCATAGATTTCAATCTATGGATGGAATTCAAAGCTTTTAGCGTGTCAAAATCAGAAGAAGGTGTAACAAGTAGACGGCAGCAAGACATGCTCCTAGTGTGGGTGCCATAATAATTACCACTGAAGCATGAGATTAATTGGAAGGGAGGTAGATTCAGACAGGTTGAACTTCCAAGAGGTAATTATATCCAAAGAACTGGGTCTGCAGATGATATAATTTCATGCTTATAGTGGAGAATTCAAAGAGATTTAAGGTTTCTGAGGAGTTGAAAGTAGAAGTGCATCAATGGTAATGAATAATCTCAGACTAAAAGTGCCTACAGCTATAAAGTTGCCATTAATTTTTATTCGAGGCACCTGATGATGATTTAAGTTGGTACTATTATCTTGAGGGTTGTAGTTCAGTATTGCAAGTCTCTTATCAGAATGAGCCAGATATCATTGGAAAGAATATTTACTGGTTTCTGACACAATGAACATGCTCCTAGGTGTTTAATTCGGTTGAATTTAGTTATACTGTGGAAACTGGCCCTTCGGCCCACCGAGTCCGTGCCGACAAATGTACACTAGCTCGATCCTACACACTAGGAACAATTTACCGAGGTCAATTAGGAAGCTGCACATCTTTGGAATGTCGGAGGACTGGAGCACCTTGAGAAATCCAAGCGGTCACATGGAGAACGTGCAAACTCCACACAGACAGCATTTAAGGTCAGGATCGAAACCAGGTCTCAGGCACTGTAAGGCAGTAGCTCGACCTCTGCCACTCCTGTGTTCTGTACTTTTTGTAAATAATGTCTGAAGATGGTCAAGAACTTCATGGTCCTAGATGTAAATATCACCAGCAATTTGTCCTGCTCCAAACACATTGACATTATGGCCAAAGGACACCATCTAATTGATCAAAGGCCAAGGAAATTTAGCATGTCTCCAATGACTTTTACCCATTTTTATTGATGCACCATCAAAAGCATCCTATCCAAATGCATCAATCCTTGGTATGGCAACAGCTCTGCCAAAGATCACAAGAAATTGCAGAGTTGTGAACATGTCCATCATACAGATATTCGCGGTTAACATGACAATAATAATAAACACAACTACTTTATCAATACAGGAACATTTTCAACCCACCAGCTTTGATTTATTTATACTTACTAGACATAAATGAGCAGTGTATGGACTTTCTGTGGAGAACCGCCTCTGATCTGTAATGTAATTTTGTTTCATGAGCTGGTCAAAGCTGAAGCGGTGCATAGTTAGCTGGAATACATGCAACTTTCTGTCACTTCTTGCTAACCCAGAAATTCCCTGTGGGAGTTCATTCAGTGTGGATGATAAATCTTTTGTGATTTAATTAACCCATAATTAACATTCTGCCACTTCTGGCATTTCTGTGGATCTTTAACTAAGATTATGAGGACAACTTCTGAAAAATGTATTGATGACTCTCAACTTGCTCGATATAGCCACAACAGCCTGAGTTTCCACATTTGGCATCAAAGATATTGTAAGGATCTATTAGTATGATTAATGATTAATAGATGTGTGCATGTTTAAAGTGGGCAGTTGATAAACTTTTGAATGAGATGTACGTAACTTGAATATCATTGCACACATGGATATGAAAAGGCAAATGCAAGTTGCTAAAGCATGGATGCATTATTCATTTTTGGGCAATGTTTAATGATGTTGTTAAATGATGGAAATTCATCTTGACCTGTGGGTGTTCTAAGATGAACTGATCCTGTTGATTGCATCCTCCCAAAAGGAAGGGGAATGGAAACTGTCAGCAAATGTTCTATCCTTGCTAAGTTGGAAATATTCTTACCTTTGCTCGAAGGAGTGTTGGTTTAAATCCTACTCCAGAGAACTAAACTGAGTCAGTTTGGGTCATAACCCTACATCACGTCCTGACCACAGATGCTCCTCGACCTGCTGAATTGCTTCAGCAGATTGTATTTTTTTCAGTGGTAGTACTATTTTATAGTCTCTCTCATGCATACACACATCATGTCTGTCTCTTTGTATCTCTCACTTGTGTGTAGGAAGGAACTGCAGATGCTGGTTTAAACCGAAGATAGACACGAAAAGCTGGAGTAACTCAGCGGGACTGGAGAGAAGGAATGGGTGACCTTTCGGGTCGAGAAGGGTCTGAAGAGGAATCTTCACCCATTCCTTCTCTCCAGAGAAGGTTTTGTATCTCTCATTATCTTTCTTTTCATATTAACCCTCTTGCAGTTTTCTCTTCTCTGATTCAAACATGAGCCATCATTTGAGGCCAAGTACGTAAGAAGCTTTCTATTATGATAGCATGCATGCATCATGACAGCATGTTGCGAGTGTTGAAAGAGTGAGTTGTAAGTGATGAAGCGACAAATTATTCTGTTCTGATCTTTGAAACGCACAGTTGTTGAATCTCTTGGTGACAAATCATACAGGTTAAGCAAATGATGCAAGTTACTGTTAATGCCATTATATATCTGCAGCATCAGGATGCAGTTGAAATAAATGGAAGAGATGATCAAAAGACCAACACGATTCCTACCACAATTGCTATACCTATTTCAGTCTATACCGGTGTATATATAGGTATGTTACAAAACCTACCTGAATCGTCATTGGGAATCTGCCCTCAGCCATGTCGGCGATTTTGGCGCTGTTTGGAGGGGGCGGGTTTAAAACGCGATTTTTACTAGGCTGTACTAATCGCACATGTTCAGCCTAGTAAATCATTAACGAAAAATCGCTGCAAGACCCGGTCGCAAAGGGTATTATTAGTTTTATAGGCCTAGGATAATATAGTTATAATAGTTTTAAAATTACTCTCTGATTTCGCAACCTCTCGCAGCCCCAGGGTTTTATAAAGCAAACAATTAAAGGTATGTACCTTATTTTTACAATAAATGGGGCATATATATAACCCTATATATCAAGTTATCTATAACGAATAGTTCATTTTGGGCTTTTTATATCCCGCAGTATTTTTCTCGGCATTTGAGGGCACTAATCCAGCGCTATGTCAACGTTCTAAACCAGCGCGTTCCACATGAACCCACTAGAAAGCCGATTTAAATGGGCATTTATTTACAGCAATTGAACACTAAATTCCTTCCATTTGGCCTATAAATTAATGTAAATTAGATATAAAAATCATGTTATATTGTGAATTATTTGTGAATAATCTTTGGACACTTAGGCTATTTAAAAATGTTAATCTTTCCTTAAGAAATGGGCGTTTGACTATCCAAGATCACAGCTTTTTTGTAATGTCCATTGAAAATCAATAGGGAACAAGATGCTAATTTCCGAGTATGAAAATGGTCATAACTTTTTTAATACTTGAGATATGAAAGTGAATTTGGTGTCAAATTAAACTTATTGTTATGCTTTATCTGATGGGATAAATTGCAGACTTGATTTTTTAAATCTCAAAATTTTGTAACATTGCTAGTATATATACCAAAATATATATTTTTTAAATTAGACTCTAATATTACTAATTATATTTGGGACTATAGATCACATAGAATCACAAAAAAACACTTATGTAAACCAAAAGAGGTCGGGAGACTTTCACTCCCGAATTTTATGTATTATTACTGGGCAGTGCATATTAAGAATATGATTTATTGGTTGGATAGTTCTACCCAACAGACAGAATGGATAAAAATGGAGAAGGAGGATTGCCATCCTTGTAATATATGAACGATCCTCTTCTCCCCCCCAAAAAACAGAATAACACAATATATAAGAAGAACCCAATTATATATGGTACAATAAGAATTTGGAAACAAATAAAATTATCTTTAAAATTAAGAAGTCTATCATTGTTAATGCCAATCGCGAATAACCATTTATTTAAACCATCTCTTATTGATAAGACATATAAACAATGGGAAAGTCTCAGAATTAGAAGGATCAGGGATATGTACGAAATGGGAAACCTACTATCATTCCAACAATTACAATTAAAATTTAAATTGAAAAACAACCAATATTTTAAATATCTTCAGATTTGCGATTTCATGAAAAAATATATACAAGGATATCAAAAAATAACCTCTGAAGTATTGGAAGAAGCAATGAATATTGAAGCTGACTCACAAAAATTAATATCATATTTATTTGATAGTATTCTAAATATAGACCTACCATTGACAGAGGTACTTAGAGAATAGTGGGAAAGGGAACTAATGATAAAAATCACGAAGGTTACATGGGAAAAATACTTGTTATATATTCACAAATGTTCAATTAATGTAAGACATAATCTAATTCAATTTAAAATTGTACATAGATTATATTATTCAAAAACAAGATTGAACAAATTTTATCCATATATATCCGCCACTTGTGATAAATGTCTAGCCCAAAATGCAACTATAACACACTCCTTAGTTTCCTGCATAAAACGTTATAGATTTTGGAATGATATTTTTGAAATATTTACAAAATTATTCAAGACAAGAATGGAACCTAATACTGAAATGATTATATTTGGCGTAATGGAAGATGGGAATAAATTGAACACATCTCAAAATCTATTCTTTAACTATGGTTTAATAATAGCAAAAAAATTAATATTTAAATTTTGGAAGGGTACATCAATACCAACGCTTAAAATGTGGATTGCAAGTATGTTGGACACCGCACATCTTGAGGAAATGCGATTCCTCCTAATGGATAAATCAGACCAATTCATAAAGAGTTGGTCTCCATTCATCGTTTTTTTGGAATCATATGGTGCAACACAATTGTAAAAAATAACTGTTTCAGGACTGGACGAGGGTTGGTCAAGATTATAAATAATGATCTTTTTTAAGTTTATTTTTTTATGTTATTTTTTTTTTCTATTTTCTCATTCTCAACTTTCTTCATTTACTCGTTTTCTTTCTTCACACACTATATATTTCACATCTTTCTATCCTTTACTATCTAACTTCTTTTTCTTATTCTAATCTTTTCTCAATGTAACAAAAAAAAAAGAAGTTGTACATAAAATGTATTATGAAAATATATATTAGGCACTTTGGTGCCATATGATTGTACTTACTTCTAATAAAATAAAAAATAAAAATAGAAATAAAAAAACCAACACGATCATAAGTACCCATACTGCTATATCAGTTTCAGTTTAGTTTATTGAGGTACTGTGAAAAGCTTTTGTGGCATGCTAACCAGTCAGCAGAAAAACGATACGTGATTACAATCGATCCATTTACAGTGTGTAGATACATGATAAGGGAATAATGTTTAGTGCAAGGTAAAACCAGCAAAGTCCGATCAAGGACTGTCCAAGGGTCATTAAAGAGGTAGTTCAAAGATGTAGATAGTAGTTCAAAGAGGTAGATAGTAGATATTGTATGTATTCACCTGCAGCTTATTGCATCCAAGAAAATTGGCAAAGTAGATTTCAGCTTCAAGGAACTGAAGAAACTACAATGTTGACAACCCACAGATGTTACCTTTTCCCAAATAACATGGAGTTGAGGCTCCATGGATAGACAATAGATAATAGATAATTCATTCAAAAGAAAAACTCAGTAGAGCTTTAGCATTATCATCGGAATATCTTAAAAATCCCATGATTATTATCAATTTTCCTATTGTGTTAAACTATAAGACTATAAGCTATATAAAATACAAGCACATGAGACTACTCGTGAAAAAAATGAAATAAAATGCACTGATTCAAGCATCATCAATATTATATCCTACAAATTCTGAAATGTTAATTATGCATGCGGTCTAACTAGTAGGATCCAGAGTGGATGACTTGGATTTTGATTTGATTTAAATCAAGCAACTGCAGATGCTGGGATCTTGAGCCCAAAAACAAACTGCTTGAAGAATTCAGCGGATCAGGCAGCAACTGAGGAGGGAAATGGTCAGTCAGCATTTAGGCACGGGACCCTTCTTCAGTCAGCAGGTCCCTGTTATCGCTGCCAGGAATCCAAGGTAGATGGAATTGATTACAACTCTATAAGAAGTGAATCACCTGGAGTTTCGAAGGATGAGGGGGAATCTTACAGAAACATATAAAATTATAAAAGGACTGGACAAGCTAGATGCTGGAAAAATGTTCCCAGTGTTGGGCGAGTCCAGAACCAGGGGCCACAGTCTTAGAATAAAGGGAAGGTCATTTAAGACTGAGGTGAGAAAAAACTTTTTCACCCCGAGTTATGAATTTATGGAATTCTCTGCCACAGAGGGCTGTGGAGGCCAAGTCACTGGATGGATTTAACAGAGAGTTAGATAGAGCTCTTGGGGCTAGTGGATTCAAAGGATATGGGGAGAAGGCAGGCACGGGTTATTGATAGGGGACGATCAGCCATGGTCAAAATGAAGGCGGTGCTGGCTCGAAGGGCTGAATGGCCTCCTCCTGCACCTATTTTCTATGTTTCTATGTTTCTATGGTCTTCATTCATCTCTGTGTTAACTAAATATCCATCAGACTGTCTGTCCACTAAGATCTGGAACTGAGATCTGGAAAGAGAGCATACCATGTTTCTGCTGCTGTTTCAAACTTTTCCCTTTCATCGATAACAGGAACTAAAGGAAACTTCCATCAAAATGTCTGAGTAAAATACAATTGTTTGTGATATCCCTGAAAGGCATGTAATAAGGTGGATACTCGTACTCGATCTTTGCTTCGGGACTATTTGTAACAATAATAATTGAACAGAGCGCTACATCAGCATAAAGCCCAGATTAGTTCCAGGCCATTTATAATCTGTATCATAAGAATGGAACAAGTTAAGAGTGGTACAAATGCATTTGTGTAAAGCAGAATCACAAAAGCATATTGTGCATGAAAAGAAACAAAGTGGGTTTTCGGATGTACATTACTTATAATACAATGCTTGCCCAGTGAACCCGGCAGGTCTCAAGAGGATACAAAGTACATGGTTCTTCTATGGTTTTTAAGCTTCAATAAGCTGAGTGATTACAGTATGTTTTCCCAATTGTATAATGCATACCATGAATTTTAAGCCACAGATGTTTATCTATCCTGCAACTTGACCTGAAACTCTAAACAAAACAAACGGAATTGTTGGAGCGGTGGAGAAATACAGTATATGCTGAGAAGACATTTCCAATTTAGCAAACACATAACAGTAGGGGCTATACATTAACACAATTAAATATGTGCATTATCAAAATAAGCTTTGTACTTTGGGGAGCTATTAAAAAGCCATTTGGCAGGCTTCCTAATTTAGAGAATTGGTTGCTGACAAAATGTGGAAAATAATGAACTACTGTTTATTTATTTCTAAAAAAAAAGATTTTCTTATTGGGGACAGCACAGTGGCACAATGCCAGAGACCCAGCTTTGATTCTGGCCACGGGTGCTGTCTGTGCAGAGATCGTACGTTCTCCGTGTGACCACCTGGGTTTTCTCTGGACGTTCTGTTTTCCACCCTCATTCCAAAGGCACGCAGGTTTGTAGGTTAATTGGCTTCTCTGAGATTGCCCCTGGCGTACAGGATGCAAAGATGGGGCAGTGTACAGGTGCTTGATGGTTGGCATGGACTCGGTGAGCCGAAGGGTCTGCTTCCACATTGTATCTCTAACCTAAACTAAACTAAACTAAAATTAAAACGTTGAACATAAATAAATAGAAAATGTGTATTTAGAAAGATCCAGATAATATACCTTAACCGTTGCCTCAAGAGTTTGAACCCAGACAAATTCCATCATATGCTTTGCATTGAAACAGAGTACAAAGGAAAAGCCTTCTGTCATATACTGTATGAGGTGAACTTGGGAGAACTTCTAAGAAGAATTCCAATTCCCACACACTAAAACTAAAATGGTTCACCTGGCAAATGGTATATGTAAAGTGACACTTTCAATTGCAAGACAATGGCTAGCAGAGATAATTCATCCCATGACTTCCTCTCAAGGACTTTCATGGCAACTACAAACCATATCTTCAACTAACCATTTTGAAGACCTTTCACTGTGTCATGCTAACCTGAAAGTCTAAATTAGAATACTTGTCAATGTAAAATCAGGTGTGGAAAGTAAAATGACAAAAAAAAAGAGCAAATTAAGAAAGAGATTAAAAGAAAGAAAAAAATGTAAAGTACACATATTGCCCAACTTAAAATGAGATACTTAAGAAATGAAACAGCACACCCATAAATTATAATTTCAGGACAAGTGAGGTGGATTGAAAGTAATTAAGACTTAACTATCAGCTTAATTTCTCTTGAATGCACCAGCCTTAACCGTTACTATCATGTTTAGTCAGAATCCATTAAAGTACACAGTGCAACTTCATACTTCCCATGTCTTTTTGCGCGATGCAATGAGTGAATTGTGTGCAGCTTTGGTCTCCTACTTTGAGGAATCTTGCTATTGAGGGAGTACAGCGTAGGTTCACCAGGTTAATTCCCGGGATGGCAGGATTGACATATGATGAAAGAATGGATCGACTGGGCTTATATTCACTGGAATTTAGAAGGATGAGAGGGTATTTTATAGAAACATATATAATTGTTAAGGGATTGGACAGGGTAGATGCAGGAAAAAAATGTTGGGGGAGTCCAGAAACAGGGGTCACAGTGTAAGAATAAGGGGTTGGCCATTTAGGACAGAGATGAGGAAAAGCTTTTTCACCCAGAGAGTTGTGAATCCGTGGAATTCTGTCAATGAAGGCAGTGGAGGCCAATTCACTGAATGTTTTCAAGAGTGAGTGAGATATAGCTCTTAGGGCTAACAGAATCAAAGGATATGGGGAGAAAGTAGGAACGGGGTACTGATTTTGGATCCATGATCATATTGAATGGCGGTGCTGGCTCGAAGGGCCAAATGGCCTACTCCTTCACCTACATTCTACATATAACATATATAACAATTACAGCACGGAAACAGGCCATCTCGGCCCTACAAGTCCATGCCGAACAACTTTGTTTCCCCTTAGTCCCACCTGCCTGCACTCATACCATAACCCTCCATTCCCTTCTCATCCATATGCCTATCCAATTTATTTTAAATGATACCAACGAACCTGCCTCCACCACTTCCACTGGAAGCTCAGTCCACACCGCTACCACTCTCTGAGTAAAGAAGTTCCCCCTCATATTACCCCTAAACTTCTGTCCCTTAATTCTATGTTTCTATGTTTCTATGTGATGTACAGGATTAGCACAATTTCTAAAATAGAAAGCTAAAGGGAAAATAATTTCTATCTTCTCACATTTATCCGGGTATTGCATTCCTGATTTGACTGATTTATTCCATATTTTGCCTGTCACATCCGATCCATTATTTTTAACACAAATTTGGCTGTAAAGTGTTGTTTTAGAAAAGAATCTATTTAAAACTCCTTACATCAAATCACCCCGGGAGAGCTGTCAATTTAGCATAAAACACAAGAAAAATAACGTTGATTCATTTAATGACTTTATAAAATTATATTATGTTTCACATCTAGGGAATATGCCAAAGCAATATGCAACCAATGAATTATTTTTGGAAAGTGGCAACTGTCATAATGCCTGGAAATATGTCAGCTAGGCTGTGCGCAGTAAGACTTTTCAATCTTCTAGTTAACTTGTCTGTCCTGAAAATTCAATTGCATGGGTGTGAAGTTTCATTTCTTATGAATTTAACTTTATGTTAGAGAATCAAGAAAAAAAAAGTCACATCTATTAACTTGTTTTTGGTCATGATGATTGGGAAAGAAATGTTGATTGTATCCTGAAAGAACTCTTAATCATCAAAGAGTATTACACACTCATTTACATCCATCTTAACTGGCAGAGATATCACATACAAAAGACAAGTTCTTCCAAGAAGGTCACATCTCTTTCTGTTCTTGACTACAGTGTCATTGTTGATTATCTCCTTCAAGCAGAATTTTGAATCAATTCTCTTCTGACTCAAACACAAGAAGATTACTGACAAATCAATGAAGTGGGCAAGTGCTCATGGCCTCTTTTAACTTGTGTAAGAAAGATCTGCAGATGCTGGTTTAAATCGAAGGTAGACACAAAATGCTGGTGTAACTCAGCGGGACAGGTAATATTGTTGGCAAAACGGAATAAGTGATGTTTTGGGTCGAGACCCTCCTTCAGACTGAGGGTCCTTCAAATGAATGGCCATTGCCACATTCTTGATGTCGTTGCATCCCAATGTTCCTGGAATCAGATATAGGAATGGTCATGTGAGCCTAATTTAAATGATAAAATGACAACCTGATTCCAGTTTAATAATAACCGGATACTGAGCAGATACCCCTGGAGCAATAGATTTGGATTTAATTCCTCTCCCGTTAACCCTGGTCCCTCTCTGTTGCAAGTTACTTGCATTTTAAGATATCCTTGGATGTATTCCATCTGGCCAGAGCGCTTTATTTACTAGAAACCTTTTGTGTTAGTAACCGTGGTAATGCTAACTATGTCGCATGCCTTATGCTCTCCTCTGCGAGATCCATTTTGCTCCTGACTTGGTGTTATTGTTTTTTGTTGCCAGCTCTAGATTTAAAAACTCATTCAATTACACAAAATATTCCCCAAGGCACGGTACTTCTGCTGTTTGTAAAGATTTGGCTCAAACGTTGTTTGGAAGTCAAAGTCAAATTTGACCAAGAATTCCACACTCTGATCTCCCTTTGCTTTCCTTTGCCTAAGATGACTAATTTAATAAGTATGGTGACGTTTGCCCTGAGGAAAATGATGCCTGATGTGAGGGTTGATTGTTTTTTTTTATCAATTACATTTCAGAACAATGATCAAAAGTCATATAAAATAGCAGGGTTACTTTCATACCATCTATGTTTTGAAGTTAAAAACAATATCAACAGTTCATTCTGCATAAGCACGTTTGATTAAAACATAATGTTTTGATTTGCATGCAGTAATTGTTGAACAGAATGGGAGCAGACCCTTTGGTTCAACGTTCTCCTGTTGTTCCTCAACATGTTTTTACATCAATCCTATTTTTTATCTACTTTCCTCTACTTTCTCATCAACCCCATCTACCCCCTCCCCCCTCCCCCAGGAAAGGAAACTCGTGTGATCACAGGGAGAATTTGCAAATTCCATACAGATGGTACCCAAAGTTGGAATTCAACCTAGGTCCTGGTACTATGGGGCAGCAACTCTACCAGCTATGCCTAAGTGCTGCCCATGTCCAGAAGATCACCACCAAAAGAGGAGAGAAGGAAGGTTAGGAAAATTATTTTATGCAAAGAATAATAGTGCTTTGTTAAGTGTAAAGATACAGGGTGGAAACAGGGCCTTCAGCCTACCAAGTCCACGCTGACCAACGATGACCTGTACACTAGTTCAATTCTACTTACTAACACCAATTTACAGAAACTCAGATAACCTACAAACCTGTACATCTTTGAAATGTGGAAGGAGATCCCGGAGAAAACCAATTTTGTCTTAGGGAGAACATACAAACTCCGTACAGATAGCACCCGCAGTCAGAATCAAACTCGGGACTCTGAAGCTGTTAGGCAGCAACTCTACTGCTGTGCCACATTCCATAATAGCTTCACAGATGTCACCTTGCTTGCCAACTTTTTATAGCTTTAAATTTCGCCTGTTTTCAACAAAATTCCACCCAGAAATAGTAGTTCATCATTCAAACTACTTCTTTCTAAATTGAAGCTAAATTGGTGGCTCATACTGTTTCTGTTTATTTGAAATTACAGAATTAATGATACAATGGACTGTGGGCAGAAATTTGCCAAAAGGCAATATCATCTATAATCTGATGCAGATATAATGCTGATGTAAGTTTGGATGTCAAAGGTTGATTTATGCATCATCATCATCATCGTAACAGTAAATTGCCCTTGTACTAAGATGATTATGCCATTCTGTCCGTTTTTAAATTCAGAAGATGATCTTTGAGTTAAAATTGTTTAACCCAGGTAATTCCTGTGTGAGTGTGTATGAGTGTGTGAGTGAGTGTGTAGTGAGTGAGTGAGTGAGTGAGTGAGTGAGTGAGTGAGTGAGCGAGCGAGCGAGCGAGCGAGCGAGTGAGTGAGTGAGTGAGTGAGTGAGTGAGTGAGTGAGTGAGTGTGTATGGGGTAGGGAGGTCGAAGCTCATGGAAGATTTATTTTCAAGGCCTCTCCCATTGAGCAACTGGTATAATTTGGGCACAGGACCACAGAATCCCCAGATAGACATTTGAACTCAATGTCAGTTGAGCTATCTCGAAGGTTGAACTAGAATATTACGCACAGAAATTCCCAATAGTATTGGCTGGCTTTTCAATTACAATTGAAATCCGCCCATTTTTGCAATTGAAATGTCGAGTGAAGCACAGTATTACATTTCATTTTTTGCAGTTTTTTAAAGAAACTTTTATTCAGCAGAATACAACAAATCCCAATAAACTCTAATCAATGCGCATACAACATAGAAACTGGCTGATCTGTAGAAATGCTATTCAGAGCAAGAAGTACTTATTCAAATTTGTGGAATGATGCATGGTGTAAAATATATGCATATAAAATAATGAGAGGCAGGGATAGGGTAGACAGTCAGAACCTTTCATTTCCCAAGGTGGAAATGCCAAAGACTTAAAGTGAGAGGGGAAAAGTTTAAAGATGAGCAAGGAAAGTATTTTTACACAGATGTGGTGCCTGGAATGCACCACATGTTGGAAGTAGATATGATTGTGGCATTCAAGAGAGTTTTAGATAGGTACGTGTATATGGAGTTAATGGAACGATATAGAGAACATGCAGGCAGAGGAGATTAGTTTAACCTGGTATCATGTTCGGCACAGATATTGTGGGCTGAAGAGCACGTCCCTCTGCTGCACTGTTCGATTTTATATGTTCAATCTAATTCCATGCAGGGAAACATCCATTTAATACATGTAATGTTATACAAATTATATTTGATTATTATTTGATTATACGATTATTGTTGATTATTAACATAAATTAGAACTTAGTACATAGAACAGCACAGCAAAGGAACAAAGGAAGGTAGAATGAAATGAACAATGCCCTTTGGCCCTTGAAATCTGTGCCGAAAATGGTGCAAATTTAATGAATTCTATCTGCCTGCACTTGGTCTATATACCTCACTTTTTTGCCTGTTCATGTGCTTGTCTAAATGCCTCTTAAATATTACTATTATATCTGCTTCTTCATGTTCCCTGCCAGGGCATTCCAAACACCTACCACTGTGTGAAAAAAATGTGCGGGTCTCCTTTAAACTTTCCCCCTCTCATTTTAAACCTACTTCCTCTCATATTTACCATTTCCACCCTGGGAAAAATACTCTCTACCCCATCTAAGCCAATTTGAGAGAGCAGCCTGGACTGCTAGCATTTATTTCAAGAGGGCTTGTGTACAAAAATCGGGATGTGATGCAGAGGCAGCTCTATAAGGCGCTGGTAAGGCCGCATTTGGAATATTGTGAGCAGTTTTGGGCACCATGTCTGTGGATATGCTGGCTCTGGAGAGGGTCCAGAGGAGTTTACAAGAATGATCCCAGGAATTAGTTGGTAACCTATGATGAGTTTTTATCGGCACTGGGCCTGCACTCGCTGGAATTTAGAGGAATGAGGGGGGACCTCATTGAAAAGTACAGAATAGTGAAAGGCTTGGAGAGGATGTGGGAGAGTCTAGGACTAATGGTCATAGCCTCAGAATTAAGGAACCTGAGGAGATATTTCTTTAATCAGAGGGTGGTGAATCTGTGGAATTCTTTGCCACAGAAGACTGTGGAGGCCAAGTCAGTGGATATTTTTAAGGCAGACGTAGATAGATTCTTGATTAGTATCAGTGGCAGAGGTTATGGGAAGGCAGGAGAATGGGGGTAGGAGGGAGAGATAGATCCGCCATGATTGAGTGGTGAAGTAGACTTGATGGGCCGAATGGCCTAATTCTACTACTCTCTCATGACCTAATGACATTGCACCTAATAGAGGATGCCTTCAACAAGATAACATGAGAGTCCTCTAGAGTTGAACCCATGAGCAACTTTGCCATCTATTTTCACTTCTGGCCCTGCTTTCCAGCCTCTGATGTCTAGAACACATTCCATTTCTAGGCCACCCTCCACACGCATAAAATGTCAGGACCTAAAATGTGAATGAGTGGGGCACGCCGAGCTTGGTGAATCCACCTTTGTCTCGTGGCATTCACAAAATATAGATCCATCAAGGTCTCATCTCCCTTTCAGAAGTGAGTTTTAATTATATAAATTAATATGCCGCCTATTTAGCATGGAGTGGTCGAAGAATCCCTGGCCAGGTTTCAATCTCCATTGGATAAAAGTGTACACCTGGAATATGGAGGGATGCACAGAAAATTTGCGATTTTCCAAAACATGTTCTTTTTCCCATTGAATCCCATGTTATAAGTGGAAATGCATTCCCATTGGAAGTATTTCTGTCAATAGCAATGCCCACAAGGAGTGCCATCTCTCGGCAAGGGAATTCTGATTGTATTGGAGGCAGGGGGAGAAAAGGTTGTTGTTTTAATTAACTAGAAATAGATTGTTTGATAAAGTATCATTGTACAATTAGCAATAAAAATATTGCCTTTTCAGTTTCCAAAGTAAATCTTTTAAGTGGTGCCCCACTGTGAACCAGCAGCCTGCAATCTAGTAAACTAGTTCCGTTCTCTGTGTACTTTTTGTATCGATTATATTTTCACATAAATTCCATATCAACAAAGTCTTATTCCATGTCTCATTTTCTCATGGAGTGATTTGTGAATTCCATAGAGGTGAATTTCTGTTCTCCAAAATGCTGTTATGGGTTTTGCTATGGTTACAGTTACAAATAGAGCCCATTTACAAACCAAGCTTTAAAACAAAAGCAATGTGTTTACCAAAAACAACCATTCCCTGATGGACCCAGTTTTGCTGACATTTATGTGGTTGATTGGTTTGACCCTTTAGTAGCGAGCCTCATTTGGCAATGAACCACATGGAAGAAGGTTCTAAGAGGATCCCGTGCTTTCACAAACTGTTACTTTCTACATGACTGATGAGTGAATGTGCCTGTACCAAACGCAACTGCTGTACAGATGTGATCTGCAAAACTCACCAGAGGGATGATGTGCATGGTTGCTTTCAGAGCATTTCACATTCTTTGGTCAAAACTCTTTCATGTCTCAGATGACCTTTCCAGATTTAATCTTCTGGATGACTTTACATTTTTAGTCCAGGAACATTTAGCTTAATTTTAAGGAGACACTGGGGATAATTGACTAGGCTTTAGCACTGCAATAAACGCACCTTCGCACAATTTACTGCTGCCACTAATGTGAAATATATAAAGTAACCCATCTGGTTTGTCAGTGTGTTTCAGGAAGGATATCTGCTGTACTTGCATGGTCTGATCTACATGGCCTGGTCTTCAATGATATAGATAATAGCTCAGGACCGCTCTCTAGTTGTTGGTAGGATGGTTTGTTTGCCAGCTGTTATCAGGCAACTGAACTATTTACAAATCTTTGTAGGTAGTCCTTTTGGATTGAGGATAACTTGTTTCTGCTTAACTTCTCTGGGTTGTGACATCAATGTGGAATCTGCAGTTTTTGCTACACTTGGAAGAGGAGGAAGTGCTTGACTGGATGGACATGGTTATTTGGAGATGTTACCATTTACCCGGGCATGCCATGTGCTCCCGACAAAGAAACCCAAGGTTCTCAATGCCGTTCAAAATGCTCTTTCCCCCTTTCGGGATTCTATGAGTCAGTGGGGATGTTACAACTCTTTAAGGAGACTGTAAAAATGTCTTCAATTGTTTCCTCTAGCGATCTTGTTTTATGGTAGCGCTCAGGCTAAGTTGCTGTTTGAAGGTTGTATGTGTCTGGTGTTGGGCATGTGAAAAATCTGCCTGCCATGCGAGTCATCCAAGTAACTAGAGCCTCAACACCGGAGATGTTGGCCTTGGAAGGATACTGTTGTCAGTTTTCTTTTCCTGTCAGGATTGTGTGCATTCAGTATTGTAGGTTTCTTTGCAGTGCTTTGAGCTGCCTGCTGCAGGCAGTCCATGTCTTAATAACGTATGCAAAGACGAAAATCACTGTTTCCTGGTGGACCATGAATTACATGGTGGTTTGAGGTCTTGTTCTTCAAAATTATTCTTCAGTCAGCCAAAGTATACCGTGAATTTAACCATCAATATTTGCCCTGATTCTGTGAGATGGTTCGCAAGACATTCGAAACAGTCCAGTTTTATCCATGGTCTCACCATTGAATCTTATTGACAGAGGGTGATGTGGTATAGCAGGAACAAGTTAGTAGAGGACAATTGATTTGCAGATGTTTAAGATGAATGAGTTCTCATTATAAACACATGTAATTGTTGCTTGCATTCTGTGGATTCCAGCTTGATTGCTTTCTTCTTCAGAGAACTTACAATTACAGCTTCATCACAAACATCCATGAAGAGGAGGACACACCTGGAAATGTGGTAAACATCGTAATTGTGACCACCTTCAAAAAAAGGATACCAATTATTTACAATAAATACAGAGAGTTCCTCATCCCTCTGCCACAGGGAAAGCTATTGGAACGCTCCTCCTCAAATGCCTCTTTCAGGTTTAGTTTAGTTCAGATATACAGCGTGGAAACAGACCTTTCAACTCACCAAGTCCCCACCAACTAGCGATTCTCGCAAACTAACTTCATCCTCCACACACTAGGGACAATTTACAATTTACCAAGCCAGTTAACCTACCAACCTGTACGTCTTTGGACTGTGGGAGGAAACCGAAGATTTCTGAGAAAACCCACGCGGTCACGGGGAGAAAGTACAAACTCCGTACAGACAGCACCCGTAGTTGGGATCAAATTTGAGTCTCCAGCACTACAAGCGTTGTAAGGCAGCAACTCTACCGATGTGCCACCTTGCTGCCCTAGCTGCTTTCTGAATCAAAGTGTAGATCCTATGTATATAGAGTTGTTCAACCCACAACAACCAGAGAAATGTAGGGAGTAAAGGGCCTGTCCCACCAGCATGCGATTGCATGCGTCTAGCGCGACCAAACATCGCCGGAGGTGTATGGAGTTGTGTGGGGCTGGTCCCGACATCGCGCGGGGCTCCAAATATCTTGCACTGTCCAAACATTCCGTTTGCCAAAGCCTGTTGGCCCGCAGGCGCATTGAGGCCATACGCAGCGTCTCGACGGACGTACGCAGCGTCTTGATGTCGTACACAGCGTCTTAACATCGTACGCAGTGTCTTGACGGTGTACGCCTAGCGCATGGCGTTGCGTGATGATGACACCACCCGGAGTGCCGTTGCGCGATGACGTCACCGCCCGACGCCGTGCGATGTTCAAATTCTGTCAGCCCGCCTCCTGCACAGCTAATTGGTGAGTTTGACGTAAATTACGTCACGTGCAAACATTACGCGAACTTTGCGCGTACTTACCGTACTTACCGCGAACTTAGCGCAAACTCCGCTTCCGTTTGGTTGCGCTAGACGCATGCAATTGCATGGCGGTGGGACAGGCCCTTAACATCAACATCTAAACACATCTTTTAACCTGCAAGCACCCTTTAACACTGTCAGCTGGGAGAGAGTGTGGAGTATTTTTCTCAAATATGTATCCTCTCTGAAACTCTGTATGGAGTGTGTACGTTTTCCACGTGACCGTGTGGGTTTCTTCCCACATTCCAACGGCATACAGGTTTGTAGGTTAATTGGCTGGGGTAAGTATAAAATTGTCCCTGGTGTGTGTAGGATGTGTGGTGATCGCTGGTCGATGCGGACTGGATGGACCAAAGGGCCTGTTTCTGCACTGTATCTCTAAACTAAACTAAACCTTGGCAAATCTGGCCTCTATCTCAAGTCAAGTCAAGTCAAGTTTTATTCGTCACTTTCACATAAAGTGCAAGTGAAATGAATTTGCCAGCAGCAGTACAATGAAAAAAAACACACAATACACAATATAAATTTAACACAAACATCCACCACAGCATTCATCACAGCACAAAAATTGGCCAGTCCTCCTCCATTTTCCCCCGTGGTCGGGACCTCAACCCTCCGCAGTCGCCGCTGCGGGCGTCCAGATGTTCAGACAAGGTAAGTCCAGATAAGTCCTGAATCGATGCCTCCCCACCGGAGAGCACGGGCCGGCGGTCGAAGATTTAAAGTCCCTGCCGCGCCGCAGCCAGAAGCACCGCAGGCCGAAGGGCCGGCGGTCAGAGCTCCTCTCCAGGGATCCCCGGCGAGGGATCCCGTCAGGATGGTAAGTCCACGCCACGCCTGCGGTAGAAGTTGGCCATGGGCCGGCGGTCGGAGCATTTCTCCTCCAGGGTCCCCAACGAGGGATCCCAAGCCCAGGACGCCGCTAGTTGGAGCTCTGCAGTCCACGGCTTCAGGCTGCCACGGGCCAGCGAACGCAGTGCTCCCCTCCGGCGACCCCCGGCGAGGGCTCTCCTGCTCCACGACGAAAGAGTCCTCGCTGCACCCGCTGCTGCAGCTGAAGCCCCCGCGCGTCTCCAGGAAAGTTCGCACCGATCCTTGCTGTTTGTCCACAGGGGAGGCGACATGGAAAAAGTTGCCTCTCCATGGAGGAGGCGACCAAAGCGGTTTCCACCTAACCCCCCCACACCACCCCCCATACAAGACACACATAGAGACATTAAAAACATACATTAAGACACACTAAAAAAAACAAAAAAAGTAGAAAAAATTAAAACATTGCTGGCAGGGCTGCTGGCTTGCAGCGCCCCCACTGCCCCAATCTACCAGCTATAATCTGTTTGTCCTGTCAATCCTGTGTGATTTAATTGTTTTCAGTGGTTCAACGGTTCATTATTGCCACATATGCATTGCACGGTGAAATTCTTTTTGCATAGCTCACACGTGCACGTGTCGACATATGTTGGCACCATTTACAAAGGTCCAAAGTCCGGTCCATGTGCTCGATGTGGAGCATGTGGCTCTCATGAAGCGTCTTCCACCTGTTTCACACATGCTGCCTGACCTGTTTACGCCATTGTCTGCTTCCTATTCAGATATCTAGCTGCTGCAAGCTTGTCTTTATGTTGAACCTATTGGCCAACTTCGAAATGGAAGGCAGAAATAGAATATTGAATGCTGCAGATAAATTTCATTGTACTGGAAATTTGTGTGCTGTGTAACACCCACCCCCTGCACAAGTCTTTCCAACTTCTGCCATCAGGCCGCTGATATAAAGTCCCCCTATCCAAGAAAAACATCCACAAAAACTTATTCCCACCCATTGCCATAAACAGCTTAAATAAAAAATGAACAATGGACAAATTAACCCTGACGCATTGTCACTTTACACGTAACCACAACTTTTATCTTGTCTATTTTTACAGTTTTTAATCTTTATATTCGCTTTTAAGATCGATACACACTGTGTGTGCTCGCAGAAATCTGTGTTGGATGACTGCATATCAGTACATTGTCCTGTCTGTATGTTGAACCACGTCAAAGAAGATTTTCTGTTACGACAGACAATAAACTTTTCTGAATCTGAATATAACATTTTATACGAGGGGAAATTTCTACCTGAGGAGGAACAAGTAAAGATTAATAAAGTGGAAACAGGGAATGCAGATGCTTATACACAGAAGACCACACAGTGCTGGAGTAACACAACAGGTCGGGCAGCATCTCTGGAGAACATGGAGAGGAAGAAGAACATCAGACTGAAGAAGGGTCTCTACCCTAAACATCACCTACCCAAATTCTCCAGAGATGTTGCCTGACCTGCTGTGTTACTCCAGCACTTTGTGTTCTTTAAAGATTAATATAGATTAATATTTCTGCTGTATCAGAAGCTATATGTGGACAGGTGTTTAACATAAGACTCCAGCTTTGATTCAGATGGCTGAGAGAATCGGAATTGTAGCTAATTAGAAAAGCCATTTTGATTTTATGAACAAAGCAACTGAAGAAAAATATGGTATTGTTTAAAAACTATGTAGGCAGCTGGCAGTAAATCATGGAAAACACAATCCTCTTTTAGTGCACAAAATGAAAATTGCTGTGGATTAAAGAGGTTCATATCTTTCTGTGGACCCCCTACACACCCACGACATGTGTGGCTTTATGATTGTTGGAGAAATATTCAACAATTAATGATAATATTTTTCTACACCATCAGAGGGCCATCCCTGGTTAGTATCATGCTTAATTTGATTAATTTGCCATACACTTACTGTGATTTAAGAAGCATTTGAATCCGATGCTTGCCAAACTTATCGATGTCAAAGCAATGCTGCAAGTGAAAAGTTAGCTGGGTCTTATATTTATATTTTGTAGAGTCATCGTGTCAAACAGCACAGGGACAAGCCCTTCGGACCAACTGGTCCATGCTGACCAAGATGCATTTACAAAATTAACAACTTTACAGAAGCCATAGCATCGGGCGATTACGTCATCATGCAACGGCACGCCGGGCGGTGAGGTCATCGCGCAACGCCACGCGCTAGGCGTACGCCATCAAGACGCTGCGTATGGCGTCAAGACAATGCGTACGGCATTGAGACGCTTCGTACGCCCGTCGAGGCGCTGCGTACGGCCTCAATGCGGCTGTGGGCCATCAGGCCGTTGCCGCGTGGAATTTTTGGACTGTCAGTTTTTCGGAGCCCCGCGCGATGTCGGGACCAGCCCTGCACAACTCCATAGGGCTCCGGCGATCGAAGTGGGACCGGCCCCGTGAGGCAGTACGGCTCAAGCGACCACCTTAGGTCACGCTTGCCGCATGCAGGCGCATGCTGGTGGGACTGGCCCTTTAGTGTTGATCTTGGCTCTGAACGAGAGAAAGTGAAAGTTGAACATTTTAAGGATGTTTCAAATTCTCCTTGAAAAAAATGTTACACCCTCATGATTCATAGGAATCCAGGGTTGCTCAAAATAGAGAGAACATATCTGAGCATTACTTGCTTCGGCAAAGGGAGAGCATGAGGCAATGTATGAACACTGGAAAGCGCAAACAATCACTAATTTACCCTCTTGTCCTTCCTGAGAGACAGAATGGGTAGGAAGGAAGAAGGTTTACAGCGAAGATAGCCACAAAATGCTGGAGTAACTCAGCGGCTCAGGCAGTATCTCTGGAGAAAAGGAATAATTGATGTTTCGGGTTGAGACCCTTCTTCAGACCTGAGGCAGAGTCTGCAGGTTCCATTTCAGACTTCAGCTCATTCAAAACGCACAAACGTGGAGTGGAAGCAAGTCATATTTGCCGTGAGGGACTGCCTCGGCATGAAAAAGTGGACTATAATGAAGAGAAGCCTTTTTACTGGAATAGAGAAAATAAATTGGTAACCTCATGTGGGATTTTTAGATCATATAAGTTGTACAGGAGATGCTCGTAAAATATATCTTCCAAAAGCAGTCAATTACTGACTAAGGGGTCACAGATTCAGCCCTATAAACAGGACACAGGAAGAAATGTGATTCTAATATGGAAGGCTCTTACAGTTTAGGTATTTCACACTAAGTGAGCCCCGGGCAGAATTTGGACCACTCAAAACAAAATCAAAAATGATTTGCAAAGGAACATAAGAAAATGAAAAGCTGGTATTAGAGTGGAAGTTTTCATGAGATTTATGAAATGTCATTGTGACAGATCACTTCCTTTCCTTCTCTGGTGTAATGTTTACAGTTCTAATGCTATTTACAACTTTGCTTGATGTGTTTCGCAACAAACAAAACAGCTTATCAAACACTTTTATTAAGACGACAATCATTGAAAAACAACTTGTGGTGAAATTATTCCAGGATTTGCAGTAGTAAAGGTCAGCGCTTGCCTTCATCCCAGTGCGACCTCTGATGTCTGGACATTAATGGTGAGGCCCATATATCGTTGTCAGAGATAGCCTGCCTCTCTAAATGGGTACACTGTTGCAACTTTCACGAGCGATTACAGACATTCAACCCTGTGACTGCATGGGTTTGCTCCGGGTGCTCCGGGTTCCTCCCGCACTGCAAAGAAATGCATGTTTGTACATTAATTGACCGGTAAAAGTTGTAAATTATCCCTAGTGTGTAGGATAATGTTAGTGTACGGGGTGATTGCTGGTCAGCACGGACTCGGTGAGCTGAAGGGCCTATTTCTGTTCTGTACCGATTGGTTCGATCAGATGACGCCGTGAACGGCTACCTCGCCAGCAGCGTGTTTGGCCTTTGGACGTTTTTTTGTTTTTTAGTATGTCCAAATGTATGGGGTTTGGGGGGGGGGGGGGGGGGGGGGGGGGGGGGGGGATTGGGGGAAACCATTTTCAGTCACTTACCTCGACGGAGATGCAACTTTTTTCTTTGTCACATCTTCGCCCCCCTCATGGCCTAACAACTGGATTGGCGCGGCCTTTCTCGGAGACGGCCAAGAGCTTCAGCAGCAGGCGCGTCGTGGCGCTGCGTGAACTTTAACATTGCAGAGCGGGGCCATCCCTTGCCGGGGATCGCCGGGAGAAGTGTTGCAACCGCTGGCCTGATGCCTATAACATCGTGAAGCCACGGGCGACGGAGCTTCTAGCTGAGGGCGCAGCGTGGACATTCCATCGCGGAGCGGGGCGATCCCTTGCCGGGATCTCCGGAAGAAGTGCTGCAACCGCCGGCCTGATGCCTATAACATCGTGAAGTCGCGGTCTCCAGTAAGAAAGTGGTCGATTCGAGAACTCCAAGCCGCGGAGTATGTGTTCCATCCGCCTCGACGTCGGAGATTCGAGCATCCTGGCAAGAGGGCTTGTACATCGGGCCGTCAGTAGCGGCGACTATGGAGTGTTCATGGCCCTGACCACGGTGAACAAGGAGGAAGATTGACTGAATGTTATTGCCTTCCATCACAGTGAAGAATGATGTTTATGTTAAGTTCTATTGTGTATTGTGTTCTTTTTAATTGTATGGCTGCATGGTAACTCACAACTCACTGTACCTTGGGTGCATGTGACAATAAATGTGAATTTGAACTTGAACTTTAACTACCTCTAAAGTAAAGTCTAAAGACATTCAGTGATATCTTGAACTTCAACCTTTTAACTTTTATACTTTCATTAAATAAAGTGTCAAAAATATTAAGCTTTTTGAATGTTTTTTGATAAGGTATAATTACCAAATTGTAGATCATCATAGTCCTGGTAGCAACTAAAACTAACAACGAAAGTCAATGAATTTGGGGTTGGGCAGGAAAGTGATTAAGTTATTGAATGTTGTTCCGGGCTGGAAGGATTGCATCGTTTCTATTCCTCGTGACTACATGTTCTTCACTCTAATTCACTGCACAGCCCTTCAGAAGACTTCAACATTCCTGAACACAACACAGCCCCCTCCATGAATAACCCAGTGGAAGTAACTCAGCATAAGAGTGACTGAGCCCTTGCTGCATTTTTGTGGCAGCTTTCTTTGAGGTTAATGTGGAGAGTCAGTGTCAACAATATCTCAACCACTGTGCCTGCAGTTAGCTTTGTTTATCTAACTGCTTCTATCATAGGTCAATGACCGCTTTGAACTAAAAGCCTTGTCCCACTTCATTCAAAGAGTTCTCCCGAGTTTGCCCTGATTCGAACTCGGAGATTTACGGTAATGGCCGCTCGTCGGTACTCGGGGCTCTCGTGGACATTTTTCAACATGTTGAAAAATCTTCACGAGTCTTCCCGAGCTTACCTGCCGTTAGCGAGTCTTCCCGAGTACCTGCCGTTAGCGTTACAAACCGCTAAGAGACGTCCCCGAGCTCCAACATACCCGCTACATTCATTCTCCGTGCTTACCACGAGTTTGATTTTTTTTTAAACTCGGGAGAGCTCTTGGAATGAACTCGTACAGTGGGACAGGGCCATTACTATGAAAGATTTCTATTGCTTTGATTGCATTTGTGGATGTGATTTTATAATATGAGGATGCACTGATCGGCTGTTCTATATATTTCTACTTTAAGCTGTCCAACTATAATTAAAGGGCGGCCCAGTAACGGAGTTCCTTGCAGCACCAGAGAACACAAGTTCGATCCTGACTATGGGTGCTTTCTGTACGGAGTTTTTACATTCTGCCTGTGACCGTGTGGGTTTTCTCCGGGTGCTCCGGTTTCCTCCCACACTGTACTGTAGGTTGATTGGCTTATGTAAAGTTGTAAATTGTCCCTGGATTGTAAGATAGTGCTAGTGTATGGGGTGATCGCAGGTCGGCATGCACTCGCTGGGCCAAAGGGCTTGTTTCTGCACTGTACCTTTAAAGTCTCAATAGACTTTATAACCTTCATTTTGTTCTTTATGTCCAGCATAAAAATGAAATAAAATTCTCTGGCAGCAAGCGTAGTGGAATGTGCCAAACTGCCTCTGTTCTCTTATGTGTAGGACCAGCTGCAAGCTCTTTATGCCTCTGTTTCTAGAGGAGGAAAGTATATAGAAATTCAGTTGGCACATCACTCATTCCTAAATAGAACATACCCAGTATATATGAGGCCAATCAGAATCAATCAGTTTAAGTCCTGATAAATTAATCCTTTGTTCCAACTGTGTTCATACTAATTTGGAAAGTGATCTCATCTAATTTCTCTCATTGGTGATGGAAAGTTGAAATATGTTGGGGAAGGAAACAATTTTATCCAAATACCTTCTGAACAACTGGCATCGCTTTTAATTATCATCACTTGAAATCCAATCATTCCAGACGTAACGTAGCAATTATAGACAGGTTTTCCCTGGTGTCTACTTTTCCATTAAATTATCTATAATATAAAAATGGAAGGCTTTGGTTTTAGTGCACGCCAGAACCCACATTGGACGTAGCTTGATGTTTTAATTTCAGGAGCAAAACATAAATTGCTGGATGAACTTAGCATGTCGGGCAGCATCTGGGGAGGAAATAGACCGGCAATCTCAATGAATCGTGAGAGGAATAGATGGCTAAACGCACAGAGTCTCTTGCCCAAATTAGGGAAATCAAGAACCAGAGGACATGGGTTTAAGGTGAGAGGGTAAAGTTTTAACAGGAACCTGAGGGATAACTTGGTTACACAAAGATTGGTGGGTACAGGGAATGATCTGCCAGAGCAGGTAGTTGAGGCGGGTACCATTGCAACATTTAAGAAACATTTAGTACATGGATAGGATAGGTTTAAGAGCCTGTCCCACTTTCACAACCTAATTCACAACCTAATTCACAACCTAACTCTGCTGAGTTTGCCCTTGATTCATACTCGCCGCATGGACGTCACGAGGTCGTAGGAAGGTCGTGATGCTAGTCATAGGTACTCATGGCATCAAGTAGGTTGGGGCGTTTTTCTAGCCTGATGAAAAATGTCCACGAGTAAAAAAGGTTGTGAAATAGGTCACGAAAGTGGGACAGGCCCTTTAGAGGTATATGGGCCAAATGTAGGCAGGTAGGACTAGTGTAGATAGGACATGTTGGTCTTTGTGGGCAAGTTGGCCCGATGGGCCCATTTCCACCTCTATGACTATGACTATGACTCAAATCAGTCTATAGGATCAATCTGAAGAAGGGTCCCAACAGAAATATTAAATGTCCATTCCCTTCCCAGGTGCAACCTGAACATTCCTCCAGCACTTTGTGTTTTGTTACAGACTCCAGCATCTGCAGTCTCTTGTGTCTTCATTTCAGGACTGTTTTTGTTTATCAGAGTTCTACACAACGCTCTATTATTGAAGTCACTTAAGAGATGTCTTTACAGATGGAAACTGGTAACAATCATAGCTGCAAACTAGCTCAAGCTTTGCTTTAATTATTCCAACAAGCTTTTGCTTTTCTTTCATTGTGCATCCATTTGTTTACATCCCTTTACCACCCATGCTCTCATACCGCTGGCCAGAGCAATCCATGGACATGTGGGATTAACAGTTGCGAAGGTGACCTTCTGGAAAGTGGCACTAAAGCAAAATGAATGAAATTTCAAGTTGTGCGTGGCTGATATTTATCACCGACCCAGAGTTTTATTGCTGAAAATAAATGATTTTACGAGGCGAAGGCTGTAGGGCATTTTTTACATTTTTGGTTTCAGTTAAACCCAAAGTATTCATGTCCCAGGGCAATGTTACATTTTCAGTCAATAATATGATGAATACCTTTTGGAAATTCTTTCAATCGTTGTGAAACACCAACAAGACCACAATTACATTTATTCTTTCATCCTTTTTCTCTGCCTGCCATATTAAAAATCTGGCAACAATTGGATTTGTCACAGTCCTGTGTGTAATTACTTGTATACTTAGCCATGGGAGCTGGGGGGAAAGAACAGTCAAGTGACTAAATATTGTATCCAAAATTTGGTTCCCAAATTACATAGAAACATAAAAAATCGGTGTAGGAGTAGGCCATTCGGCCCTTCGAGCCTGCACCGCCATTCAATATGATCAAGGCTGATCATCCAACTCAGTATCCTGTACCTGCCTTCTCTCCATACCCCCTGATCCCTTTAGCCACAAGGGCCACATCTAACTCCCTCTTAAATATAGCCAATGAACTGGGCTCAACTACCTTCTGTGGAAATTAAATTAATTTCTAAAGGAACTTACTGTTTACAATGTTTCCAGCACAAGTGGGCAGGAAGATACTGCAGATGCTGGTTTACACCAAAGATTGACACAGAATGCTGGAGTAAGTCAGCGGGTCAGACAGCATCTTTGGAGGAAAGGAATGGGTGACGTTTCGAGTCTGAAGAAGGGTCTCGACCAGAAACGTCACCCATTCTTTCCCTGCAGAGATGCTGCCTGACCCACTGAGTTATTCCAGAATTTTGTGACAATTTCTAGCATGACTTGCATTGATTGATTTCCCCAGGTTAGTTTTGCATCTGTGTTAGTACTAGAGAGAAGGGGAGGGTGGGGAGAACAAGAGAAACATCTGTGAAAGGATTGAAACCAATTTAACCCCGGTTACACAATAGCCTTCAGTGCTGTTTAGTTAATCGTGGCTAATCAGTCTGTAGGACACTAAATAACGGGAGGTTCATGATGGCATTTAGGAAAGAAGAAACAAGGTACTGGAATTGTGAGACACGGAATTCAGTATTTACTGGAAATTGGAAGTAAAAGAGAATGCTGAAAGTACTTAGCAGTTCAGATAGCATCTATAGAGAGAGAAAATTCAATAGTGCATTAAAGGATGGCCTTACACTGGAACTGGCTGGTGATACAAACAGGAAAAGTTAATTATCTGAAATTGTGGAAGTCAATAATGAGTCCCAAAGACTGCGAATGCCTGGACAGAAGATACATTTCTGGCTATCAAAGACCACAGGACCACAGGAATTTCTGGATAGGCATTTAGATATGCAGAGAATAGAGGGATATGGTGTACAGGCAGTTAAAGGGCCTGTCCCACCTTTTTGTTTTTTTGTTATGTTGAAGAGCGTTTTGTCTTTATGTGGGGGAAGAGGGTACGGTAAGAGGGATACCGTCCTTCAGTCGCTTCCTGGAGAGGACGTGACTATTATTCGAGTCGCATCCTCGCTCCACCCAGCGGCCTACCTACTGGATTGGCGCTGCCTTTCCTGCCGGGATCGACCAGAGCTCGGGCAGCAGCAGCGCAGTGCTGGATACATCGCGGGGCGGGCGATGCCTTACCGTGGATCACCGTTTGGAGCTCCGGAGTGCTGGATCTGCTGCACTGACATCGCGGAGCAGTGGTTCGCGGAGCTCCCAACGCGGGCGGCGCTGATCAACATCACCGAGTCCTGCAACTCCATCCGACTCGGCCTGTGGACTTTGGGAGCTGCGGACTCCGGTGGGAGGTGGCTGATCTGGAGGTCCGGGCCGCTGAGGATATTCTCCGTCGGGGTTCGGCATCGGTGTTCCATCGTTCCCGGCGTGAGGGCCTGAGCATCGGGCCGCCCGTGGCTGCGACTGCGGGTCCTCGGGAATATATATTTACTTGGAAGAAGTGTAAATCAATTGCTGCTTCACCCAGATTTTTTTTGTGATGTTAGCTGAGGGTTAGTAATTGGCCAAGACTTTGTAAAGGAGATGTGCAAGACAAGTTCTTTATACAAAAGGTGATGAGTGCCTGGAACACGTTGCCAGGTGTGAAGGTTGTGGCAGACATGATAATTGTATTTTAGAGATTTCTGGATAGGCATTCGGATATGCAGGGAATAGAGGGATATGGGTTATGTACAGGCAGTTAAAGGGCCTGTCCCACTTGCAAGTGACTGCATGTGTTTGGCGCGACCAAAATGGAAGCGGGGTTCGCGCTAAGTATGCGCGTGATGTAATTCGCGTCACACTTACCAATCAGCTGGGCAGGAGGCGGGCCGACTGAATTTGGCGTCGGGCAGTGACGTCATCACATAACGGCATGCCGGGCGGTGACGTCATCACACAACGGCAAGCGCCAAGACGCTGCGTACGCCATCAAGATGCTGTGTACGCCCTCAATGCGCCTGCGGGCTGACAGGCTGTTGGCGTGCGGAAATTTCAGACAATGCGGGATTTTCGGAGTCCCGCGCGATGTCGGGACCAGCCCCGTACAGCTCCATACGCCTCCGTGCTTGGAAGTGGGACCGGCCCCGCGCGGCCCGTACGCCTCAAGCGACCACGTTTGGTCGCGCCAGACGCATGCAATCGCGTGCAAGTGGGACAGGCCCTTAAGCATTAGTCTTGGTATCATGTTCAGCCTAGGCATTGTGGGCCGAAGGGCCTGTTCTTGTGCTGTACTGTTCTATGTTCTATGTTCTAATTCCTTTGTTCCTTTGCTCTTCCTCACAGAAGCATCATGACTTTTTTTAAATGAATTGTGCCCCAACAAACAGCTGAGGCCCCAGTTTAATATGTTTCCTCGTTACTGGGCTGGAACATCACATTGGATTTTTTAATTTTCAAACCTCCAGAGTGTGTTGAAGCCCATAACCTTCTGTCTCAAACAGAAAGAGTATTACCACTGAGTTACAGTTAACACAATATGCAATATGCCCCGTAAACTGGCATAATAGATCACCTGTCTTTTTTAGATAATTCATTTTGTTGATGTTAAGCGAATTTTGATAATGCCAATTACATTAAACTCATTCTAATTGACTACACTTTTCATCAAATATTTTGTCAATGTGTCAGCGCTGCAATTAAAAACCTTTTGCTTCCGAGACATAATATTGAAATCCCAAGCCCTGCAGTGAATATAAATTTAAATTTAGACATTCAGATTTTTCATTGCAAAACTAAAAGATGCCTGTATGTAAAAATAAGATCTTCAGTTGGATCTAATGAGATCCAATTTCATTGTTTTAAATAAATTCTTATATCAAAGTTGACGTCTGCAAGTGGTCTCTCTTCCTCTTCCTCACCCTCTTCCCCTCCCCCCCTCATCTTCCTACCTCTACCTCTCCTTCCTTTTTTCTTTTTCTCTTTTTCTCCCTGTCTCTCTCTCTTCCTCTGTCTCTCCCTCTCTCTATCTCTCTATCTATCTATCTATATCTCTCTCTCTCGCACACACACACACACAATTTATCTATCTTTCCCTATAGTGATCACCAAATTGGTTTTATATTCATCTCTAATGTATTTAAATATCCCCACAGGTATGTTATCAAGTTAAGGTTTGCTAAAAATTTGAGTTCACATACATAAAGTAATTGCAGGAGAGATAATCAAATACATGGTGAAAGGAAGTAATTTTAAAGCCCCACCTTAAATAACGAGGGGGAAGTGACAGAGCAAAGGCATGTGAGAACACAATGGTAATGAAAGTGAGGGACGTTCATGAAGCCATGTTGGGGAAAAACGGCCAACTAGAAGTATAGGACTAATGTTGCAGGAACTAGCTATTTAAGCCTATGCCAGATTTTTAATTGAGCTCTCCAATTAGTCCCACTGTCCTATTCCCATTTGAACAATTCTGCCAAAGAAGGATTTCTCTATCTATCTCTATCTAATGAAGCATGTAAGATGGTGGTTGGGGTTCAAATCAAGAACGTCGCTTTGTTTTGAATGGCGCTGAGAATTGGTGTAGCTGTATCCATCCATACAGTCTGGGAACATTGCTGCACTTGCTTGACATTTGTTTTGTAGTTAGCTTTGTGGGATTAGGGGGATAAGCCTCTGTTAAAGAATACCTAATATTTGAATTGCTCCTGTAGCGGAGGTCAGCTACTAGCCCTGGAAAGTCTTTATTTTACTTTCTCTAGTAGCCATGATGTTTACTGTTGGGTCAGATGAGCTTCTAATCAACCATGACCTCCCAGGATATTAATGGGGTGGGAGTTCAATGATGGTAAAGTCACTGAACATTAAGGAAATATAACTAGATTTACTAGAATGTTGCCTGGGTTTCAGCAACTAAGTTACAGAGAAAGGTTGAACAAGTTAGGGCTTTATTCTTTGGAGCGCAGAAGGTTAAGGGGGGACTTGATAGAGGTTTTTAAAATGATGAGAGGGATAGACAGAGTTGATGTGGAAAAGCTTTTCCCACTGAGAGTAGGGAAGATTCAAACAAGGGGACATGACTTGAGAATTTAGGGACTGAAGTTTAGGGGTAACATGAGGGGGAACTTCTTTACTCAGAGAGTGGTAGCTGTGTGGAATGAGCTTCCTGTGAAGGTGGTGGAGGCAGGTTCGTTTTTATCATTTAAAAATAAATTGGATAGTTATATGGATGGGAAGGGAATGGAGGGTTATGGTCTGAGCGCAGGTATATGGGACTAGGGGAGATTATGTGTTCGGCACGGACTAGAAGGGTCGAGATGGCCTGTTTCCGTGCTGTAATTGTTATATGGTTATATGGTTATATGGTTATAACAAGACACAACATGTTGGAGCAACACAGAGGGTCAAGCAGCATCGCTGAAGAAACTGGATGTGTGACATTTCGGGTCAGAATTCTTCAGAAGATGGGGCCCAACCAAAAACGTCACCTATCCATGTACTCCAGAGATGCTGCCTGACCCACTGAGTTACTCCAGCACTTTGTGTTCTTTTGTGTAAACCAGCATCTGTAGTTTCTTATTTGTATATTGTCGGAAACATGGGTCAGTTCTGTTATCCATTCCTACACACTCCTTAACACACGAGTTATATGAATTGAATTTGGCTCTTCTCACCTCAAGTCTGAATATTGCCCCAGCCTAGATGTTTACATGCTGACATGGGCAGTTTTAATCTGATAGATTTGGGATAGAACTGAGTGTACTGGAATTATCAGCAATCAGCTCTCACTTTTGACGGCATGATAGAGGAATAATTATTGATGAAGCAGCTGAAGATAGTTAGCCTCAGCCATCGCTCTATGGAACTCCTGCAGCGTTGAGAAATAGCTTGGTTCCTTTCTCAATATTACAGACCACAAGTTGAACCTTGAAACATGTGAATTGAATTAAGATTGGGACAAGATTTGAGTTGCTGCTAACTTTCCTAAAATCATTACAATTTGGACTGAAATAAAGAGTATTGACCGAACAAAAACTGCAACAAGCAAACTGAATGCCAAATTGATAGCGATAAATCAAAGTGGATCTTTTCCCCGAGTGGATTTATCAAAGCTTAGAGGGCAGAGTTTTAAGGTGAGAGGGGCAAATTTTAAAGGAGAGGTGTGGGGTTGTTTTTTTATGCAGAGCTAGGTAGGTTTTCTGGAACATGCTGCCAGGAGTGGTGGTGGAGGCAGTTATGATAGTGGTGTTTAAGGGTCTTTCCTAAACCTCTACAGTACAGCATGGTAGAGAGCATTCGGACAGGTTTTATCGCGGCCTGGTTTGGCAACTTAAATGTCCAGGAGCGATAAAGACTTCAAAAAGTTGTGACCACTGCCCAGTCCATCACCGGCTTTGACCTCCCCACCGTCGAAGGGATCTATCGTAGTCACTGCCTCAAAAAAGCAGCCAAAATCATCAAGGACCCACATCATCCTGGCCACACACTCATCTTACCACTGCCATCAGGAAGAAGGTGCAGGAACCTGAAAACTGTAATGTCCAGGATCAGGAACAGCTGCTTCCTCACAGCCATCAGGCTATTAAATACAACAATGAATTAGCTCTGAGCTCTGAACTGCAAAAGACTATATTATTATAGCACTATATTTGTTATTTATTGTACTTTTTCTTTTTTTCTCTTCCCCCGTTATGTACTATGTTTACATATTCACGTACTCTGTTGGGCTGCAGCAAGTAAGAATTTAATTGTCCCATCCGGGACATATGACAATAAAACACTCTTGACTTGGCTTTTAGATAGGTACATGGATATGCAAAGGATGAAAGGCTATGAATCATGTGCAGGCACACGAGATTAGTTAACCTCAGCATCATGCTAGCCGCAGATATTGTAGGCTGGAGGGCTTGTTCTTGTGCTAAACTGTGCAATGTTCTATGTTCTATGTTAAGGCTGAACAAAGTTGCTGGTCAAAATGATGGTATTGAGGGAAGTTCAGGGGGGTATCCCAAGCTTCGTGTTAAGGGCTTGGAGTGGCAACTATGTCACAGCTGGGGGAGAAGAAAGGAAAATGTTTGGAAGAAATTGGATCTGGAGAAATGATAAGGTGCAGGTAGGAAGACATTTAAAAGTAAGTATGACACTTGGGGATCAGGAACTGATGAAAGTCACAAAGCAGAATTGATCAGTGAATGGCATTAAATGCAGGATGCAATTTGGGTAGCAGTTTGGCAAGAGCTGAATTTTATGGAGGAATACAGTAGATCAATGGAGTTAGGCCAGGGCAGCATTTGAACTTGAGATTGGAGGCATGTATTATGGGGGTTTCAGAAAAAACATTAGTTATGGCAGGAGCAAAAAGACACAATGTCAAAAATGTAGAAGATAGCAAGCTGCATGGGAGAAGATGTAGATTTGGATTCTCAGCAGAGGACAAGTAGAAACACAACAGGTCCAATCAATCTCATTCAATCCAACATGGTGGCCAAAGAGATAATGATAACCAGTAGGTAGACACAAAAAGCTGGAGTTACTCAGCGGGACAGGCAGCATCTCTGGAGAGATAATTTGGGTCGAGACCCTTCTTCAGAGTGATGTCAGGGGAGTGGGCAGGACAGAGATAGAATGTAGTCGGAGACAGTAAGACTGGTGGGAGAACTGTGAAGGGAGAGGGGATGGAGAGAGAGGGAAAGCAAGGGCTATTTGAAATTAGAGAAGTCAATGTTCATACCGCTGGGGTGTAAGCTGCCCAAGCGAAATATGAGATGCTGTTCCTCCAATTTGTGCTGGGCCTCACTCTGACAATGGAGGAAGCCCTGGATAGAAAGGACAGATTGGGATTGGGAGGGGAAGTTAAAGTGCTGAGCAACTGGAAGATCAGGTAGGTTAAGACGGACTGAGCGGAGGTGTTCAGCAAAACCTGCGCTTGGTCTCGCCAATGTACAGAAGTTGACACCTGGAACAGCGGATACAGTAGATGAGGTTGGAGGAGGTGGAAGTGAACCTCTGCCTCACCTGAAAAGACGTCGGGGTCCTTGGATGGAGTCGAGGGGGGAGGTAAAGGGACAGGTGGTGACTCTCCTGCGGTTGCAGGGGAAAGTACCTGGGGAGGGGGTGGTTTGGGTGGGAAGGGACAAATTGACCAGGGTGTTGCGGAGGGAACGGTCTCTGCAGAAAGCAGAAAGGGGTGAAGATGGGAAAATGTGGCCAGTAGTGGGATCCTATTGGAGGTGGCAAAGGTTTGAGGATTATATGCTGTATAACCAATACTTGTGTGGGAATAATGATAATTTAATAGTGAGATTAAACGAGTACTTACCAGTGCGAAGTTTGATCTGTATTTTATGAGGAGTTACGATGAGGGATTACGTGAAGAACCCACCCAGTGCGCAGGCGCGGCATACTTCCAAGCAGCGGTGTGGAATCACAGGTAGACACAATATTTGAAGTAAAGATAGTAAAGATTAAAGAGACATCAGCTCGAGTTTGATCTATATAATGAGGGTGGGAGCGGAGTCTTCACGTAGTCACTCATCGTAACTCCTCATAAAATACAGATCAAACTTCGCACTGGTAAGTACTCGTTTAATCTCACTATTTTACTTCGGAGTCACGTGAGTGACTACGTGAAGACTTCAAAGGTCTGTGATTTCAAACCGTGTAACAGCTATATCACTCACTGCCGAAGTTTATCGAGGGAGGAAGTGGTATCTAAAGACCAACGAATTTGTTAGTTTTTTGAAAACAAAAATGTTTATTTAAACAATAACAAAAAATAGCTCCCCTGGGCTTAAATTATAAGTTTGCAGATTCTAAAATTTTGTCCGCAAACAAGTCCTTCTCCATCAGCGGTTTGTGGTAGAATTTCCGGAACGTTGATTCCCTTGACCATCCTGCTGTACTTAGGATGTGGTCTATGGGAACCTCCATCCGTTCCGCCGCTGACGTGGATGCTGCCCTGATAGAATGGGATTTAAAGACATCCGTGTTAATCCCCGCGGCTTTTAAGACCTGTTTCAACCACCTAGATATAGTCTGGCTGGTTACCCGTCCAAAAGGCTTTTTGTGGCTGACCCATAAGGCTTTTTCACTCCCTCTAAGCGTATGGGTTGTGTCTACGTAGTTGTATAAATGGGTCACTACACACAGCCTAGGATCTGGAGGATAGGCCCGGAAGATTAACGGCGAGTTGGGCATACCTGGCCTGCTTTGTTTCACCAACCCCGGCATAGTGAATGTGATGCAGTCTGGGGTGGTTACCATGTTGTCCAGTCTTAGTTGATGAAGCGACTGGACCCTTTGTGCAGAGACGAGCGCCATGAGCATGAGGGTCTTGAGTGTGGATTGCTCTAGACTAAGGGATCCCACCGGAGGCCACCCTCTAAGGTGTGATAAAACTACACTTATGTCCCATACATAGGTGTACCTGGGTGTAGGGGGTTTAGTATTGTAAATCCCTTTAAGGAGTTTTATGACTAGCGGGTGGGACCCGATGCTATGGTGTCCTGTGGGCATGAGATAGGCAGACAGGGCGCTTCGTGCTGCATTGACGGCACTGTAGCTCATCTTTTGGTCATGGTGTAAGTGGGCCAGGAATTCCAACACGTCCGTGATCGAGGCTGTCTTGTATGATGTCCCTGCATCCAAGCAGTACTGCTCCCATTTCTTGATATATGTCAAGTACTGCTTCTTGGTTGAGACTCGCAGGGACGCCGACATGGTGGTGATTGTTCGTTCTGATAACCCCAATCCCTGGTAAGGCCTGGTTAGAACCTACAAACCAGGAGTTTCAAATTTTGATGGCATGGATGACTTATGCCGGATACCGGGTGAGTCAATAATTGTGGGTGACTGTGAAAAACCATAGGTGACTCTACCACCATGTCGTGGAAAACTGGGAACCATGGTTGGGTAGGCCAGTCGGGTACGACCAAAATACCTGAAGCTGAGTCTGCCTGTATTTTCTGGAGTACCCGGCTGATGAGGCAGAAGGGAGGGAAAGCATAGAAGAAGAAATTTCCCCAATCCAGCGTGAAGGCATCTACCGCTGCTGCCTCTGGGTCTGGTTCCCAAGCCACATACATGGGTAACTGGTGATTCAATCTAGACGCAAACAAATCTATATCTGGCGTACCATATTGCTTAACAATTTTTGCAAATATTTTTGGGTGTAACATCCATTCGATGTTATCATTGAATTTTCGTGACCTGGTGTCCGCCACTGTGTTTAGCTTGCCTGGTAAATAGGCAGCTGATAGCCAAATATGTCTCTCGACACACCATTGCCAGATTATATTAGCCAATTTGTCGCATGATACTGATTTTATGCCACCCATGTGCTTGATGTAAGCCACCACCGTTGTATTGTCAATCATTAACCTGACATGCACGTGCCGCATATTGGATGCATATGCTTTTAGCCCATAAAAGGCGGCCAGCATCTCCAAATAATTTATGCCTAGTGATTGTAGTAGCGATGTCTCTGAATTAGTCCATCTGCCACCTGTGCTGGATATAGAGTTAGTAGCTCCCCAGCCTAAGGCACTGGCATCCGTCGTAATGACTATGTTAGGATTAGTGACGGCGATAGGACTGTAACTGTGCCAAATGTTATCAACCCACCACTGAAGTTCTGATATGGCTTCAGCGGGTAAATCCATGGTTCGATCATAATGCCCCCTACTTTGACGTAGTGCATATGTCCTTGCTCTCTGTAAATTTTGATAATGCAAGGGACCATATTGTGCAGCTGGAAATGCTGCAACTATGCTACCAATGACTCTGGCAACATGCCGGATCCTTGGTTGTGTTTCTGTAATTAAATTGTTGCATGCTTGCGCTAATGCAGCCTTTTTATCCCTTGGCAGAGTGACAGTCATATGGACAGAGTCGATGGTGAAGCCTAGATAGTCCATGTTAGTTGTTGGCTTCAATATTGATTTATCTGGGTGTAGAACAAATCCCAATGTTTCAAGGAGCTGTTTAGTAGCTGAAACTGCTGCGACAGCTAGTTCCCTGGTTCTCCCCATTATGAGAACATCGTCCAAATAAGCCATGACTAAGTGTTTTTGTTCTCTTAATATTTTCATGGCCACTTTAAGGATTTTAGTGAATAATCTGGGAGCTGTCGTTAAACCATTGGGTAATGCTCTATACTGCCATTGTTGACCCATCCAGATAAATTTCAGATATCTAAAATGATCCTTATGAATGGGTACTAAATAGTAAGCATCTTTAATGTCTATGCTTGCCATGAAGTATCCCTTGGAGATCAGTTGTCTGGCAGTGACAAATGTCTCCATTTTGAAATGTTGATACTCAACAGATTGATTTAGTGATGTCAAATCAATGATAATGCGACATCCACCATCTTTTTTGGTTCTGATAAATATATTTGATACAAATTCCAATGGCTCATGTCTGGTCCTTTCAATGATTCCTTTGGACACGAGCCTTTCTAATTCAGCTTGTCCTTCCACCTTTTCTAATTCTGTGGGAAGGAATACCCTTTGGGGTATATGCTGAACCGGCGGTTTTATGCCTGGTTTGAATTCAATTTTGTATCCTCTAATACTGTTGAGTATAAACTTGTTATTAGTGATAGAGCACCAAACATGTTTGAAGAACCGTAAACGCCCTCCTGTTAGTACAACACCCTTTGTCTGTGTATGTTGACAGGAACCAGACCCACCTACCTCCATGTTCATTTCTGGGAGCGTCTCCGTTGATGGGTTTGGCTCGAGGGCGTCCTTGTTGGTGCTGTGGTGGGGCGGCGTATCTTCCCACGGCTCCGCTCTGGGCCCCGCTCTAAAAAAGAGCTCTGGGGGTAGTGGGAAGCGGTCACCAGGCTTTCACCAGTTCGGTATCTGCTGGTGGATGCCGAGGCGTGCTGCCAACTGGGTGTCTTCACTCTGCTCGGCCCTGGTCCTGCCCTCATGAGGCCTACAGGTTTGGCAGCCTCTTCAAGCTCCTTGAGCCTTTTCCCCAAGTCGGCCTCAAATAGCAGCGCCTCCTTCTCTGGCGCCGGAGCTTTGCAAAGCCCCGCATATTTGGGGTTGAGGGCAGGCCTGATGTTTTCACGCCTCAAGTTGTTCATTTCAAAATGCGTGTTGCACATCAGGGCTAGCACGTCCTGTTGAGGTGTAGTGAGCTCCACGTTCTCTGTGGACCGAGCAAAGGCGGTGATGGCTGCGGTGTGGAGCTTCAGGATGCGCTGCATCTTCAGCTCTTGTGTCCTGATATGTTGGCCTAGCTGGCTCCATATCTGGCCGTTTACGGTCTTCACTCGAAGCGCTTCGCAGTTCTCAGGCGCCGTGTATGTGTCGAGGGCCTCCTGAAGGACTTTCTCCTGTAATGGTTTATTGGAGAGCCGGTTTATGCTAGCCGCCATTTTTGGTTCTAGCATCCTTCCGGTCCTCGGGGGCGCCGCATACCTGCTAACCACACCCAGCAGCTCTTCTTCCTCCAGCTCACCTGGCATGCTTGTGCAGTCGTCCGCCTGCCCTTGCGATAGGCCAGCCCAGTCCTGGCCTCCCTTACTGACCTCAAACAAGGAGGGAACAGAAGGGTGAGGTGATGGTTTGGAGGAGGCCACAGCCCGTCCTCCCTGGAGATGCCTTGCCTGCATCTCCTCCTCAAGCATCTGCTCGAGGAGCTGCCTCATGCAGCTTAAGCGGCTGTCTCCCCGTTTAGCCGGTGGAGAGCGTTCCCGTTCCTCCGACGAGTCGGAGACCACCGGCCGGTCCGTTTTACGGGTAGATTTCCTCCCTGTGCGGGGCGTCGAGGTCGGCGGCACAGGGAGCGGCTCGGCGTCGGGTGTGCGGGAGCGTTCAAATAACTCCTCCGCCGCCAGTGGCTGCCGCCCAGATGTTGACCCTTCCTCGGGGGGAGTTGGGCAGGCAGTCCGTTTCGTTGGTCGCTTGCGGGTAGCCATGCTAGCGACTCTCTGTAATACAAAAGACTCACTTACCTGAGGTCTTGTCTTTATCCTGCCGCTGGAGAGCCTGGCTCCAGCTGCCGCCGCTGTTGCGCTGCTGACGTAATGCCGCGCCTGCGCACTGGGTGGGTTCTTCACGTAGTCAGTTGGTATCATTTAAAAATAAATTGGATAGGCATATGGATGAGAAGGGAATGGAGGGTTATGGTATGAGTGCAGGCAGGTGGGACTAAGGGAAAAATGTTGTTCGGCACGGATTTGTAGGGCCGAGATGGCCTGTTTTCGTGCTGTAATGGTTATATAGTTATAAGGTTCTGTCCTTAAATGGAAGAAATTGTAAGTCACTTAAGAAATGAATATTAGTCAGGGAACTAAAATAGCCAGAGTTGCACGCAGGATGCTGCCTATATATAAGGAGAAAGGCAGTGTGCGTCGATCGCATTAAAACATTCAGCGATACTGCAGTATTCTGCTAGATGTCAAAACATGTTTTCAGGACATCTTTTAGTACAGAAATGTGTGCAGAACCCAATAAAAAGGATTGAAACGCAGTTGTGCAAATAATTGGCACAAATCTTTGAGGCACCAACAAACTCAAAGCAGCAGAAGAGGCACAAAAAGTGGAAGTAGTTTGCAAGCATCGAGGAATTAGGACAATCATTGTTGAAGCAGGAGCTGATCAGCTTCATTCTGAAAGACTGAGAGATCCCTGACAGTGATGATGAAACGATATCAGGAATTCTGTACAGTAGGCGAGTAGTTGTGATAGGGAAGTTTTATAATCAGCTTGGGAATGGTGTCAAATGGGCAACAGAGATTGGTTTCTCGGACAACTTGACGTCAGAAAGCTCAGGAAGATAAATAGCACAATGTTATGGTAGTTGGTGTCTTAAAGCCCTGTCCCACGGTACAAATTCATTCCATGAGCTCTCCCGAGTTTAAAAAAAAACAAACTCGTGGTAAGCACGGAGAATGAACGCAGCGGATACGTCATAGCTCGGGGACGTCTCTTAGCGGCTTGTTACGCGAACGGCAGGTACTTGGGAAGACTCGCAAACGGCTGGTAAGCACGGGAAGGCTCGTGAAGATTTTTCAACATGTTGAAAAATGTCCACGAGAGCCCCGAGTACCAACGAGTGGCCATTACCGTAAATCTCCGACTTCGAATCAGGGCAAATTCGGGAGAGCTCTTGGAATAAACTCGTACCGTGGGACAGGGCTATTAGTATAGGTGGAGCCTGTGGGGAAAGAGAAGGCGAGATACAGCGTCAACAAAAAAAGTTAATGTACTTCTTAAGCATGTTGAGGACATTGGGCAATGATGTATGATGGACAATGTGCTGGAGTAACAATAGACAACTCAGCAGGTCAGGCAGCATCTCTGGCCAACATGGATGTCATGTTTCGGGTCGGGGGCCTCCTTTAGACTTATTTTGGTAGGGAGGAGGCAGAAAACCGGGGGAGAGGAGGGGCAGGACAAAGCTTGGCACTTAATAGGTGGATGCAGGTGACGAGGGTTTTGATAGGCAGCCAGTTAAACAAAGGCCCAAGATGAAAGGACAGAATGTGTGAGACACAAGGATTGAAGAGTTGTGAATTGTGAAGCTAGAAGAAGGAATGTAGGTGGAAGAGGAGGTGAGGGGAAAACAGGTGTGAATTTAGATGGGACACAGGGGAGATGGGGGTGGGGGGAGTTGGTAATTATCTAAAATTGGAGAATTCAAAGTTCATACTACTTAGAAAACTGTTGTAAACTACTCAAGCAGATTATGAGGTGCTGTTAGGGGTGCGAGTAGCTCTTGCCCGAGGTCTTGCCGAGTCAGCGTGGTATGGATGAGTCAATGGAAGGGAGGCTGGTTTGTATGATGGTCTGGGCTATGTCCCCAACTCTCTGCAATTTCCTGAGATTGGATGGAACAGTTCCCAAACCATGCTGTGATACATCCTGATAAGATGCTTTCTAAGGTGCATCTGTAGAGGTCGGAAAGGGTGTTGGGATTATGCCAAACTTCCTAAGCCTTCTAAGGAAGTAAAGGCATTGGTGTGCTTTCTTGTCCATAGCTTTGATGTGGCTGGTCCGTGACAAATTGCTGGTGATATTTGTACCTAGAGATTGAAGGTTTTGACCATCTCCACTGCTTTGCTTCCTGAAGTCAATCACCATTTCCTTTGTCTTGCTGGCATTGATGGAGAGATTTGAAGAAGGGTCCCGACCCAAAACGTCACCTATCCATTTTCTCCAGAAATGCTGCCAGATCCGTTGAGTTACTCCAGCATTTTGTGTCTATTTTTGAGGGAGAGGTTGGTGTCTTGGCACCACATTACAAGGTTCTCAACAAGAGTGCCACCTAAACATGCACAAACTTACCTGTTCCTTCATGCACCTCCTGTTCCTTTTGTAGGAAGAGTCTACAGTCTCCACAATGGCCTCCCAAGTTCCCTAAGAAAACAGAACTGGGGTGGAAGCAAGGTCCTTTTGATTCTGATGAACAGCCTAAGAAGAAGAAAATAAGGTTAAGAATAAAATTGAAAATGCTGCATCTTTTCCAAGAATAATGATTAGATAACTACAGAATTTTATGTGAACAATAATGTAATTTCAGGATCGTAGTAGGATATTTACAAATATCAATCTGCTTAATGATAAACCTTTAACAGTTGTACGTCCCAGTTTGTCTACTCAAAAAGGTGAGCCAACATCCCTATCACTTTGAATCGGTTTTCGTTCGAATATTCAGCATTATAATTCGATGATTTACTTTAAGATGTACAGTATGTATGGTGAAACTTCAAAGAAAACAAGCACTTGTCTGCCACAAGCACCATATTCAAACCAGACTCTCCAAATTACACACATTCTTCTTCATTCACTCCAGACGCCCCAAATTATTTTGTTCCCTCTCAGACGGACTTTCCGAAACTCCACCATTATCTTAGAGGGTTACAAGATGTAGGGTTTTTTTTTTCACATCGGGGTTAACATTGTGAACTCTGAGGTAGAAATTTAGACCTGTTGATTGGCGAGATAGAGTTAAAGCACATCTCATGGCTTTTATCCCGTTTGTCTACTTTGCAAGCTCCCCCTCAATCCTGTTTCTCATTGCCTCTGTAATTACTGCATTTAACAAGGAACAGAAAATATAAAGACCTGGTCTAAATAGGACAATGATTAAAAGATATAATGGCAGGAGTACTCTGTTGACGAACCTGATGCATCTTTGCAGAATAATCTACGCTTATCCCAAATATGGCAACATCGTTAAACAATTACCATGAAAATAATGCAGCCATACATTTTTTCAAGGTTGTGTGAGGAACTCTTCTTAATGTTTGCCGCTTCCAGCTTCTTAGAACATGATTCCTGGACTTTGAAATCTGCGTGCCTGACTAGCTTGGAGGGACAAGCATAAGGAGCTCAATTAGCTTCGCAGATACGCCTGCCTCTGGGTAAAGACTTAGCCTGGTTAGTGGACTTTAATCATTGCCTATTATTAAATTCAGAATCCCGCTACATTGTATTTGCTGAATGACTTGCAGCTTCAAATAATTGACAAAATGCAGCTTCCCTGATATTTTCAGCTGGGATCAATTTCTTTTTTTTGTTGCGTATATAGAATAGTAAATTACTAAACCAAGCCAGGAAGTGAGCACCTACCCATTGATGTTTATGCAAAGAAATAATGACATTTTCTGATTTTGCGAATCGATTAAGTATACTTTATCAACTGTTTTTAAAAGTGTGGCTCTGCAAAAACAGGAAAGCTTCACAAGCCACAGTATATCGGTACAAACAAACCATGCATTGATGATCTGCATCAACAGCTTAGGGCAAAACCACCAGCACTTCGACCAGTAGCTCTTTGAAGTGACTGATATGATCTTTTTGACCAGGCTTATATGTTGCTTAAGAAGATTCTACTTTTCTTTTAATCCTGTAGTTCTGTTGATAAAGTAACACCACACCAGGGAAATATTTCTTCCTTCTTCCCTATTCCTAACCCCATTATTCCCCAAGCTTTTTATGAAGTAAGTCATCCCTTAATCTTCTGTATTCAAGGCAAAAACAGTGCACAAAATTGACAAATGATAAACCACTCTCCTCTGTGCCAGACTTACATGTAGCTTGTAGATAACTCAATACAGGAGAAACATTTGGGGATAAGCCATTGATTCTACAAATACAAGTAAAGGAATCTTATATGGATGGAAAGAAAATAATTCCAAAGCGCCAATGAATTTTTGTACAGTGTGACATAACAATGAACAGATTTCTAATGGTCACATTAAAAATAAGACTAGTAGTGAACAATTACAGGAAACTGCTTCAACTTCATTTGAAATAATCTGCACAATTTAAGCCTCACCACATCATAAAATGTTATGGAAATGTCATGGTTTTCATGATTATGCAATTGCTAGCTCTGAATCCCAATTACCTAATATGTTCCTACTTTCAAGCATTTTCTGGGTAGCTTTTGGTAAACAAGCCCAGGGATAACTCTGCTTAATCCCAATGTTGAGCAGTACAACATTAACCCTCTAGAATATAGAATAGTACAGCACAGGAACAGGCCCTTCAGCCCACAATATATGTGCTGAACATATTGCCAAGACCAACAATCACCTGACTGCAAATGATCCAATACCCTCCATTCCTTGCTCAACCATGTGCCTATCCAAAGTACCTTAAATGATATTATCATACCAGCCTCCACTACCACTCCTGGCAAGACACTCCAGGAACCAACCACCCTCAGTGTAAAAAAAACTTGCCCCGCATGTCTTTAAACTCTGCCATCTCACCTTAAAGCCACACCTTCTAGCATTTGATATTTCCATCCTAGAAAAAAAGATACTGACTGTCTACCCTATCTATGCATTTCGTCATTGTTTGCACCAATCTCCCCTCAACCTCCAGCATTCCAGTAAAAAACAATCTGAATCTGTCCAAACACTCCCTGTAGCTAACGCCTCCTAATCCAGGTATCATTTCAGTAAACCTTTCCCCCTTTCTAAAGCATCTACACCCTTCCTGTATTAGGGCAACTAGAACTGCAGGCTCGAAGGGCCGAATGGCCTACTCCTGCACCTATTTTCTATGTTTCTATGCATACAATACTCCAAACGGGCAAATCTAAAATTCTATAAAGCTTCATCATGAATTTCTGACATTCTCAATGCCCCAATCAATGAAGACAAGCAGTACATATGCTTTCTTTACCACTCTATCCACTCGTGTTGCCACTTTCAGGGAGTTAGGTACTTGGATCCCAAGAGGCCTCCCTACATCAATGCTGTTAAAGCTCTTGCCTCTAATTGTATTTGGTTCCCTCACATTCGACCTCCCAGAGTGCAACGTCTCACACTAACCAGGATTAAACTCCACCTGCCATTTCCCCACCTATTTCCATCGCTGATCTGTATACTTTGACAGCCTTCCTCACAGTCTGCCACCCCAGCAATTCTTGAGGAATGACGGCGAAGGATTTTATTTTTACAAGTGGGTGAGTTCCTGTAACCTTGCATCAAGCAACGTAGGAAGCAGACGGTGATCTTAATCAAACTGTAAAGCTGTGGTTCACTGCTGTTCACAGTTAGTGCTAAAACATTGTGGGCATTGGCTCTCCATGTTACCTGACAAAGAAGCCCATGGCTTACTCTGCTCCCATGGCACAGATACAGAAAGCTATAGTGATGCCCAAGTCATATCAATCCTCAATGCTTTATGAGAACAGGTTTTGCCTAAAATGCTGTTCATTTATCAATTATCATTTGTACCTATGAAAACATACCACATTTGGATGTAGTGTAAACATATTACCTCTTTTTTTAATAATCCCTGTTGTAGATTTTGAATGTTACAACATAAATTATTGCAAATATTAATTTTCTACCACGTTATCAACATTTTGTTTTTTAACATTTAATAAATATATATATATTATAATAAATTATAATAAATATTCTGTTTTTATGTTCTTTAACACATTTGTAATTGTGTGAGGACCAGTGGCATTTCAGCGGTTAGGTGATAAACACTTCAGGAGTAAAGTCAGAGAGGTCCACAATGGCCCAGGCGAGTCTTGGCATGGTTAAAGGGTCAGTGATCGAGGGAAGCTGCCTGTTCTTCCTGTGGGTCAGCTGGGTACCAGGTGCAGAGCAATGCCATCTGCAGCAAACATACCTGCAGGCAAACTAGCTCAGAGGAATGGCACTGCCCTCTGTTGGCACTCTTACATGTTACTGTTGGTCAGGACTGTGAAAGGCACACGATGATCAGAGAGGTGCCCCACCCACGGTCTAGCAAGGATTATTCTTGCAGTTCTTGCCCCTTGGTATATATGGCAGCAATTGCCAAGTATCTGTGCACCTCTGAACTCCAACTTTCTGCTGCATTTACCATTTACCTCTCTGCCCCCTCTCTCCCCCCCCCTCGGCATTAGGGCAATCATGAATCAGACATAGGTTTAAGGCGAGTGAAGAACGACTTAGTGGGATTCTGAGGGTGTTGGGTACATGGAATGAGCTGCCGGAGGAGGTAGTTGAGGCAGAAATTATAACAACAATTAAAAATTTATTAGAGTTTATTTAAAAATTTTTATAGGGGGACAATCGAAGGCACATTAACCTACGGCATCACTTCCTGGTTCGGGAGCTGCAAGGCGTACGAACGGCACCAACTAGACAGGATTGTGAAGACCGCAGGCAGGATTATTGGTGCTCCACTCCCTTTCCTGCTGGACATATACAGGAAGAGATGTATCAGCAGAGCCATCTCCATCCTTTTTCCTTCTATTATTTATTATGTAAAAGAATATGTGTGTTATGATTGTGTTTATAATTTGTTTGGTTGTTTTGTTGTTTGTCTTTTGCACAAAAGTCCGCAAGCATTGTCACTTTCATTTCACTGCACATCTCGTATGTGTATGTGACAAATAAACTTGACTTGACTTGATCATCAAAGATCCCTACCACCCATCGCATCACATATTCTCCATCCTGCCATCTGGGAAGAGGTACAGGAGCATTAGCTGCAAAACCAGCAGGATGCTCCTCAGCTTCTTCCCGCAGGCTATAAGACTGATAAACGGACTTTGCCCCCTGCCAAAGTATCGAGCACCAACCACCAACCTGGACACACTGCAGCAGAGCCACTGTCGTGCCGCTGCCGATCGGAAACACCTGTTGATGTTTAGTAGAGTGTTAATTTGTTCATGATATATGTATTTTTATTTCTATTTATTTTTAATGCACACTGAATGGGCACTGGTTGAGCAACATTTTTTTGTTTCCTCTGGGTATGTGAATACTCAGGAAATGACAATAAAGATATACAATACAATACAATACAAAAGGCATCCGGACAGGGTGATGGATGGGGACATTTTAGAGGGATATAGGCCAAATGCAAGCAGGTAGGACTAGTGAAAATGGCGCATCTTGGCCAGCATGGGTATGCTAGACCGAAGGGCCTTTCTACATTCTATGACTATGACTCTATTTTCCAAAAGTCAGATCAACAATTGCAGCCATACCCCACCTGTTGTGATTCCCAGGTAAGCAGATTCCCTTTAAATCTCCCTTCACTCACCTTAAACCTGTGTCCTCTGATTGTAAGTAAGCAAGATTGTATTGTATTGTATTCAAATTTATTGTCATTGTCTCAATTTGAGACAACAAAATGAATTTCCCTTACAGGCAGTATCATAAAAAAAAACACAAAAAAAACAACCATAAAAAAAAAAAATAGATAGATAAATAATAAATAAATAATAAAACATATTAAAAATAAAATTGAAATTGAATTTTAAAAAAATAAATAAATAAATAAAAATTTTAAAAAAAGCACAAACACAGAAAGTCCACGACACAACATAACATAAATGGCACCAAGACCATAGCTCCATCTTCAATTGTAAATTGTATCTTGACCGGGTGGCCCTTGTTAAAACAGAAATTAACATGAAACAATAGTGACTAGGAAAATCAGGCACAAAGTGCTGGAGTAACTCAGCGGGTCAGACAGCATTTCTGGAGGATATGGATAGGTGACGTTATGGATCTGAAGAAGGGTCCTGATCCGAATTGTCACCTATCCATGTTCACCAGAGATGCTGTCTGACTTCCCGGGTCAGGAGGTAGGATGAGATACAAATGGATTATCCCAACTCACCCTGCACAAAAAGTTGACAAAATATGTTGAAGAGAAGCTCTGTAACAGTGTAAGCTTCCTACCCACTCAAAAAAAAAAGATGCATTAAATCTCAATCTTCTCTGATCCCCACTGGAATGCGTTCATTGTTCCTGCCACTTAGCTGCACAGCACACTGGAAAGGCTGTCAGCACTCAAAGGCACAGTCCCCTGCCAGCCCGACACCATAGGCGCACAGTCAATAGACAATAGACAACATGTGCAGGAGTAGGCCATTCGGCCCTTCGAGCCAGCACCGCCATTCAATGTGATCATGGCTGATCATCCCCAAACAGTACCCCGTTCCTGCCTTCTCTCCACATATCCCCTGACTACGCTAACAGTCTATCAACAGGGCAGCACAGTGACACTGCACAGAGTCACAGCTTCAATTCGATGTTCATACCGCTGAGTTGTAAGCTGCCCAAGCGAAATACGAGGTGCTGCTCCTCCAATTTGTTTGCGGCCTCACACTAGCAATGGAGGAGGCCCAGGACAGAGAGGACAGAATGGGAAGGGGGGTTAAAGTGGTCAACAACCGGCCAATCCAGTAGGCCTCGGTGGACTGTGCAAGTGTTCACCAAACGTCCACAGAGTCTCCGCTTGATGTCGCCTATTTGTTCCAATGTTCCTATTTGTTTAAAAAATGGCACGGCCCTGTCCAGTCGCCGTCGTGGCAGCTCCGCGGAAATTGTGTGTGTTTTTTTTTCATTTCTCTGCACATCTCCTATGTGTATGTGACGAATAAACTTGACTTGACAATGCAGGAATGCTCCTGGAATTGGCAGGCTGCAGATATGGATTTCACTCGGTATTCCACAGTGGTGGTTTCCAGAAGGTAGAGATGTTTGAAGGGAGCAGCCCCAAGGTGATTGCAAGCACAGTGTCGCAGCAGTAGAGTTGCTCCATACAACGCCAGAGCCCGGGGTTGATACTGATCTCGGGTGCTGTCTGTCCAGAGTTTGTACGTTCTCCCTGCAGCAGAACAACAGACATGTAGCCATGTTCTCTAGCTATGTGCAGCAAAAACATGGTTTTAAAGTAATTAGATAGCTTTGAGTTAAAAGTTGTTCAATTCACATGAAGGGAGGAGTGAAATGAGCTGGACTCTATTTATATTCCACTTGCTACTTTAATATTCAGATCGCCTGGTGTATTTACAGGAAAAATCTCTTCTGATAAAGTGCAGAATCAAAGTGTCATGTAGCACAAACATGCCCTTCGGCCCACCATGTCCATGCTAGCCATTGTACTTACCTAGACTTTAGTCTAGTACAGTTTAGAGATACAGTGCAGCCCACCGAGTCCATGCCTACTGGCAATCCCCTCACACTCACACTATCCTACACACACTAGGGACAATTTACAATTACACAAAGCCGATTAACCTACAAACCTGTATGTCTTTGGAGTGTGGGGGGGAACCTGAAATCCAAGAGAAAACCCACGCAAGTCACGGGGAGAACTTACAAACTCCATACACACAAACAACCATAGTCAGGATCGAACCCAGGTCTCTGGCGTTATAAGGCAGCAACTCTACTGCTGCGTCACCGTGCTGCCCAAACATCGTCTGATTTACCCACACTTGGCCTGTAACCTTCTATGCTTCACAACGCAAGCTTGTCTAAATGTTTCTTATATGTAGCAAGAGCCACTGCCTCCTCAGGCAGCATCTTCCAGTTTCCAGCCACGCTCAATGTGAAAGAATTCCCTCTCAGATCCTTCCTGTTTCACAGCAGGAATGCTGTTAGAGGTGGCCGACCACAGATATGAATATTCCATTCCCTATTCTCTGCTAGTAGTTCCAGAAGGAGGAGGTGTTCACAAGAGAGCCCCAGGACATTGCAATTACCCAGCAGTCAGATTCCCATGCTTAATATGCAAGTCCATACCTATTGACAGATCATGGTCCGTTCACTCGCTCCTGTGTCAGATGATGTAGATAGATCGTAGTAACCCTGAGTAACAGAAAATAAAAGCACAATCTATATATTGCTATATCAAGGACTGTATATATAACGACAGAAAGCGGTGATATGCATCTGTGGGTGTATATACCAGCCCTCTCATCTTGCCCACTTACTGTCTGCGCTGTAAATTGATTTTAGAAAAAACGCAACCATATATCGCTATGATTTTTTGGCCATCTTACTCACATCCTCCGCTGATCAGGCCCCGAGGATTTTTCCCATTGATGAAAAATGATGTTTAAAAAACCTTGAGATCCTCTCGCCTGTCAATCACCGTGATGAAGGTTACGCCTCTTCTGGGGGGGGGGGGGGGGGGGGGGGGGGGGGGGGGGGGGGGGGCAGGACTATAAAATCCCAGATGCCTGGACGTGACTCAGTCTCTCTGCAAGATCTCAAGGGAGAGGCCACGACTCATTCTAAGCTGGGAATCAACTGAACTGTGAGTCTGCAATGTACTTGAATAAATTATTTGTTAGCCCTTAATGAAAATGAAATGAGTTGTTTGGCCTGCTGCCCTGCCTGTACTTGAAACTGCAATGCTTTATTAGATCATCGCTCATTTTGTGACTTCCGCTTAGTGGACAGGTTGCGCTGATTGCGTAATTTCCGGTGAGTGCAGAGGTCGCGCAGATTGTAGAAGTGCCGCTGACTGCGGAAGCTCCAAAGTGGAGAGCCGCGCTGAGCCATGTGAGTAAATTCAAGAGGGTTTACTGCCATATATATGGTGTGTGTGTGAGTGTATGTGTTTGTGAATGTATGTGTGTGTGTCTGTGTGAGTGTGTGTATGTGGGTGTGAGTCAGTGAGTGTGTGTGAGTGTATGTGTGTATGAGTGTGTGTTTGTGTGTGAGTTTCTGTGTGTGTGTCTGAGTGTGTGAGTGTATGTGTGTGTGAGTGTCTATGTGTGTGATTGTGTATGTGTGAGTGTCTGTGTGTGTGTGTATATGCGAGTGTGTGTGTGTTAGTGTATATGTGTGTGAGAGTGTATGCGTGTGTGTGCGTGCGTGAGTGTGTGTGTGTGTGTATATGTGTGTGAGTATTTGTGGGTGGTGGAGGGTGTGTGTATGTGGTGGAGGGAGTAGATTGATCATGCATGTGAACCAATCACACATAAGCCAGCATCACTAACTCCACCCCACTATAACATAGAAATTAGGTGCAGGAGTAGGCCATTCGGCCCTTCGAGCCTGCACCGCCATTTAATATGATCATGGTGATCATCCAACTCAGTATCCCGTACCTGCCTTCTCTCCATACCCTCTGTGGTGGCCACAAGGGGCCAATGTGGTGACTACCCTGTGGCAGAGAGTTCCAGAGATTCACCACTCTCTGTGTGAAAAAAGTTCTCCTCATCTCGGTTTTAAAGGATTTCCCCCTTATCCTTAAGCTGTGACCCCTTGTCCTGGACTTCCCTAACATCGGGAACAATCTTCCTGCATCTAGCCTGTCCAACCCCCATCTAGCCTGTCCAACCCCACTTATACTATATACCCCATAACACTTATACTAACACTCGGTCCCGGCACTGCCAGTTCGAACAGCTAGGATGCACTGACAACCCGTCGTCCTCAATGCTGTTAAGTTTTTAGTGCTCATTAAAGATGTGTTTAAATCATACACTGTCTGTGGCACATGTTTACAGAGGGTGTGTTTGTGTGTGTGTGTGAGTGTATATGTGTGTGAGAGTGTGTATGCATGTGTGCGTGTGTGAGTGTGTAAGTGTACACTCACACCCTGGTGGAGGGTGTGTGTGTTTGGTGGAGGGTGTGTGTGTGTGTGTGATGGTGTGTGTGTGTGATGGACGGTGTGTGTGTGTGTGTGTGTGTGGTGGAGGTGTGTGTGTGTGTGGTGGAGGGTGTGTGTGTGTGTGAGGTGTGTGTGTGTGTGGTGGTGGTGGTGTGTGTGTGTGTGGTGGGGTGTGTGTGTGTGTGTGTGTGTGTGTGAATTTTCTGGCCTGCACTCTGCTTGAAGTGCTGTGACATTGGATTTGTTGCCTGCACTGCTTGAAGTGCTGTGACATTGGATATGCTGCCTGCACTCTGCTCGAAGTGCTGTGTCATTGGATATGCTGCCTGTACTCTGAATGATGACTTTTGAGGTAAATTCTCAGATTGTCTTTGTTAAAATTTGACCGCTCAATCTCTCCATATTAAAATTGTCTCTTTTTTTTATGAACAGCATGGAGACAGAAAGAGAGTGAGCAACAGAACGCAACAAGAGACACAACAAGAAAGATCTGAACTTAATAAATCAAGTTTAACATTTAAATTGTTGTTATATTTTAAGTCATTCACATTTTAAACTTTAATAAATCCTTTTTCTGTAACGGGTATAGCTTGGACCCAATAGCAGCACAGAATCAGGCAGGTATAATTGGTAATGAATCTTATAACGAGACTGTAACACAGAGTAGTAACACAGGAATGGGTACACCGTACTCACACAGAGGCTCAGGATTGAGCAAGGGTTCCGAAGAGGGGCAGGAAGGAACGTAGTCAGGGTAGCGGAAGATCCGGTAACCAGGAGATCCAACATACGATGCAAACAAACCAGCGAGGGACAGACGAAAGGAGGGTCGAAGTCAGGCAGGTAGTCGAGGAGCCGTTGCAGGGATACACCAAACAGCCCAGGCAGACAGAAACCAGGAGGTCGGGGACAGAAAGCTGAGGTGCTATCCGGGAAGACGACAGAATGGAATGGTCAGGGGCAGGCAGGTTCGAATCCATGTAGGCAGTCAGGAAATCGCTGGAGAGTCTTGCATGAATGCTGAGAACAATCTGGCACTGTGTGAATGGTGAGGAGAGTCTATATACCGGGTTAATAGGTGGCAACTGACCAGTGGCAACTGAGTGCAACAGGTGAGGAGAGTTAGGCTGATGAGAGGGGAGTGGCAGGCAGGCAGGTGAGGAGAAGGAGGGACCGGTGGAAAAGTGCTGGGAGGTGAAGTGGATGAGAATGAGGAGAGGGCAGACTGTGACATTTTCCACTTTGCCAGCCTGCGTGTTCTTTCTCACAATGGGTACCTAATAGGCAGGAATGGCTGCGCTGTCGGAGAGCCACTAAGAGTGCATGGGGGGGAGGTTGAGGTGAGATGGACTAAATGCATGGGCTGGGTTTAAGGGAGGGGTTACTGACTGAACTGCCACCACACCAGCCATACGTGACTGGACTGCCAGCCCACCAGCCATGAGTAAGTGAACTGCCAGTCCACCAGCCATGACTCACTGAACTGCAAGTCCAAGAATCTATTCAGTCCACAATGTCCATACTAGCCCTCTGGAAACCAGTCCCTTCAGCCCCCAACACCCATACTAGTGCTCCAGAGATCCACGCAAGGATAGACTTTCCTCCTTCATTGCTGTGATCTAAAAAAATATGAAAATGTCTGAAATTGATTATCCATCCTCTCCCTCTACTCTCTCACAGAGTCTGTCACCTGTTTTCAACAGAATTTCTGGCAGTTTCTGAGCTGCCAGCCTGCCAGGCCTGAGTGACTGAGCTGCCAGCCTCAGTGACTGAGCTGCCATTCCATTCCATTCGGACCACAATGTCCATACTAGCCCTCTGGAAACCAGTCCCTTCGGCCCACAACACCCATACTAGTGCTCCAAAAAGCCCCCCCCCCCCCCCCCCCCCCCCCCCCCCCCTCCCACTGGTCAGCAATATTGGAATTGGTGGAGAGGTGGAATATTATGTTGTGGGACCAGCCCTCCCGTGTGAAGCTGGGACCCAACGGTATATATACTGTATATATGTGTGTGCAGTTACCTCTCACCTTATTCCCCTGTCCTCTTGTTTTAGGCACTGCCACAGATGGAAAAAGATTCTTATTACCTCCCATATCCCTCATAATTTTCTTTACCTCTGTCAGGTCCCCTCTCAGCCTCTGTCCTTCCGAAGAAGACAAATTTAGCCCATCCAGTCCCTCCTCATAACTGAATGGAGGTTCTGACCCTGACCAATGTTATCTTCTTTGTCACGCTGAGAATCATAAGGTGACATTCTGTTCTCAAAGGTGTCTCAAGCACTGCAGGACATGTCACCTTCAGTGCTGCACTGTGTAGAGACTGATTACGTGCAATGAAAAGTCTGACACCTCATCCCTTCAGTCACACTTCAGTGGCTTGCTGCTTGAAGTGATGCCACTTACCTTTTTTCAATCTGCTCATTTCTAAAGTGATTGGTGTGGTCCTGTGCCAGAAAACTTAAACAGTAATGCTCCTTCTGCTCTGTAAAAATGACGGCCTAATGTCGAGTGGAGTCATTAGTGAACCCTTTCAGTCAGTAATCTGACACTTGTTTTGCCCAACAGCATATCTGTTCCTTGACAGGACCCAGCCCCACTTAACATTGCTCCAGGCACAAATAATAAGCTGTCACTAGAATTTTTTTAAAGATTATTTTTTCTAGTGTGGTCCTCTTATCTTTCCCTCCTCTTCAAAGTGCTAATTGTAAACATCGGCAAGCCTGTTCAATACACCTTCACCTGTAATTCTGCTATGGATGCTCTGCAGCCCAAAATGTTAGGAACTCCTGTTAATTTACCCCTGCCCACCTTCAACCCTTTAATCCAGGGGTACTGAGGTCTGTTTAACATACCTGCCAGTGCTTTGGTTGCCACCATATCACCAGTTTACCCCCAACCTTTTGAGCTTAAATTATTTGGCCACATGAATATAATTTTGATCTTTCATTATTTTATGAGCCTGTCAGTACCCATTTCCTCAGTGATTGATCAGTAAATGATTCACCATCTGATCCCATGTGAGTGGAACTGAAAAATAAGAAAAGGGGAAGGTAGACAAAAATGCTGGAGAAACTCAGCGGGTGCAGCAGCATCTATGTAGCGAAGAAAACCTTCGCCACCCGCACCCGCTGAGTTTCTCCAGCATTTTTGTCTACCTTCGATTTTTCAGCATCTGCAGTTCCTTCTTGAACAAGAAGAAAAGGGGATTGAGAGATAGGATCTACATATATCTGGAAAGGAAAGCAATGATTAAAGGATAGTGAATATGGTTTTGTGCATGGGAAATAGCTATTCTCATGGATCCTAATGAGATTTTTGATGAGGTAACCAAGAAGATTGATGAGGGCAGAGCGGTAGACATCAACTTTGTTAAAGGCCTTGCTAACATTTGTTTGGATGGCGTTGACTGATCTGAGAATGGGCTGGGCTGGGTGAAAAGGTTATATGGGACCCAGACAGCCAATTCATGAGGCAGAAGATGGTGATAGAGGGTTGTTTTTGAGACTGGGTGTCTCTAATGAGTAGTGTGACACAAGGTTCGGTGCTGAGAGAGCAGAGAGAGACCGCCCCGAGAGATGCAGGATGCGTAGTTCCATGAAAGTGGCCAAGAGCGGAACTCACTATCAAAACATGGAGGGGACAGGGGGACACAATTTTCTGGCGGCCACGGGCGCATGTGCACACTCACACACACACACGCGAGCGAGGCTTCGGAGGCTCAATCCAGCGCTAAAAACGGCGATTTTAAAATCGGGATCACAAGAACTTGGGGGGGGGGGGGGGTGTCCCCCACCTCTCAAAACATGGGGGGGACGTGTCCCCTCTGCCCCCCCCCCCCCGGGTTTTCCGCCCCTGAAAGTGGCGACATTATTTAAATGAACAAATTGGACGAGAATTTTGGTGGCATGGTTTGTGGTTGCCACTAAACTTGGTGGTATAGTGAAGAAAGAAGAAGGTTATTTAAGATTGGACCTGGATGTCCAGTCACTCTACACCTCCATCCCCCACATGGAGGGTCTTAAAGCCCTCCTTTTCTTCCTCAACCGTAAAGCCAACCAATCCCCGTCTACTAATATTCTCCTCTGCCTAGTGGAGCTGGTCCTTACCCTTCACTTCTTTTCGTTTGACTCTTCCCATTTCCACCAAATACAAGGCTTAGCTATGGGCACGCGCATGGGCCCAAACTATGCCTGCCTCTTTGTAGGGTACGTTGAACAATCTTTGTTCGAGGCGTACCATGGCCCTATCCCCAAATTCTTCCTCCACTACATCAACGACTGCATCGGTGCTGCCTCCTGCACTCACACACAACTCACTGACTTCATCCATTTCACCACTAACTTCCATCCGGCACTCAAATACACCTGGACCATTTCCGAAATTTCCCTACCATTTCTGGAACTCACTATCTCCATCGCAGGTGATGATTACTGACCAACATCTACTATAAACCCACTGACTCCCATGGCTATCTGGACTACACTCTTCCCACCCTGCTTCCTGTAGGGACTCTATCCCCTACTTCAAATTTCTCCATCTACACCGCATCTGCACCCAGGATGAGGAGTTCCACACCAGGGCATCGGAGATGTCCTCGTTCTTCAGGGAACAGGGGTTCCCCTCTTCTACTATATATGAGGCTCTCACCAGGGTCTCTTCTATACCCTGTAACTCTGCTCTCATTCCCCATCCCCCCACTCGTAACAGGGGCAGAGTCCCCCTTGTCCTCACCTTCCACCCTACCAGCCGTCACATACAACAAATAATCCTCCGCCATTTTTGCCACCTCCAACGGGATCCTACCCCTGGCCACACCTTCCCATCTCCTCCCCTGTCTGCTTTCTGCAGAGACTGCTCCCTCCGTAACTCCCTGGTCAATTCGTCCCTTCCCACCCAAACCATCCCCTCTCCTGGCACTTTCCCTTGCAACCGCAGGAAATGCTACACTTGTCGCTTTAACTCCACCCTTGACTCCATTCAAGGACCCAAGCAGTCTTTCTTGGTGCAACAGAGGTTCACCTGCACCTCCTCCAACCTCATCTACTGCATCCACTGCTCTAGCTGTCAGCTGCTCTACATCGGTGAGACCAAGCGTAGGCTTGGCGATCGCTTCGCCCAACACCTCCGCTCGGTTTGCACTAACCAACCTGATCTCCTGGTGGATCAGCACTTCAACTCCCCCTCCCATCCTGAATCCGACCTTTCTGTCCTGGGCCTCCTCCATGGCCAGAGTGAGGCCCACCGTAAATTGGAGGAGCAGCACCTCATATTTTCGCTTGGGCAGTTTACACCCCAGTGATATGAACATTGACTTCTGTAATTTCAGGTAGTCCCGGCTTTCTCCTCCCCTTCCCAGCTCTCCCTCAGCCCACTGTCTCCGCCTCTTCCTTTCTTCTTCCCGCCCCCTCCCCCCCCCACCCTCACATCAGTCTGATGAAGCGTCTTGACCCGAAACGTTGCCTATTTCCTTCGCTCGATAGATGCTGCCTCACCCGTTGAGTTTCTCCAGCATTTTAGTCTACATTCAATTTTCCAGCATCTGCAGTTCCCTCTTAAACATAAGATTGGATCTTGGTCATTTGAGCCAAAGGGTAGAAAAATGGTAGATGGGTTTAATTTTGGAAATGTGAGGTGTTGCATCTTGACAAGAAAACTAGAGCAGGACTTACACCGGAAAAGGTAGAGCTCAGCCGAGCTTGTAGAGCAGAGAGAAAGACCTAGAGATCGTCAAGTCAAGTTTATTTGTCACATACACATACGAGATGTGCAGTGAAATGAAAAGTGCAAGTGCGTAGTTCCATGAAAGTGGCGATATAGATAGACATGGTGGTGAAGAGAGCATTTGGCATGCTTGACTTCATTGGTCAGTGTACTAAGTCCTAGAATTAGAACTTGATGCCAAGTCTGAGGGGTGACCACATAGAAGTATATAAAATGATGAGGGGCATAGATATGGAGAATAGCCATAGCTTTTTCTCCAGAGTAGAGAATCTAAAAGGAGAGGACATTGGTATAAGGTGAGAGGGCAAAGATGTAAAGGGGATCTGAGGGGTAACTTTTTCATAGAGAAGGTAACATAGAAACATAGACATAGAAATTAGGTGCAGGAGTAGGCCATTCGGCCCTTCGAGCCTGCACCGCCATTTAATATGATCATGGCTGATCATCCAACTCAGTATCCCGTACCTGCCTTCTCTCCATACCCCCTGATCCCTTTAGCCACAAGGGCCACATCTAACTCCCTCTTAAATATAGCCAATGAAGTGGCCTCAACTACCCTCTGTGGCAGAGAGTTCCAGAGATTCACTTTGAAAAAAGTTCTTCTCATCTCGGTTTTAAAGGATTTCCCCATAAGGTAATATGTATATGGAACGAGCTACAGGGAAAATGGTAGAGGTGAGCACATTTAAAAAGACATTGGATAGGTACATGGATTGGAAAGGTTTTGAGGGAAATGGGCCAGACACAGGCAAGTGGGTTGGCTAGGTTAAATTGGGCCACAGGGCCTCTTATGAGTCAAGGGCACTATGATTCTTATAGCAGAGTTAGATTCGAATCCCCCTTTTGGGCAGTTGGTACCTGGGACCTCACGTAGATGCACATACAGTTATTGAGACAGTATAAACATGTTTTGGGAATGGAGTATTCTATTTTATGTGCATCTATGTACGTGTTTTATTGTGCTTTTTGGACAGCCAGCCCTTATCATGTATCTGCTTCAAAGCAACATAATATTGTCACAGGCACCATGTTGCACCATGTTGCACCAAGACCTTGGAGACTCCAAGTGTAAGCATTTTCTGTTACTCTAAATAGACATTAATCTTTATGTAGGAAGCAAATGCAGTTGCTGGCTTACACTGAATATAGACACAAAATGCTGGAGTAACTCAGTGGGACAGGCAGCATGTCTGGAGATAGGAATGAGTGACATTTCAGGTTGAGACCCTTTTTCAGACTAAGAGTCAGGGGAGAGGGAAACCAGAGATATGGAAGAGTAAGGTGTGAAAATGACAGATCAAAATAGACGATGCACAGAGGGGGAGCAGCAAGAGAGAAAGTACAACCATGGGCGCCGCGCGATTGGCGACGTTGGAGCTCTCGACATCCGCGCCTCTCTGAGACTGCGAGGTCCCAATGTAAAGTCTGCAGGCCACAGTCTGCACCGCCAAAAGTCCGTTCGTTTTTTCATTTTTAAAAATTTATAATGTGTTAAAAGTCTGTGTAAATGTTCTCTGGTTTGTTTTATGTGGGGGGAGGGGGAGGGAGAAACTTTTCTTTCAGTTTCTTACCTTGCCGGAGATGCGATTAATTTTCGGATCGCATTCTCCAGTCGCTCTGCGGCCTACCATCGATAATAATAATAATAATAATCTTATTTATATAGCACATTTTCAGTCAACTTGCATTGACCCCAAAGTGCTTCACATAATTACATTACATTACACACAGGCAAAGGTGGGTGAAGTGTCTTGCCCCAAGGACACAACGACAGTATGCACTCCAAGCGGGATTCGAACCGGCTACCTTCCGGTCGCCAGCCGAACACTTAGCCCATTGTGCCATCTGTCGTCCCGATGGAGCTGGAGGCTTCCTCGGAATGACCCTGGGTCCCACCCCGGGGTGTGGACTTACATCAGAGCCGATCCCTTGCCTGGGATTGCTCAAACCGTGGCCTGCAGACTTTACAATGGGAACTCGCAGTCTCAGAGAGGCCGTGGATGTCGGGAGCTCCAACGTCGCGGAAGGTTAAACCGGTTGTCCGGCGTTGGGGAGATGACATCCCCCCGATGCTGGAGCTGATCGCCTCCCCGCAGAGGGCCCGCTGCCGGCTACGGGAGTCAAGATCATCCAGTCAACGGAGGGCCCGCGGCCCCCGACCACGGGAGAGCAAAGGGAAGAGATTGGACTTCTTTTCGTCTTCCATCACAGTGAGGATTGTGGAGGAATCACTGTGATGGATGTTGACGTTAAAATGTGTTTTGTGTGTTCCGTTGCTTTTTTATTTGTATGATTGACTTGGCAAATTAAATTCCTCGTATGTTGCAAAACATACTTGGATAATAAAGTATTAGTGTGATTGTGATTGCAGAATTCTCATCGGAAAGAGGAGGGATATTTAATCTTGGATATATAATCACTGAATCTCAGTGCAATCTTGAAGATCTAATAGTGAACAACAACCTGATCAGTGGCCACAGCCCACACTCCTGTAAGCTTACCCAGCTTTGCCCAAATGCATTTGGTGAAACATTTTCCTCCACTATCCCGAGTTACTCACAAATTCTCCCGAGTTTTCCCCTTGATTCAAACTCGGAGAATTACGGTAATAGCCAGCCACGGGTACTCGGGGCTATTTTTTTTTACTCGTGGACATTTTTCAACATGCTGAAAAAACGTCCCGACTTACCTGATGCCCTGAGTACCTACGGCTGGCATTACGAGCCGCTACGAAATATCTGCGGACTCCTAAGGACTCGCTACGGACATTCTCTGAGTTTGAATCAAGGGGAAAACTCGGGAGAATTCGTGAGTAACTCGGGGAAAGTGGGACAGGCCCTTAAAGTCTCTCTCCACGCCACCATTATAGGCCACCTTCCTCACCCCAGCCCTCTGCATAAGTGCCAACCACTGGCCAACACCCACTGATGTTCGACAACTGTCCCCAAGCACTTGGCCACTGATTTCCTCCACTTTACGTTCAACCAACTTGTAAGTTTGGGCAGGAAATGGAAGAAAAATGTTACTATGTGGTTCTGTCATTTGATGTGATTCTACTATTTAATCCAAATGAACTTCGATGTTCTTGAACCCAGTGCACTCCCTGGCCAGCTCCCTATCCCTGCCCTCCCTCTCACCCCACCACACCTATTCATTACATCCCCAGTGGAATGACTGGTGCTGGTGGTGGGCGAGAGGTCTGATGAGGAGAATGTCAGAATGGATACACACCTAGAAACACACACACTGACTGACAGCAGTTGGTTTTGCTTCAAAGGAGCAGCTTTATTTTGCTTTTAAAAGGAGAGGCATTGGAATTCTAGCCCTCTAATAGCCACTCTATTGTTGTAGTTATGATGTCAGGTGCAGCTGCACTGTTTTTACAGCAGGGTTTGGGCAGGTGAGACAAATGAGCGTCTTTTGATTGCTTAGGAAATACTAGATCGGGAGTGCCTTGAAGATATGGATCATGATTGATGTTCTGCATCAACATTTGTGGTGGAATAACTGGGCTTCCTGCACCTCTGTTTCTGTAACAAGGTTATCATTTCTAAGGTCCTGATCAGCTAACGTCTATTTTGTCAAAAGAACTTCTAATAGACCCAAGTAAGATTTTAATTTGTGTTTTTATATTTTGCATTCAATGCTCCATTTTAACAATATGGTCACTGTTTCTCTGACTGTCTGTCAGAGAAAATGTGTCATCCTTCAACCTCTTCACGCTTCTTCACTAAAATAAGATGAAAGTCACTAACTCAATCTGTTGCAATGTATCAAAATATGTATCATTCTTCACCTCACAGTCCACTCCCTTCTGGAATCATAAGCTTTTGTATAATCACTTGCTTAACATCTTAGCTTACATTAGGTTACTTTTCCACGTTTTCGGACAAAAACACTGTCATTATTAAGAAATCGTGGATGTTTACAAAACAAAATTTGAATTTGAACAGTGATTTTTGCTGGTCAAAAATTGTGTCTCGAATAGCCTCATTAACTTGGTTAGGACAACATCATTCAGTTTGATCATAACTTTGAAACTAAAGTATACACTTCTCTAACAATTTGCATGTTCAAAAATCTATATTATTTCTTTGATTTCTGTGATTTAAAGCTTAACTATTAATTTTTAAACATAGAAGTGTTTGTATGTGGAAAGTCATAGGTCTAGATTGGCTGAGCAGAACTGATTTGTAATGAATCGGTCGAAATTTATTGACTTATATATTTCTCTGTATGCAGTAAATCAACCACCAAACTGTTTTGATAAAATCAGAAGCTTTGAAGACCGCCTTTGAAACATACACTTTCATAAACAGTTATGTGAACCTGAATGTTGTAAATATAACCTAAGATACTTGGATTAGTAAGTATGCTGATGATACCAAGATAGTGGATAATGAAGAGGATTTCCAAAGTCTACAGAGTGATTTAGGCCATTTGGAAAAATGGGCTGAAAGATGGCAGATGGAGTTTAATGCTGATAAATGTGAGGTGCTACACCTTGGCAGAACAAATCAAAATAGGACGTACATGGTAAATGGTAGGGATTTGAAGAATACAGTTGAACAGAGGGATCTGGGTATAACCGTGCATAGTTCCTTGAAGGTGGAATCTCATATAGATAGGGTGGTAAAGAAAGCTTTCGGTATGCTAGCCTTTATAAATCAGAGCATGGAGTATAGAAGCTGGGATGTAATGTTAAAATTGTACAAGGCATTGGTGAGACCAAATCTGGAGTATGGTGTACAATTTTGGTCGCCCAATTATAGGAAGGATGTCAACAAAATAGAGAGAGTACAGAGGAGATTTACTAGAATGTTGCCTGGGTTTCAACAACTAAGTTACAGAGATAGGTTGAATAAGTTAGGTCTTTATTCTCTGGAGCGCAGAAGGTTAATGGGGACCTGATAGAGGTCTTTAAAATGATGAGAGGGATAGACAGAGTTGATGTGGACAAGCTTTTCCCTTTGAGAATAGGGAAGATTCAAACAAGAGGACATGACTTCAGAATGAAGGGACAGAAGTTTAGGGGTAATATGAGGGGGAACTTCTTTACTCAGAGAGTGGTAGCGGTGTGGAATGAGCTTCCAGTGGAAGTGGTGGAGGCAGGTTCGTTGGTATCATTTAAAAATAAATTGGATAGGCATATGGATGAGAAGGGAATGGAGGGTTATGGTATGAGTGCAGGCAGGTGGGACTAAGGGGAAAAAACATTTGTTCGGCACGGACTTGTAGGGCCGAGATGGCCTGTTTCCGTGCTGTAATTGTTATATGTTATATGTTATAAGAACATAGTAGAGCATATTATGTTTGATTTCATAATTATAAATTAAAATATAGGGGACTACCTGAGGATTCAGCTGAACTAACGTGGTAAACTTGACATTGCTAATTGTCTTTCTTGCATTTTGGATCGGATTTCCATCCCTAAACAGCAATAATCAAAGTCAAAGGGTAGGAATTCTCTCCCATGGTATGCACAGAATACAGGCTGAGTAAGCATTGAATTTTGCTTCTGAATATCCAGTTCCACTAACTTAATTAGATCAAATTTCAGAAGGTGAATTTGAGAAACTAAAAACCAAATAAAACTTCAGATTCAAGACATCTGAAACTAAAACAGAAAAGGTTGGAGATATCAGGGCTGCCAACTCTCACGCTTTGAGCGTGAGAATCACGCCCTCAAGCAAAGTCTCACGTCCTCACGCTGATCAGAAATTTCTCACACTCTGATCAACAAAAATGTTCAAAACTCGGATAAACTGCATGGTCCGCGGGTGTTGGAGAGCCGGGGCTGAGGGAGGGATGGAAGCAGAACCAGCGACGGGAACAGATGCGGGGAGCCGGGACTGGTGAGTGTTTGCCGAGCAGTCGAGTGTTTGCGGGGCTGACATGTCGCTCGCTGCAGCGCTGGCCATGGAGCAGCTCCGGACAGTGCAAGTCCCGGGCCGGCGCGGGCGTCGGAGGCGTTGGAGGCGTTGCGCCGCTGCCGTGAGAGTCTCTGTGCCGAAGGGACAGACTCTCAAAGGGAGGTGGAGGGAGAGAGAGGGGAAAGAGACAGGGAGACAGTGGGGGGAGAGAGAGAGGGGGTGAGAGGAGAGAGAGGGGAGACAGAGGGGGCGTGAATGGAGAGAGAGAGAAAAGAGAGGGGGGGAAGAGGGAGGAGAGTGAGGTGGGAGAGGGGGGAAGAGAGAGAGGGATGAGAGGGAAGAAAGAGGGAAGAGAGAGAGGGGGTGGAGAGGGAGGAGAGGGTAGGAGAGAATGGGAGAGAGAGGGGGAAGAGAGAGGGGTGGTAAAAGAGAGAGGGGAAGAGGGAGAGAGGGGGAAACATAGAAACATAGAAACATAGAAATTAGGAGCAGGAGTAGGCCATTCGGCCCTTCGAGCCTGCACCGCCATTCAATATGATCATGGCTGATCATCCAACTCAGTATCCCGTACCTGCCTTCTCTCCATACCCCCTGATCCCCCTAGCCACAAGGGCCACATCTAACTCCCTCTTAAATATAGCCAATGAACTGGCCTCAACTACCCTCTGTGGCAGAGAGTTCCAGAGATTCACCACTCTCTGTGTGAAAAAAGCTCTTCTCATCTCGGTTTTAAAGGATCTCCCCCTTATCCTTAAGCTGTGACCCCTTGCCCTGGACTTCCCCAACATCGGGAACAATCTTCCTGCATCTAGCCTGTCCAACCCCTTAAGAATTTTGTAAGTTTCTATAAGATCCCCTCTCAATCTTCTAAATTCTAGAGAGTATAAACCAAGTCTATCCAGTCTTTCATCATAAGACAGTCCTGACATCCCAGGAATCAGTCTGGTGAACCGTCTCTGCACTCCCTCTATGGCAATAATGTCCTTAGACAAGAGAGAAGTGGGTGAAAGAGAAAGAGGAGAGAGGAGAAAGAGAGAGGGGAGAGAGAGCCAGGGGGAGAGTGAGGTGAGAGGGAGAAATGGGGGAGAGAGAGGGAGAGAGAGGAGGAGAGAGAGAGGGGAGAGAGAGAGAGAGGAGAGAGAGAGAGAGAGGGGAGAGTGTGTGGCGAGGGAGAGGGAGAGAGAGGGAGGGGGAGAGAGATGAGGGGGGGAGAGAGAGAGAGAGGGGGAAGAGAGAGAGGGAGGGAGAGAGGGGGAGAGAGAGGGGGAGGGGGAGGGGGAGGAGAGAATGGGGGGGGGAGGAGAGAGAGGGAGAGAAGAGAGGGAAGGGGAGAGAGAGTGAGAGGGGGGGAGATGGGAGAGGGAGGGGGGGAGAGGAGAGACAGAGAGGGAGAGGGAGAGAGGAGAGAGGGGAAAGAGAGGGGGAGGGGAGGGAGATAGAGGGGGAGAGAGAGGGGGGTTGAGAGGATAGTGAGCGGAGAAAGAGCGGAAGAGGGGGGGGAGAGAAAGAGAGCCTCTGTGCCGAATTCGCCCAGGTGACCGGCATGGATCAGGCTGCGGCTTGTTGCATCCTGGAGGACAACCAGTGGCTGCTGGAAGTAAGTACCAAGCACTGGGTAGAAACAGTGGAAGATAGTGGACTTCAAATAGGGGTGGTTGGTGAAAGCATCCTGCTTGCCTGCTAGATTATCACTTACTGCAACTGCAGAACAAATGTTCCCGATGTTGGGGGCGTTCAGAACCATGGGTCACAGTTTAAGAATAAAGGGGGGGGGGAGGGCAGTTAGGAATGAGATGAGAACAAACTTTCTTCACGCAGAGAGTTGTGAACCTGTGGAATTCTCTGCCACAGAAGGGAGTGCAGGCCAATTCACTGGATGTTTTCAAGAGAGAGTTGCATTTAGTTCTTGGGGCTAACGACATCAAGGGATATGGGAAAAAACAGGAAAGGTACTGATTTTAGATGAATAGCCATGATCATATTGAATGGCAGTGCTGGCTCGAAGGGCCGATGGCCTATTCCTGCACCTATTTTCTATGTTTCTATGCTTGAGTATATGGCAATAAAACTCGATCACTTGATTTTGAAGCATTCATGCATGGTGGAGGCATAATGTAGTCATAGAGTGATACAGTGTGTAAACAGGCCCTTCGGCGCAACTTGCCCACACCCACCAACATGTCCCAGCTACACTACCTGCTTTTGGTCCATACCTCCAAACCTGTCTTATCCATGTATCAGTCTAACTTTTTCTTAAATGTTGGATGGTCCCTGCCTCAACTACCTCCTCTGGCAGCTTGTTCCATACACACATTACCCTTTGTGTGGATAAAGTTACCCTTTAAAAAGTTACCTCTAAATAATACTTCAATAAAAAAACATTGAAATCATACTTCTACAGTGCACTAAAACATGATTTTAATACATCAAATTTCAAAAAGTTCCTACCCTGGGAGGGGGGAACACCCTTCTTTCACACCCTCTCCCCACTCGGTTGCTCCACTCCCTCAGCAGGTACCCCCAAAGCCAGTGATTAGTGATCGCACAGCCTCTTTCAAAAATGTTCCAATCCATTTTAAAGCATATATATTGCATTCAAGTGTAAGTTAAAAGACTTGCTACAGTATGCATCATATTGCACAATTTCAAGCTGAAAAATGCAAATGTTCCGTACCAATGGGAGGGGAATTGTCACACATGTAGGAGGAGCATTATTAGCACAAATGCAATTCTTTTGAATTGCACGTTCCTGGGTCCACTACCAACATAAGGATTTGACATAATTAAAGTGTTGTTCCTTAATTTCATTTGGTTTAGTTAGTAAGTAAGTAAGTACATTTTATTTATATAGCACGTTTAAGTCAACTAGCGTTGAAACCAAAGTGCTTTACATAAAATAAATAATTAAGTTTCCGTACATCCATAGAAAACAATTTAAAAAAGGAAAATGACACAACACAATATCGAATTCAACATAAATGTCCCCCCACAACAGAATCAAATTGTTTCCACTGTGGGGAAAGGCACCAAAAGGTTATGTCCTCTTCCTCTGTGAATCACCCGAGGTCGGGGCCTATTTGCGGCCTCCACAGCCAGTCCGATGTTTTCAGGCCCTCCTGCTGGCAGGCTGGAACTCTGGCGTCGGGTGAACACACCTCGGTGGTTTGGAAATGTCTGGAGCGGCCGCTCCCTCCCCGGAGACCTCGGCACCCGAAGTCCTCAAGTTGCGCTGGTTGGAGCTCCGACTCTGGCGATCTCGGATCACAGGCTCCTGCGGTGTTTTAAATCCAGCGCATCTGCCCGCGGCTGGATGCCCGCAGCCACAGCTCCTCGGATGTTGGAGTCGGCGGTCACAGCACTCCGGAGCTTACTGCACGGCGACCCGGTAAGGCATCGCCCGCTCCGTGATGGTGTCCCAGCGCTGTGCCGCCACCACCGAAGCTGTAGTCCCGGCTGGTCCCTACATGAAACGCCACTCCAGTCCGATGGTAGGCCGTGAGGAAGGGGCGAAGAAGCAGCTCAGAGGGAAGCCACCTCTCCGACCAGGTAGGGACTAGGAAATAAAGTTTCCCCCTTCCCCTCCCCCCCCCACCACCACATAAAAGACCTCAAACTAACATTTGTTTTTTAACAGGGCTAAAAATAAAAATAAAAAAGGGGTGAAACGGCGGACTGCAGGCAGAGCAGCCATACACAACGGCGCCCCACTCCTTCAGAGAGGGAGTTGTCATGTGTGCTGCGGTACAGTGAAAAGCTTTTGTTGTACGCTAACCAGTCAGCAGAAGGACAATATATGATTACAATCTGGCCATCCACACTGTACAGATACATGATAAAGGGCATAACATTCAAGTGTAAAATCCGATTAAAGATAGTCCAAGGATCTCCAGTGAGGTAGATAGTAGCTCAGGACCGCACTCTAGTTGTTGATAGGATGATTTATCAGCATATAGGATTTATGGTGCCACACAGAAAAATCAGCAATCTATTTGATGCTGGAGAAAACAGACCTCTGAAGTTGAATTACTCTCCAATATATCTTCCCCATTCTGAAAATCATCAACGTTTAACTCTGGAATATCGCTTTTGCTGACAGTTCATTTGGCCCTAAAGCACTTAGCTGTGCTTTTATCTCCTCCAATCTTGATTCTTCGAATGCTCGCCTATCTAGCTTCCCCCTTGCACACTATCTATACTTCACCTCATCAATAATAGGTTATATCCAACCCCATGCTAAATTGCTTCATCTCATTAGTCCGCATTTGCTTCGATTCTTTGCAGCCTTCTCAAAGGGAAAAATAATTCCTCAAGTTATATCTGCACCTACTTCAACTTACAGCCCAGCAGACTTATGAGGCGTACAAAACTTTTTCATATGATGAGTTTCTATATCTGCATGTCCATCATTGTATTTTGATGAAACCCTATAAATCCCTCTGAAAAGGTTATTTTGGTTATTTTTCATTCTCCGGGTACACATTTCCAGTGAGTTATCATCATTTCAGAAGAAGTTGTCAAGCAATTCACAAAATGGATATCATGCAATTCACAAAATTGCCTGATATCCATTTTGTGAATTGCTTGCCGATATCATTGCAAAGAGGCAAACAAAGATCATAACCTTGCATCACCATTGCTGGAAATCACAGCAAGAGATTGCAAAGTTGGTGGAGGTGAGACGAGCTTCAAGGATTGTCAAGCAAGGATCCAAACCCGGATGACTATCGCCCAAGAGGATGGGACAGGTGTGGCCACAAAAGGAAGACAACCCCAAGAGATAGGACCTTGTTGTTTCGGGAACGTAAGAAATATCCGACATCAACAAGGGAGGTTCTGCAGAAAGATTCTGACACAGCACCATTCTCAATAAGCTCAAGCAACATGGGCCAAAGCCTCATATAGCCAGGTGACCTGTGAAAAAACACATCTAACTGCTGTGATCAAGAGGAAACAATACCAGTGAGCCTTAAAATATAATGATTGGGCATGTGAGGACTGGAGTAAGGTGTTATTCAGCGATGAAAGCAATTTCCTGATTCAGGTCCAACATGTTCGGAGGTCAGTTGAGAGCCGATGAAAAATTCCCACATTGACCAGTTTGTCTAACATCCTGAAAATAAGATGTTCAGGAGTTGTTTTTAGCTACTATGGTGTTGGTCCACTGCACCCAGTTGATGAGATCACCACAATATATCAATGTAATGCAGAGAAGAGTGGTGCTAGGGATGGCAAATACTTTTCCAAGTAGATTTTGGATATTCCAGCAAGACCTTGCACCACGCACACATCAAAGACGGTGACCTCTTTTTTTCCCAGCAGAAGGGGATACATGTCTTGGACTGGGCTGGTAACATGCCTGACCGGATTCCGATTGAGAATTTGTAATCAATTCTCAAGAAAATATTGAAATAAAAGGACTGTAGACAGAAGATCATCAATGCCGTAATTCAAGTCTGGTATTGAGTTGAAAAAATCCTTGGAAACTGTCAGAATTCCACACCAAAGATTTGATAAAGAACCATAGTGGACATACAATGTACTCAAGACCTAATTGCGCGATGATATTAAATAAAAGGTAGTCCTGTGACATTTTTATTGAATGGATATGGAGAGGATGTTTCCAGTAGTGGGAGAGTCTAGGATCACAGGCTCAGAATAAAAGGATGTACCTTTAGAATGGAGAAAATGAAGAATTTCTTTAGCCAGAGGGTGGTGAATCTGTGGAATTCATTGCCACAGAGGGTTGTGAAAGCCAAGACATTGCGTATTTTAAAGGCAGAGATCGATAGGTTCTTGATTAGGAAGGGTGTCAGTTACAGGGAGAAGACAGGAGAATGGGGTTGAGAGGGAAGGATAGATCAGCCATGATCAAACGGCAGAGATGATTCGATGGGCCAAATAGCCTAATTCTGCTCCTATGTCTTATGAACTTATTATGAAGTCTACGCAGCTTCACAGAACCATTTCATTCCCTCACTAATTTTCTTTGCTATTGATTTCCCCCACATTTTCAGCAAATTTGACCTCCACCCCCTCTCCTTTCCAAGATTTTACCACTCACCTACCCACACACTGAGCAATTTGCACAGACCTACTTACCAATTATCCTACCAGTCCACATGAGGAAACTGAATTAGCAGGGGAACACACAATACAATACAATTTAATTGTCATTTGGACCCCTTGAGGTCCAAACGAAATGCCGTTTCTGCAGCCATACATTACAAACAAATAGACCCCAGACACAACACAATTTACATTTTACATAAACATCCATCACATAGCTGTGATGGAAGGCCAAAAAACTTATCTCTCCACTGCACTCTCCCCCCCCCCCAATGTCAGAGTCAAAGTCAAAGCCCCCGGCTGGCAATGGCAATTGTCCCGCGGCCATTAAAGCCACGCCGGGTGATGCGAGGTCGCACACCGGGTCTTGGTGTTAGAGCCCCCGGCGTGCGCTCGCAGAGTCCCGCGGCCATTCCAAGCCGCGCGGGGCGGTGATGTTAGGCCCCGCTCCAGGAGCTCCTCGACCCCGCAACTCGGGCGGGAGAAGTCGCCGTTGCAGGAGCCCTGAAAAGCGGTCTCCCTCCAGGGACCCGCGGGCTCCCGGTGCCACCGTCCGCAGACCCGCAGTTGCAGCCTCCGAATCGGCATCAGCAGCAGCAGCAGCAGCGCTCCACCACCGCTCCACCCGCTCCGGACTCGGCCAGCTCCGCGACGGTGAGGTGAGTCGGCACCAGAGCCCCCGGCTTCTTCTGTTGGAGGCCGCTCCTCATTTGCAGCCCCAACAACAACGAAGACCCGACAAGAAAAGGTCGGGTCTCCCGTGCAGGGAGAGATTTTAAAAGTTGCCCCCTCCCTCCCACCCCACCCCCACCCCCCCACACACACACACCCAACAAAAAATAACAAAAACTACATATAAACATAGACAAAAAATAATAAAAACGCGGACGGGCTGCAGAGGCCGCTGCTGACCAGAGTCGCGCCGCCCACCGCAATCCCAGAGAACACCTACACATTCCCAGAGAAAATATGTAGACTCCACACAGACAGCACCTGAGGTCGGGATTAAACCCGTCTCTAGAGTTGTGAGATGGCATACTTTCACCTGTGCTACTGTGCCACTTACACAGGCCCAATGAACTGGTTGTATTTTTCCCTGTTTGACAAAGTAATCTTTCAGGAATCAGTGATTTCCCTCTGAGCAATGTATTCACAGATGAAGGTTCATTGTCTACCTGTCATGCAATCTGTATTCTGAGCCACTTGACCGGCTAATTTCTGTCACAATTTATTACCACTGCTTTTGAGAAAATTGTTTGAAACAAAATAATACTAAAATATTAGCTGGCATGTCCTGAAAAATAGAATTTGTTGAATAGACATAGAAACATAGAAACGTAGAAAATAGGTGCACGAGTAGGCAATTTGGCCCTTCGAGCATTCAATATAACCATATAACAATTACAGTTATATGATCATGGCTGATCATCCAACTCAGTATCTTGTACCTGCCATCTCTCCATACCCCCCCGATCCCTTTAGCCAAAAGGGCCACATCTAACTCCCTCTTAAATATAGCCAATGAACTGGCCTCAACTACCTTCTGTGTCAGAGAATTCCAGAGATTCGCCACTCTCTGTGTGAAAAATGTTTTTCTCATCTCGGTCCTAAAAGATTTCCCCCTTATCCTTAAACTGTGACCCCTTGTTCTGGACTTCCCCAACATCGGGAACAATCTTCCTGCATCTAGCCTGTCCAACCACTTAAGAATTTTGTAAGTTTCTATAAGATCCCCCCTCAGTCTTCTAAATAAACAGTGGTTCTATACTTCCCATTTGTGGCACAGCTGGGCAGTTTCCCTCTCATCTGACTCTCAGTCTGAAGAAGGGTCTCGACCCGAAATGTCACCTATTACCTTTCTCCAGAGATGCTGCCTGGCCCGCTGTGTTACTCCAGCATTTTGTGGTTATCATTGGTGTATACCCGCATCTGCAGTTCCTTCCTACACATTTTACTAGAATTGTTCATCTGCACTGTGGCAGAATATTGCTAATGGTTGGCAAAGGAACTTAAACTCGAAAAATAACAATCCTTCTCCAAACCACCCTTCCCCCCCTCCTCACTCCCACTCCCAAGAGGACCACTGGCAAACAGCAGAAACATTGATTCAGAAATATTTGTTTTAATGTGTGTACTATGTTTGACATTCAAAAGATCCCTGCTGTTCCTTGATTAGGAATTTTGCTTGGACTTGGCAGTTAAAGGAAATGCCCTCGCTGAGCTTGAATATTTTTGGTGTATTTAATCCAGCAGCTTGGGTAGGTTTGACAGAGGTTATAACAAAGTCTATATGGGAAGAATTGGGTTATGCTGGTTGAACCTAATGAACCTCTCCTCAATTCATTTATTATGCTGATAGGGACAGAGTAAAATGGTAGTTGAATGCAAAATACAATCGACCATTATCAAAACTAATGACACACTAAGCTCTTGCATATAAAAGACAGTTAGAATTGGTGCCTGAAAAATAATTCATATTGAAAAAATATATATATATATATATATAAAATTGTTTACATTGTTCGGGCAATTAATCTGTTTTCACCATTTTGTTGGACAGGGAAAATAATTATCTTAATTCCCAACTTTTCTCTCTATCCTTAAAACCCTTATATCACTGAAAATGTCCCAATAGCTATCCTTTATTTTAACAAACAATTGAAGTCATTTTCCTAATTGTTGCTGATTCATCCAAGTTGCAGTCCAATTGGATAAAACTTTAACTGTTGCTTTGCCATGAACATAACACAAGGCTCATTTCTTGCAGCTTGGATCTTCCATGTCATCTGTACTTCCTTCACTGCATTGTCTCTTCGATGAAAATACACCTCCCTTGTTTTGCCATCTGCATAACTGCAATATCCAAGTGCATTGACATTTGAATTGAACGTTTCCTGAGCAACCAACTCGAGCAGATCATATGTGTGGGAAAGAACTGCAGACGCTGGTTTAAACTGAAGATAGACACAAAAAGCTGAAGTAACTCAGCGGGACATGCTCTGGAGAAGGGTCAGAAGAAGTGTCTCTACTTGAAACATCACCCATTCCTTCTCTCCAGGGATGCTGCCTGTCCCGCTGAGTTACTCCTGCATTTTGAGTCTAACTTGAGCAGATGCATTGCTACTGATGCTATTGAGACATATAACATTCTTAAAGGACTGGTCAGGCTAGATGTAGGCAAAATATTCTCGATGTTGGGGGAGACCAGAACCAGGGGTCACAGTTTAAGAATAAGGGCTAGCCCATTTAGTATTGAGATGAGGAAAAACCCTTTTCACCCAGAGAGTTGTGAATCTGTGGAATTCTCTGCCACAGAAGGCAGTGGAGGCCAATTCACTGGATGGTTTCAAGAGAGAGTTAGATTTGGCTCTTAGGGCCAAAGGAATCAAGGGATATGAGGAAAAAGCCAGAATGGGGTACTGATTTTAGATGATCAGCTATGATCATATTGAATGGCTCGAAGGGTCAAATGGCCAACTGCTGCACCTATTTTTCTATGTTTCTATATTTCAACGCTAACATAATTTCATCTCTCTTATTTTAAGGGACTTAACATTCCTAACATGTGATGGATTCTGAAACTGGCATCAGAGGACAGGGAAAGTGGCCTCTTGATTCAGTGACATCACACGCGGTATCGTAAAGAAATCACAAGGTGCGAGGATAACTCAATGGGTCAGGCAGCATCCCTGGACCATCCGAAACTTCACCTATCCATGTTCTCCAGGGATGCTGCCTGACCTGTTGAGTTACTTCAAGACTTTGGGTCTTTTTTTGTAAACTGGCATCTGCAGTTCCTTCTTTCTGAGATTAGCTTAGTTTAGTTTGAGTTTAATTTATTGTCATGTGTACCCCTCAATCTATCCTTGTAAAGCATATTCCAGCATACTTCCACAAACCACCACACCATGCAGGTATGCTCAGTCAATCTTTCCTAGTTACATTCCAATATCACTCATTTAGACTTGAAGTCAGCACTGAGTGTTTGACAGTTTGAGAATGATGAATATTCATAGCATGACAGTTGTAATTTTTGTTTAATTCTCCTCAAGGTCTTCACTGGGATCTGGGTCTTACAGCACCACGATGAAAATAACTAATTCTGAGAGAAATGCATTCTCTTTGAAGGCCCCTCATTGTAAAACTTGTACATATCATGCACCAGCTCCAAGGCAAACACTTCAATGGAATTGATAAGTAAGACAATTGGGTTTTCACCCGGTGACCAACATATCACAGACAATGGATGTTGTCTGGCCCTTTTATCACTACCAAAAATAACAAAATAAACCTTTACTGACTTGGAATCTGTGGCTTTGTGGGAACTATCCAGGAACTTTATCAATGACAAGGATGTCAAGTTTTGGGTCCTGTAAAAAAGAGATGGGTGTGATCAGGTTGGAGGGAGCAATCAGCAGAGGAAGAGATGGGATCGGGAGGGAAAGGAAGAACTGGAATAGAAGCGAGAGGGCTGACAAGTGAGATAGGGAAGTGACTGAAGGGTGTCCAGAAGAATGGTTAAGAGGGGATGTGTGTAGTGATAGAGAGATATTGAGAAGGGATGGGGTATCAGGAGAGGAACTTTAGTTTTAGTTTTTAGAGATATAGCCCTTCGGCCTCCGAGTCTGCACCGACCAGTGATCCACGCATATTTACACTATCCTACACACACTAGGGACAATTTACATTTATACAAAGTCAATCAACCGACAAACCTCTATGATCTGGAGAGAACTATCTCAAGGAATTTCAGTTAATGTACTTAACACTTACAATCATCCAATGCAGTACTTTGTGTGTGACATTAAAGAACATGGGTCAGTTTTTTAAATGTTGAAATGATTGAAAAAAGATTAGCATATGTTTTATATTAGTTTAACTTCCTAATTGTGTGACCTTACCTCCTGGTCAATGCATATTTCCTGTTTTATGGGCACCCAAAAAGAAGAGAGAGAACACATGGTAAAAGGAATACACCTTGTGACAATCCAGAACACTGCCTTGAACCCACACTCCTAAATCTTGTAACCGAGAGGGCTTAGGAAATATAACCCGAAATAAAAAAATATATATCAAAGATCCCGTGCAGTTTCTTCTCTCCTTTGTACGTCCAGGTGCCTTTCTGAACCGTAAACACATCCTTGCCCTCTCCACCCCTGCCCTAAACCCACCCACAAGGCCAAACCCCACAGACTGTTAAACACGGGCTCAAATAAATCATATTTCCAGAATGAAGCAACCTTAATTTTCAAATGATGGGCAATTACGGATGACGCCTAAGAAAAGTCATAAATAATATTTTTTTTCCAAAAGGATCATTATTCAAGTCTTTGTTCCTTGGGTCAATGGCTGTAGCATCTTCTTAATAAAAGCAGGATTACATTTGTCCCGCATTCTTGTAAAATTGAATATGTTGATGATAGACAGTGTACTGGTTTTAGTTCAAGATGAGCTGCATATTTTTAGTCCAGTGAGGAGAAAACAGGATGTTGAATGAATGCGGTCTCCCATTTAAAAATTGTTTAGTTTTAAATTTGTGCAGCTTATTTTGAGGGGTGTACCACAAAGTCAAAAGCCAACTATTGAGTCTTTAGTATTTAAAAGCACCTCTATCCACATTATTTACAGTAGCATATCCCGATTGGGGTATGGGATAATTGAATTAACCTTATAAGGTTACAGGTTTTCCTTGCTTTTCTCTGTGCAAACTATGCAATATAGTAACTCATGTTCAGAAATTCCGCCTGCATGAAATGAACTTCAGAAATGAAGTGGCACGGTTGTCCAGCGGTAGAGTTGTTGCTTTACAGCGCCAGAGTCCTGGGTTCGATCCTGACCTTGGGTGCTGTCTGTATGGAGTTTGCACATTCTTCCCGTGACCATGTGGGTTTTCTCCAGCTGCTCTGGTTTCCTCGCAAACTCCAAAGACGTGCAGGTTTGCAGGTTTATTGACTTTGGTAAATTGTCCCTAGTAAGTGTAGGATAGTTCTAGTGTAAGGTGATCGCTGGTCCGTTTGGTCGAAGGGCCTGTTTTCATGCTTTATCTCTAACCACCAGGTGGCATCCGAAATTGGCCGCCTCGCCAACAGTCTGTCTTGTCCCTTCCTTCTTTGTTGTTTTTTAGTATGTGTTAAATGTATGTTTTAATGTTCTTTAGCTTGTTATATGTGGGGGGTGGTGGAAACTTTTTTTTCATCTCTTACCTCGACGGAGATACGATTTTTATCTGTATCGTATCTCTGTCCGCACTGTGGCCTAACATCGTGGAGCTGGGGGCCTCTGCTGGAGACCGATTTTGGGAGCTCCAACCACGGGTGCCTGCGGACTAACACCGTGGAGCTGGCGATCTCTGGTTTGAGACCGACTTCGGGAGCTCCAACCACGGGGCCTTCGATCGCCCCGATTGATGGTTCGACTGCCCCGACCGCAGGAGAATAAAGAGGAAGAAGTTGGACTTTATTGCCTTCCGTCACAGTGGGGAATGTGAGGAATCCGCTGTGGTGGATGTTTATGTTAACTTTTATGTAGTTGTGTGTCGTGTTGCTTTTTTTAAGTATGGCTGTATGGTAATTCGAGTTGCAATGTACCTTAATTGGTTTACGTGACAATAAAATGACTGTTGAACCTTTGAACCGTTGAACTAAACTAAACTACACTCATGGTCTTTTTCTCACTTTTTGTCCAAGAGATTATGACCTGTCATTTGTTAGAAACAGGAGTAAAACAAATTGCTTTGTCATGTTGCACCGTACAGAGACTGTTGATGACCCCCATGAAAACCATTGTTGGTTGCTCTAAAGACCCATCTAGTTCACTAATGTCCTGTAGGCATGGATATCTGCCATCCTTACCCAGACTGGCCAACACATGAGTCTAGGCCAACATTAATGTAGTTGACTTTCAAATGGCTTATGAAATGCCCAGCAAACCATTCAGTTGTAATAAGTTGCCAGAAAGCCACAAGGAAATAGAACTGATTGCTTTATCTGGTATTGAGCCAGGCATTGATAACAAGAACAGCAAAAATTGCCTGGACACCACTTATGGATAGCACTATGAGTATGAGAGGCAAAAGGGCTGAATGTACTCTGGGTGGGGGTGGGTGGGGGGGGGGGGGGTTCCTCAGTCACCACTACTGACTGAGCTGTCCGAGTGCTAAAGGGCATTGTTGATAGAATAGGTCTGCTGCAAGTGACGAGGGAACCAACCAGAGGGTATAACCTAGAAACATAGAAAATAGGTTCAGGAGTAGGCCCTTCGGCCCTTCGAGCCTGCACTGCCATTCAATATGATCATGGCTGATCATCCAACAGTATCCCGTACCTGCCTTCTCTTCATACCCCCTGATCCCTTTAGCCATAAGGGCCGCATCTAACTCCCTCTTAAATATAGCCAATGGACCGAGATGAGGAAAACTTTTTTCACACAGAGAGTGGTGAATCTCTGGAATTCTCTGCCGCAGAAGGTAGTTGAGGCCAGTTCATTGGCTATATTTAAGAGGGAGTTAGATATGGCCCTTGTGGCTAAAGGGATCAGGGGGTATGGAGAGAAGGCAGGAACAGGATACTGAGTTGGATGATCTGCCATGATAATATTGAATGGCGGTGCAGTCTCGAAGGGCCGAATGGCCTACTCCTGCACCTATTTTCTATGTTTCTATGTTTCTGTACAACTGCAGTAGAACCTTCCTGCTCTTAAACTCAAATCCTTTTGCTATGAATGCTAACATACCATTTGCTTTCTTCACTGCCTGCTGCACCTGCATGCCTACTTTCAATGACTGGTGTACCATGACACCCAGGTCTCGTTGCATCTCCCTTTTTCCTAATCGACCACCATTCAGATAATTGTCTACTTTCCTGTTTTTGCCACCAAAGTGGATAACCTCACATTTACCCACATTATACTGCATCTGCCATGAATTAGCCCACTCACCCAACCTATCCAAGTCACCTTGCAGCCTCCTAGCATCCTCCTCACAGCTAACACTGGCCCCCAGCTTCGTGTCATCCGCAAACTTGGAGATATTGCATTCAATTCCCTCAACCTACTTGATCTTGTCTTTGCAATCTCCCTAGATGTTGCACTCCAAGCCACTCACCATCCTCACTTGGAAATATATAATTCTGTTCCTTCCCTGTCGCTGAACCAAAGTCCTAGAACTCTCTCCCTAACAGCATTGTGGATAAACCCACTACTCAAGGGCTGCAGTGTTTCAAGAAGGCATGGGAAATTAAATGCTGGCTCAGCTGGCAAAGCCCACATCCCTTGAATGAATAAAAAAGATAGACGATTAATAATAATTTGATAATCCGCACAGAGTAAGAAACAAACAGAGTGAAATTAAATTAGTGAAGAGAATATGAAGTATGCAGAGGTAGGCATGTAGCGCAGCAAGTGAAGTCACTGCCTCACAGCACCAGATATTGAGCTAAGGTGCTATCTGTGTGGAATTTGTCTGTTCTCCCGGCAACTGCATAGGATTTCTCTGGGTGTTTTGGTTTCCTTCCACATCTCAAGGATGTGCAGGTTGGTACATTATATGTCTGCCATCAACTGCCCCAAGTGGTGGCATTTGGTGGGAGCAAATGAGGATGTGCAGAGAATAGAGATTAGAAGACTGAGGTTAGATTTAGTGTAAACGGGTGTCTAATTGTTGTGAGGAGAGTTGTTGGTGGGTGAAGGGTGAATTTGAGAAGGTCATGAGGGAGATTGTGCATTGTTTGTAGGCGCAGTGTATAGGAATCGCTGGTTGGCGCAGACTCTGTGGGCCAAAGGGTCTGTTTCCATGCTGTATTTCTAAACTAAACTAAATGCAGGGACTCTGGTTGGGCTATGGAAGAGATGGAAAATCTGCTGGGTGACTCAGGAACTAATCCAAGGGAGATGCAAATGGATCTGGGTGGAAACAACTCATTGAAGGACTTCAGAGAAGAAGGAGAGGCTGGAGTTTGGGTAATGTTTTCCAACGTGAATTGAGGGGAGTTTTAGCAGATTACAAGGTACAGGGACAAAGATCTAGCAAAGAATGATAATAGACTTTAGGAAGGTGAATAACTTAGACTGCTATCGTTCAACATTTGTCCCTCAGTGATTATATAAAGCCCATAAAGTATTGACGGACATGTTGAGCACAGGATATATTTGGAGTTCAATCATTTCTCATTTGTCAGACCACCAGGTTCTAAGGGTACTGGTATATGAAAAATGAAACTTTCACCTTGTTTAAGCCACGGTGCTTTGCTGAGACTGGGATTTATTTGTTTGATGTTGAATCAGTGCTGGGGACAGTTAAAATTTATTATAGCTTACAAATGATGAATGACTCCCTGGTACTAATACCAGATGGAAGTTGGAAGGGCAAAACAAGCTCTGTTCTCCATCTGTTCAACAAACTGAATATTTCTAAAAATCCTGTTGCCCTCTATTCCCTCTTCACCACCCAAACAAAAGCTGCTTTCAGTTACTAAGATCTGATCTTACACAATATATTATGCATTGTTTTCTTGCACATGTGGGATATGTGTTCTAAAGCATTAGAAGAATAACATTGAAAGCCTACATCTAAAGTAGACTAGTATTGGCTATTGGGAAACCGGAAGGCTTAAATATGTTCCTGAACCGACTCAACCCACCACAGTTCTACTGTGTCAACGAGCCGGCAAAATTAGACTGAAATTGGTTAAGGTCTATCAAATGAGAGGAACTGAGTGCAGGAGAATGGTCTTGTAATTCATGAGCAGTGATCCAAGTGGTTATCCAATGGCATCCTACAGTGATCACTACTGGAGGAAATTGAATATGCAGAAGAAGCTGGAAGTCTGCAAAAAAGCGGAAAATGCTGGAAGCATTCGACATGTCAGGCAGCATCTGTGGAAAGAGGAAGTGAGTTAAGGGCCTGTCCCACGAGCATGCGGCCTGCATGCGGCAAGCGCGACCAAACCGGAAGAGGGGGCCGCGCGGAGGTTGAGTGATCCCCGTACAGGGCCGGTCCCACCAGCATGCACCTGCTTGCGGCAAGCGTGACCAAACCGGAAGCGGGGGCCGCGCAGAGGTCGAGTGAGTGACGTGAAGTTCCAACGAAATCCGCGGGAAGTTCTCGCGTGACGTACGGCATCAAGACGCTGCGTACGGCGTCAAGACGCCGCATACTGTGTCGAGATGCTGCGCATGCCAGTTGAGGCGGTGCGTACGGCATCGTGGCGGCTGCGGGCCGGCAGGCCGTTGCCGCGCGGAATTTTTGAACACGGTCAGTTTTTCGGAGTCCCGCGCGATGTCGGGACCAGCTCCGCACAACTTCATACGGCTCCGGCGATCGAAGTGGGACCGGCCCCGCGAGGCCGTACTGCTCAAGCGACCACGTTAGGTCGCTCTTGCCGCATGGAGTTGCATGCTCGTGGGACAGGCCCTTTAGTGTTTCAGGTTGGCAGGTCTGCCCAACCTGCTATCATGGGGCAGTTATCAAGGGCCAGATTACCTACTCCTTGTTGCAACAAGGAACCGCAGATGCTGGTTAATACACAAAATGACACAAAGTGTTGGAGTAACTTAGGCAGCATCTCTGAAGAGCATGGATGGGTGATGTTTCAGGTCACGGTCCTGAAATGCTTGTACCTTGTACCTTGTACCTTCCGAAGAGTCCACCAGGGACTATACTGGAAGTTGGACAATTCTATACTGGACAGTTTTTACATTTTTCAAGCCAATTAACCAACAAACCTGTACGTCTTTGGAATGTGGGAGGAAACCGAAGATCTTGGAGAAAACCCACGTAGTTCAAGGGGAGAACGTACAAACTCCGTACAACAACGCCCGTAGTCGGGATCGAACCCGGATCTCCGGTGCTGCCTGACCTGCTGAGTACTCCAGCACTTTGTGTTCCTGTTCCTATGTTGTTGTGGTTTTAATATTCTTTTTGGCTGAATGTTCCCAGAATGTTTTGTTTTATTCACTGTTGGTATTAGCACGATCACCCCAATTACACAAAGAGTGAGTTTACTTTTAAGAGGGATACAAAAAAGCAGGTCATGTTTAAATGGGAAATTAACCTTACTTTGAATATATAAGGCTTGGAATGGCATTGGTCTAACATGATTAAGGTTGAGAAGTTAAATCACAAATACAAATTTGCGCTCTTGATATCCAGTGTGGAACATGGTATTCATTCCACACGAGATATGCCAATACTTGTGGATAGTTGTTCGTCCTTTATAAACCAGGGCCTGGTGCTCACTTCAGTTCCCCTTCCAATATTGGACTATTGTAACTAACCACAATAGAAAAATTCTTGCCTGCATCATTTGCAATGTGCCTTATGTTTGTGGTTCTGCCATTTATTGCAAGTGCTGCCAATCAAATGTTGGCATTTTCAAATACACTCACGTCTCAGTCTAGCACACAATGACATTCATAGGATATTAATTTTTTTTTTTTGACATTTAACAGATTAGTTGTACATCACTTGCAATGAATTGCAGTGAATCTTCCTGCATCATACCACATTAATGAATCAAATTTCAGTAAACAACTTCTCCTTTACAAAATCTATGTGAGTGTGCATGTATTATAATTAGTTCTTCATACGAGACGCAGTGGTAAAGTTGCTACGTTACAGTGTTTGCGGCGCTGGAGACCAGGTTCAGTCCCGACTATGGGTGCTGTCTGTATGCAGCATGTACGTTCTCCCTGTGACCTGTGTGGGTTTTCTCCGAGATCTTCAGTTTCCTCCCACACTCCAAAGATGTACGGGTTTGTCGGTTAATTATAACCACTAGTCCCATATACCTGCGCTCAGACCATAACCCTCCATTCCCTTCCCTACCATATAACTATCCAATTTATTTTTAAATGATAAAAACGAACCTGCCTCCACCACCTTCACTGGAAGCTCATTCCACACAGCTATCACTCTCTGAGTAAAGAAGTTCCCCCTCTTGTTACCCCTAAACTTCAGTCCCTTAATTCTCATGTCATGTCCCCTTGTTTGAATCTTCCCTACTCTCAGTGGGAAAAGCTTTTCCACTTGGCTTGGTAAATGTAAAAATTGTCTCTAGTGTGTGTGGGATAGTGTTAATATGCAGGGATCGCATACCCAGTGGGCCAAAGAGCCTGTTTCCACACTGAATCGCTAAACTACTCACTACAAGGGGCATTGTCTGTTTGGAAGTTGGCACACCACAGGGTTGTGTAAGGAGTCCCATGCTCTACTCCCTCTTCACACAAGACTGTGTTCCTGCATTCGCCAACAACACCATTGTCAAGTTTGCAGATGACACAACGGTGAACGGGCTGATCACCAATGGTGTTGAAACACACTACAGAGCGGAGGTGCAGAACCTGGCGGACTGGTGCTCAGTTAACAACCTGTCCCTAAACACCAAGGAGCAGATCATCAACTTCAGAAGGTCACATAATGGGAAATACGTTTCAATCTTTATCAACGGGGTCAGTGTGGAGAGAGTGTCCAGCTTCAGGTTTCTGGGCGCACACATTTCGGAGGACCTCACATGGTCCACCAACACCGCTGCGCTGGTCAAGAAGGCACAGCAATGACTGTTCTTGCTGAGAACATTGAAAAAGACTGGTCTGCCCCCAACAGCTGCTGACAACCTTCTACCGCTGCACCAGTGAGAGCATCCTAACATATGGCATCTCTGTGTGGTATCTCAGCTGCATGGAGGCGGAGAGGAGAGCTCTTCAGCGGGTTGTCCACAGAGCGCAGAAGATAATTGGGACACAGCTACCAGCCTTGGAGGGCATCTACAATACACGGTGCCTCAGGAATGCCATCAGCATTCATAAAGACTCCTCACACCCTTGCAATAGTCTGTTTGAACTCTACCATCTAACTTCTAACTGACATTACAAAGCCTTCTAGCCCGCACTTCCAGACTTAGGAACAGCTTCATCCCCAGAGCTATAGCTGCTCTGAACCGGTCCTGCTGGGTACCGCCCCATGAACTGTCTCCCTCGGATGGTCATGTCGCACATCGACCCGGCACAGATCTATTTGCACTTTATACTGCTTTAACTGTTTTTTTAATCTTCTTTCTCTGGGTGTCTAAATTTTTAGCTAAAGTTATTACATCGGACCGCAGTTGCATTCCAAATCTCGTTGTACCTCTGTGCAATGACAATAATGATATATTATTATAATTATAATAATTATTATAATTATAATAATAATAATTAATTAATAATAATAATAATAATAATAATAATAATAATAATAATAATAATAATTATTATTATTATTATTATTATTAAAAATTCTCCGACTGTGTGCAATTTACAGTTCATTCAAAATCACAGTAAAGTGTATCTTGGTATTTGTGGTGAGCAGGACATCTTGTTTCAAGGTATATACTTAGAGGGGCCAGGGATGCAGAAAACCTATAAATTTAAAGCCAAACCTAAACATGACATTAATACTGTGATTTATATTTGTTTGTTAGCCAGATTAGCTAGAATTGGGGGAATGGAAGACATTGTAAGCTTGGTGAATGGGGGAATCAAGCAGAAAACTTAGAAGATGTGAAAACCAAGGATTTCACAAATAGTGTAGGAAGGAACTGCTTCTGGTTTAAACCAATTAAACAGATTCTGGTTTAAACCAATGATAGACACAAGAAGCTGGAGTAACTCAGCGGGACAGGCAGCATCACTGGAGAGAAGGAATAGGTGACGTTTCGGGTCGAGACCCTTCTTCAGAACGAAATCACCCATTCCTTCTCTCCAGTGATGCTGCCTGCCCTACTGAGTTATTCCAGCTTTTTGTGTCTACCTTTGATTTCACAAATTGACTGGATTGAGGAAAGTCAATTGCAGGAGAAGATTTGTTTGAGAGGATAGTGGACAACCAGTAAAAGCGCTTATCTCCCACATCCAGGTGTTCCTTTTGGATCTTGAATTTCCCAAGTTTAGAGCACGAATAATGTAGTTATGGAATAGCCTCCTCGAGACACTGCTTCATTGCTTGCCATAATTTTTACAAATTTGCTGATAAAACCATGCCCCCAAAAACCCTCAAACCTATTTTTGCCCATCACGAGGAGTGAGTAAAACTGTCCCCAATGTGTTTCCCAGAAAACGATACAATGTTTTTCTATCAAAAAGGAGGTGCATAAATTACTCTGGATTTCTTATTACCTGCTGCAGACCAAATTAGTAAGATTTACGTAAGAAACAATGCCATTGATAAATAAATCAAAAGAAGCTATCAGATCTGTGGGGCGGCATAGTGGCACAAGTGGTAGAGGTGCATCCTCACAGTGCGAGAGACCCGGGTTCAATCCTGGCCTCGGCTGCTGTCTCTATGGAATTTACACATTCTCCCTGTGGCCGTGTGGGTTTCTTCTGGATGCTTCGGTTTCCTCCCCCATCCCCAAAACGTGCGGGGTTGCAGATTATTGGCATCTATAAAATTGCGCTTAGTGTGTAAGAAGTAGAGGAGAAAGTGGGATAGCATTCAATTAGTGTGGATGGGTAATCAATGGTCAGTATGCCCTCGATGGGCTGAAGGGTCTACTTCCATATTGATTTCCCTTATTTAATGGAAAAGACAGAATCCAGAATAATTCTGGATTCTGTCTTCTCCAATAAACAAGGGAAACCAATATGAGCCTAAAACATACACCCTAAATGACTGCTATCACATCTATCTATTAATATATAAAACTCTCGTGCCATCCGACCGGCTGCCGTCCACCTGCCTTTCTGCCTTTTGATTCGTTGACGGCTGCTCCTTCCTATCAGCTTCCAACACACTTCGAAACAAAGTTGCAAGACAGGAACACTCTGAACTTTTCACTGCTGCATCAGGCAGGGGAGGTGCAATTGGATTTTTTTTTTTAATCCAAATCTTACACATTTGGGAATGGCTTCAGTTCCATTGGAGGAGACGGGTGCATAGTGGAATATTGGGTTGGAGGATCACACCATTGGGGGAGCAGACCCAACGGGTCTGCACTTGGTCTAGTAATAATTAAAACAAGAACCAATGTGGAAGATAATGACAAGAGTTGAAATTTAAGTGTCAATATCTTCAGAGTAGCCATTTCAGAGTTGGGACTGAAAGTGAATGAGAAAGAATTCTACAAATGCTGGAAATTTGAAAACAAAATCTAGCTTTCAAAATGTAGCAAATGAATTTTATGTATTGCGTTACCATGGGAAAAGATCCCAAGGCTCATTCACAATAGCGTAAGACAAAATAGGAGAGGGGCAAAGGGTTTCATTAATCTCAGGAGGGTTTTAAAGGGGAAGTGATACAGCAGAGGTTTAGAAAGATGTGTAAAGCTTACAGCCGAGGTGGCTAAAGGCAAATTAGCAATGATGGGGATTAGCAATGATGGCAATTGGAGGAAACTGAAGAAACCAGAGTTAGAGGAATGGAGAGGTTTATGAGGCTGCAAAAGGTTATGTACACATTGCACCTGAATTCTAAAGGAATATAAGAATTTGGATGACAAAGTTAAGTTGGGGCTGCTGGATCACCAGCTCCATACCTTATCTTGGGTATACAAGGAAATTGGATAATGTGAAATGTTTTGAATGAGCTGATTTATTAAGAATGAGAGACTATGCTGGAGAGCTTTGGCATTGTCAAGTCTGGGTGTGACAAAGGTTTGAATGAAAATTGAAGGTGAGGGTGGAGGGGCAGAAGTTTATGGAGACAATTGGTGATAGAGGAAAGAAGACGAGAGCTGGCTGTATTTCAGAAGTATTCAGAGATGAGAGCGTAAGATGAGGACATCATGGTGCTGAGGTGCTGTTGTTCTGCTATGTCATTCCATTTTGCTTTTCAAAACACTGTTTATATAGATTGGGTAAATGTGCAGAGTCTCTTCCCAGAGTAGGGGAATCACGAACAAGAGGACATAGGTTTAAAGTGAGGGGGAAAGATTTAATAGGAACCTGAGAGGTCACTTTTTCACGTAAAGGGTAGTGGGTGTATTGAACGAGGTGCCGGAGGAGGTAGTTGAGGCAGGTACTATCACAATATTTAAGAAACAGACGGGTACATGAATAGGACAGGTTTAGAGGGATATGGGACACATGCAGGCAGATGGGACTAGTGTAGGTGGGACATGTTGGCCGGTGTGGGCAAGTTGGGCTGAAGGGCCTGTTTCCACGCTGTAATACCCTGTGACTCAATATTTCCTATTTAAGGACAATGATGTATATATTCCTGAACATGACAAGGATCGCAGATGTTTTAATACAGAAAGCAGGTATTTTCCCATTGTGTTCAGCAGAAGGTTGGTACAATTAATCACCAATATAATGGCCGAAGTCATATTACAGGTGCTCTATACTATCAAAGCTCGGCTCCTGAGTCTTGATGGGTACAAAATCAGTGGGAATGGAGAGAGAACATGAGTTATAAGGGGACAAGGCATCAAAGGGTGATCAAAGGATTGACTGAACTGCATGGCAGCCCCAGAGAGATGAAGGGCCAAAGGCTAGACAAGTTCTGTATGGCACTGCAGGGTTTGTGGAGATGAAATATTACTGGGCAGGACTTCAAGTTAAGCATTGTAACTTTTAAACAAGTGGAGTTTTATTGAACTTTTGACATGTGGCCCTTAGCAGAGTATTAAAGTCGTGTGGAGGTATTATGAGAGGTGAAAGGCATAGAAATATCCACAGCCAATAACTCAAGACCTACCGTGATACTTCACCCCAGACCCTTTGCACATGTGGCTTGATGAGCCACTTCTACACGGGCTTTGCATGAAATCATCTTTTCTCGTGTGCAAGAGTAGTTTGCAATGTGGGACGTGGTGGACCAGTCGCCATCTGGTAACTATTAAGTCAGTAACTTTTAAAAAGAAAGAGAAAAAAATAAGCCTGGAGTGACACTAGATCCGAGGATAAGGAGAAAGGCAGTAATCCGGCAATTAGTTTCAAATGATAAGACAAGAAGTAGTTGTTTTTAGAGATGGAATAGTTTGGAAGTTTAACTCCCTGACAGATATGAAGAGCAGCATTTTGCAGGCTCTGTTTAGTTAAGTTTATTGTCACATGTACCGAGGTACAGTGAAAAGCTTTTGTTGCGTGCTAACCAGTCAGTGCTTACAATCGAGACATTCACAGTTTACCTATACATGATAAATGGAATAAAGTGAATAACATTTAACGTGAGATAAAGCCAGTAAAGTTCAATCAAAGATAGTCCGAGGGTCTCCAATTAGGTGGATAGAAGTTCAGGGCTGCTTTTATGTTGTGGTAGGATGGTTCACTTGCCTAATAACAGCTGGAAAGATACTGTCCCTGAATCTGTAGGTGTGCATTTTGCACTTCTATACCTTTTGCCCGATGGGAGGGGGGAGAAGAGGGAGGGTGGCCAGGTTGCAATTCATCCTTGATGATGCTGCTGGCCTTGCCGAAATGTCATTTTGCAGTTGAAATGTTTAGTCGACATGACATAGTTCTGATGGAATATCACTGGTATTGTTTAAGTAGGAAGAAACTGGCACTAACTATATATGTGATGATTGTGATGAGTGTTCACTTGTAAGAAATGACATCCATTTAGGTTTATTGTATTGTTGGCTGAATTCCTACTTCTTTTGAATGTAACAGCATGACGGAAAAGCGCTAATTTACACCACCTGTATACGAACACCTTTCTGCAAAATATTGTTATCCACATTAGGTGACATGGTGACATAGCAGTAGAGCTACTGCCTTACAGCACCAGAGACCCGGGTTCGATCCTGACTACAGGTGCTTGTCTATGCGGAGTTTGTACATTCTCCCCGACTGTGACCTGCATGGATTTTCTCCGAGATCTTTGGTTTCCTCCCACACTCCAAAGGCGTACTGGTTTGTAGGTTATTTGGCTTGGTATAATTGTAAAATTGTCCCTAGTGTATGTAGGGTAGCGTTAATTTGCGGGGATCGCTGGTCGGTGCAGACTTGGTGGTTCTGTGTTCACATGAGGTTCAAACGAAATTTGGTTTCTGCAGCCATACAAGAAAAGAACCAAGACACACACCAACACAATTTACACAAACATCCATCACAGTGAATCTCCTCCTCACTGTGATGGAAGGCAAAGTCTTGTCTCTCCCCTGCTCTCCATTCCACTCCCGAAGTCAAAGCCCCCGACGGGCGCTGGCAAGTCCCACGGCCATTTAAAGCCGCGCCGGGCGATGTAAGGCCCTGCCCCGGGTCTTGATGTTGGAGGCCCCTGCGGGCGCTAGCAAGTCCGCGGCAATTTAAAGCCGCGCCGGGCGATGTAAGGCTCTGCTCCAGGTCACTTTCAACCCCGCAATTCGGGCGGGAGAAGTCGCCGTTGCCGGTGCCCCACAAAGCAGTCTCCCACCGGGGACCCGCGAGCTCCTGGTGTCATCATCCACCGGAGTCGGGTCGCAGCCGCGCGCCACCGCAGCTCTCCACGCTCCGAACTCTCCGCGCTCCGAAGCTGGCCAGCTCCACGATGGTAGGTCCGCAGCTCCGCAGCTCCGCAGGCTCTGTGACTTGAGCCCCAAGGTCGTTCGAGTTGGAGGCCGCTCCACGATGCAACGACAACGGAGACCCGACAGGGAAAAGGTCGGGTCTCCGTGTAGAGAAGAGATTTAAAAGTTTCCCCCACCCACCCCCCGCCCCCCCCACATACACATTTAAAAGCCCACTACAAACTATACCCTCAACGGGACAAAAAAATAAAAAAACACAGACAGACTGCAGAGGCCGCTGCGACGTCGGTCGTGCCGCCCACCCAACCAGTGCCAGCGAATAATTTGTCTGCCTTTGTTGCCATCAAGAATTGATTCTTCTAATTGTCGCTGTAAATGTCAGATATGATTCTTGATACCTAATGGGCCTGTCCCACTTACGCAACTTTTTCAGCCACTGCCAAGGCCCGTCATGGGTCGTTGCAGGACACAGGAAATTTTCAACATGTTGAAAATCCAGCGGCGACCAGAACAAGGTACGACTCTTTGGGCGACTACTCACGACCATACAGCCTTCACCCCGCAACATGTCGCCAGGGTGTCGCCTGCATGGTCGTGAGTAGTATCCTCAGGTGCCCAAAGACTCCTGGCGTCTTTCTGGTCGCCGCTGGATTTTCAACATGTTGAACATTTACGGCGACCTGCAATGACCTATGACGGGCGCCGGTTAGTCGCCAAAAAAGTCGCGTAAATGGGACAGGCCCGTAATTCATAACCGTGTGATTTACAGCCATATTACTGTTTTTAAGAAGGAGCTGCAGATGCTGGAAAATCGAAGGTACACAAAAAAGCTGGAGAAACTCAGCGGGTGCAGCAGCATCTATGGAGCACGAAACGTTGCCTATTTCCTTCGCTCCATAGATGCTGCTGCACCCGTTGAGTTTCTCCAGCTTTTTTGTGTACCAGCCATATTACTGTTTCTTTGCAGTTAGAGGTGTGTTACTGAATGATTGATATATAGGCAAATAAAGAGTTGTTTAAGAGCTGGGAACAACTGCTGTGGTAGCTTAGAAGTTGAAATGAGCTCAGTCAATTTATTGTGTCTATGCTGACTCTTTGCAAGATCAATTCAGAAGTAATTCCACATATTTTGGACTGGTGTCATTATATTTCAAGAAAGTATTTCTGCTTTTTCGGAAACCTTTGGTGTATTCTTGCATTTAAATCAATAATAATAACATTGTCATCTTCTCCTTTTCGGTTCTGTATTGCAAGAATTATTTCTGGAAGAATGGGTGTTGTAGCATCACGTACTGATATGCCTTAAATGGCAATTGCCCCTAAGGACATAAAACAGGAGCAGGAGCAGATCAAACAGCTCCTTGTGTCTATTCTGAGAGTCTTCAAGATCATTAATGTTTCTTCAACTCAGGTTCCGCTTTCCTGCCTAATCCTCATAACCCTTATTTAGAAAGCCCTCAAGATCTATTGAGCTCAGCCTTGATCTCATTCAAAGACCAAACATCCACATCCCTCCAGGGTAGAGAATTCCAATGATTTACAACTCTAAATGATGAAGTGTCTCATTATCTCAGTCCTAAAAGATCGGCCCCTTATCCTAAGTTTGTGTCCTCCTGTTTCCAGACTCTTAAGCCGAAGGTGCACCATGTTGGGTAACCTTGAAAAGGTATCCACAGATCGGCCCCAGGCTACAGCAAGGTTCTGTTCCTGCGAACCATTCGTAACCCAAAGTGTCAGGTGTTTGTAACCTGTGAGTTGACAATACTGCCATTCAACGCAATAACATTCTCAGCAGAGAAGTGTCCATGTGGAAGGTGGTAGATGAACAGGAATAGATGGAGCATACATTTATGCAATACCTTTCACAACTTCAGAAATGCTTTGAAGCAATGAAGGATCTCCCTCTCTGCATCTACCCTGCCAATCCCTTTTGGGTTCAGGTTTCAATAGACAGTAGACAATAGACAAACGACAAAAGACAATAGGTGCAGGAGTAGGCCATTCGGCCCTTCAAACCAGAACCGCCATTCAATGTGATCATGGCTGATCATCCCCAATCAGTACCCTGTTCATGCCTTCTCCCCATATCCCCTGACTCTGCTATTGTTAAGAGCCCTATCTAGCTCTCTCTTGAAAGCATCCAAAGAACCTGCCTCCACCACCCTCTGAGGCAGAGAATTCCACAGACTCACCACTCTCTGTGACAAAAAGTGTTTCCTCGTCTCCGTTCTAAATGGCTTACTCCTTACTCTTAAACTGTGGCCCCTGGTTCTGTACTCCCCCAACATCGGGAACATGTTTCCTGCCTCTAGCGTGTCCAAGCCCTTAACAATCTTATATGTTTCAATGAGATCTCCTCTCATCCTTCTAAACTCCAGAGTGTACAAGCCCAGCCGCTCCATTCTTTCAGCATATAACAGTCCCGCCATCCCGGGAATTAACCTTGTAAATCTACGCCGCACTCCCTCAATAGCAAGAATGTCCTTCCTCAAATTCAATATAATTACCTCTCATTCTAATCTCTAATGTGTCAAGGCAAATTCCTTGTATGTGAATACTTGGCCAATAGATTTACTTCCTTACTTACTATGGGAGAGAACGCAGGCTCGGCGATCGATTCGCTAAACACCTCCGCTCAGTCCGTGTTAACCAACCTGATCACCCGGTTGCTCAGCACTTCAACTCCCCTTCACATTCCCAATCTGACCTTTTTGACTTGTGCCTCCTCCATTACCAGAGTGAGGCCCAGCGCAAATTGGAGGAACAGCACCTCATAATTCGCTGGGGTAGTTTGCAGCCCAGCGGTATGAACATTGACTTCTCCAATTTTAGATACCCCTTGCTTACTCCCTCCTTCCCCTCCCTCTCCCCCTTCCCAGTTTTCCCATATCCTACTGTCTCCGCCTACTTCCTTTCTCTCCCCCCCACCTCCCACCCGCTCCGACATCCGACATCAGTCTGAAGAAGGGTCTCGACCCGAAACGTCACCTATTCCTTTTCTCCATGGATGCTGCCTCACCCACTGCGTTTCTCCAGCATTTTGTGTCTATCTCCGATTGTTCCGGCATCTGCAGTTCTTTCTTAAACATAGAATAGTTATGGTCCTTTGAGTCTTTGCCGGATCCTAATTGGGCAAACTGGTAAATTCCATTTTCGTGTTGAGGAAGGAACTGCAGATGTTGGTTTAAACCGAAGATAGACACAAAATGCTGAAGTAATTCAGCTGGACAGGCGGCATCTCTGGAGTGTTTCGGGTCGACACTCTTCTTCAGACTCTTTTTCATTCCAATTTCTTGCTCTTTTCCCATTGTATTTTAGTTATTTTCTCTTGAGTGCCAATCCAGTTCCCTGGTGAAAGCCCTGATCAATTCCATTACAAATCCTTTACAGGCCATGTGTTCCAGATCAAAACGTCCATCCACGTAAAAATAACCCTTCCTCCTGTACCAATACTTTAATCTCTTGCCCAAAGTTTTAAACCTGTTTCTCCCATGAACCATACGCTAATGGGAGCAGCTTCCTTTTGTTCATAATAAAACACAGAAAATGTTGAATACGTTCAGCAAAACAGACTGTATCTATGAAAAGAGAAACAGTTCTTTTTTAACATTTTTATACATCTCACTCAGCCAGGCAGTGGTGCCCAACTGTCTTAAGAGTGCCACCATCGTCCCTGTCCCGAAGAAACCAAACCCAGCCTGCCATAATGACTTTCGACCAGTGGCCCTAACACCCATTGTAATGAAGTGTTTTGAGCGACTAGTTATGCAGCACATCAAAAATAGTCTACCTGCCGACCTAGACCCACTGCAGTTCGCCTACAGAGCCAACCGATCCACAGAGGACGCAGTCTCAACAACACTGAACCTCGTATTGTCACATCTCGATCGGAAAAATACCTATGCCAGGATCCTCTTCATAGACTTCAGCTCTGCTTTCAATACAATCATTCCGCAGCAGCTGGTGGAGAAGTTGGAGCTATTGGGGGTTGATGCTGGCACATGCAACTGGGTCCTGAACTTTCTGTTGCAACGGCAGCAGACAGTCAGGGTGGGCAGTAGGACATCAAAAACCATAGCCGTGAGCACTGGCTCACCCCAAGGCTGTGTCCTAAGCCCCCTTCTGTTTAGTCTGCTGACACACGACTGTACTGCCAGACTCCATAACAACTTCATCAACAAGTTCGCTGATGACACAACAGTGGTGGGTCTCATCAGTGACAATGATGAATCGGCGTACAGGATGGAGGTGGAGCTGCTCACAGGTTGGTGCAAATCCCACAACCTCATTCTTAACGTGGGAAAAACTAAGGAGATGGTGGTTGACTTCAGAAGGGCGGGGAAACAACACCATACACCTCTGCACATCGACGGAGCTGATGTGGAAAGGGTCAGCAGCATGAAGTTCCTAGGACTACATCTGTCTGATGACCTGACGTCCACGGCCAGCACCACAGCTCTGGTCAAGAGAGCCCAGCAGCGACTTCACCCTCTCCGAAGACTACCTAAAGCAGGTCTCCCCACTACACACCTACGGACTTTTTATAGGGGGACTGTCGAGAGCACATTGACCTACGGCATCACTTCCTGGTTCGGGAGCTGCAAGGCGTACGAACGGCACCAACTAGACAGGATAGTGAAGACCGCCAGCAGGATTATTGGTGCTCCACTCCCCTTCCTGCTGGACATATACAGGAAGAGATGTATCAGCAGAGCCATCTCCATCATCAAAGACCCTTACCACCCATCGCATGACATTTTCTCCATCCTGCCATCTGGGAAGAGGTACAGGAGCATTAGCTGCAAAACCAGCAGGATGCTCCTCAGCTTCTTCCCACAGGCTATAAGACTGTTAAATGGACTTTGCCCCCTGCCAAGTATCGCGCACAAACCCCCACACTGCAGCAGAGCCACTGTTGTGCCGCTGCCGGTCGGAACGCCTGTTGAATGTTTAGTAGAGTGTTAAATTTGTTCATGATATATGTATTTTTTTATTTCTATTTATTTTTCATGCACACTGAATGGACACTGGTTGAGCAACGTTTTTTTGTTTCCTCTGGGTATGCGAATACTCAGGAAATGACAATAAAGATATACAATACAATACAAGTTCCCTTGAAAGGACCCGGGTATTAAGTGCTAACATTTTCTCTTTTCACAGATTCTGCCTGACAGGCAGACTTCTCCCAGCATTTTCAGATTTGTTTTTTTAATTTCAGATTTCCAACATAAGTACATTTGTGATCCTCATTCCTTCTCTCAATCCCATAAACACCAGGTATGGTTTTGAACACCTCTATCATCTTCTTGATTAGTACGGGTGTCAGAGGTTATGGGGAGAAGGCAGGAGAATGGGGGTTAGGAGGGAGCGAAAGATCGGCCATGAGATAGATGAGATAGAGATAGGGATAGTGATAGATTGGCCATGATTGAATGGCGGAGTAGACTTGATGGGCCAAATGGTCTCATTCTACTCCTTTTACTTATGAACTTATGATCTTCTCTCAATCTTCTTGACGATATGGAGAATAACTCCACCTTTCCAGTCCATTGTTCTCGCTATAATGTTAATTCTTGAAAGCATTCAAGTAAATTTCTGCTGCACCCTTTCTTGGAGCTCATGAAGTGGTGACCAGACTAACCAGTATAGGTGAATCATAATTCCTCTTTTCTAATTGAATATTTCCTTGATTGTGGGAATCAATAGATATTTGCTGCCTTGCAGGTACGTAGTTGTAATCCAGTAATCAGATGCGCTATCATTAAAATTCTGTTCACTTTCTAAAAGATTATTTTAGTAATGTCATCTTTCACTGAAGATTAATAAAGCATTTGTCTGCTGCTGCAGCACATTAACATAAATTAACAGGAAGGATAACTGATAGGAAAAGGTATCTGTTGATTGACAATTAAATTGATTGACTATTGATCTGTTGATTGTGAGATGTGTCAACAATTGCGACAAAAATGTACGCGAACTGATTATTAAGTTTGCGGCCAACACTAAATTTGGTGGAGTGGTGGACAGCGAGGAAGGTTATGGGAGGATACAGAAGAGATGGATATTTTGGCAGAAAAATAGCTTATGGAATTTAACCACAACAAATGTGATGTACTGCACATTGGGAGGTTAAATGTACGAGGAACTAAATGTAAGGACCCTTCAAAGCAAGGATATATAGAATAATCTTGGGATGCAATTCCATAGCTCCCTAAAAGTGACAACACAAGTGGATAGGGTGGTAAAAAAGGCAAACAGATACCAAGTTTTACCGTCGTATCTACTTGTGCCAGCTTTCATTGGTCTGGCATTAAATATATTCTGGTAGCCATATTACAGGTAGAATGCGGAGGCTTTGTAGACGGTGCGAAGAGGTTCACCAAGATGTTGCCTGGATTGTAGAGAATTAGCTATGAGAATCATAGTCATAGAGTTATACAGCAGAGAAACAAGTCCGCAGTTCAACTCATCCATGTTAACCTAGATGTCGATCTGAACTAGTCCCGTTTACCTGCATTTGGCCCCTGTTTCTCAAAACATGTCCTGTCCAAATAACTTGTCATTATACACAGTTCTACAGCTTTCTCCAGTAGCTCATTCCATATACACACAATCACCTGTGTGCAAAAATGACCTTTTTTTACCCCTCTCACCTTAAATCTATTTAGCCCACCGAGACCACACCGACCACCCACACTCTTGCTCTATATCCTACAAACTGGGGATAAATTTTTACAGAAGCCAATTAACCTACAAACCTGCCTTTCTTTGGAATGTGGAAGGAAACGAGAGCACCCAAAGAAAATCCATGCCGTCACTGAGAGAACGAACAAACTCCGCGCAGACAGCACCTGGAGTTAAGGTTGAACCTGGGTGTCTGGTGCAGTGAGGCAGCAACTCTACTGCTGTGCCACTGTCCTGATCCAAAAGGTCATCTATCCATGTTCTCCAGAGATGCTGTCTGACCCACTGAGGTACTCCCCCATGTTGTGTCTTTTTTTTCATAAACCAGCATCTGCAGTTCCTTGTTTCTACAAACATACCTAAAGGGCCTGTCCCACTTGGCTGTCATTTGTGCCTCATTTACACGTCAAATGTTAAATAGGTCGACGTGTCGTTACGCGTGACATCACGCGCAAATCACACGTCTTCATGCCGTCTGGTGTGTGTGACATCATTAGAATACCCTGCGGCGCACGGCGATGCATGGTCACGCACGGTGACGTAACTTACTTACTTACTTACCACGCGATACACGTGAGACATCGGGATGCCAGCGTGCGACGCCAATGCGTCAGAGAGCGTACGTGAAAGGTCATGCAGGTGGCGCGCGAGGATTTCGACGAAATACTGGAGCGCCGCGCGATACCGCTTGCAACTCCACACTCCCCCACGCCTCTCCATGCACCCGTCCCACTCACCCACACGCTACCCATGCATCACAAAGCGACTACCACATTTTTGGAGGTCGTGTAAATGGCGCGCAAATGACAGCCAAGTGGGACAGGGCCTTAAGACTTGCTTTCATTCAGAAAGCCAGTAAATAAACTGGTCTGGCAACCTGGAGAGATTAACAAGTTAGTTTGTAAATTGGACTGACATTCAGCAATTCAATCACATGCTTGGAACACCCAGCAGAGCCCGCAGTGAAGGGAAGCACTAGTCTCATTAACACCTTTTAAAAGCTCGAATCAAAGGTCTTTCACTCTAGCCACACAGATTTCCCAGGCACTCTGCACAAACCGTTAAACACCAATCAGTAAATGCTGCACTAATTCATCCCAAGCTTTTTGTCATCCCCTCCCTCCTTAATGCCTGATTGGCCGTACAGATCATGAAACAAAACTGAAAATAAACGTTGCAGTACATCTGTGAGAAAAACAATGAACTATTCTGCTCTAATGCACTTTTTTACTTGGAAGCAAAGTAAATGTTGGCAGCCTTAGATCTTTACAAATGTTTATTGATTGATTAAAAGACACAGCATAGAAACTGGCCCTTCTGCCCACCGAGTCCACGCCGACCATCAATCACCCGTTCACTAGTTCCATGTTATCCTACTTTTGCATTCACTCCCTACACCCCTGGGTCAATTTACAGCGGCTGGATAACTACAAACCCGCACGTCATTTGGGATGAGGGAGGAAACCCCGGAGCACCCGGAAGAAACCCACACGGTCGCAGGGGGAACGTGCAAACTCCACACAGGCAGCACCCAAGGTCAGGATTGAACCTGGTTCTCTGACGGTGAGACAAGACTCGGATGCCTTACCTCACAGCACATCTGTGATGTTGAATGCATGGGTACCAGAGAGTCCTGTTGAGAACCCATGTCTCATTTTATAATACTTTAAACACCACATTGCATTACAACTTTGTATTTGCTTGCTTTCAATGCCAATTGGAGCAAGGAAGGTCAATGAATACGGTACCTAAAGTGACAAAAGGTATCTTTTGATTTTTTTTCAGTATTTGCGTTTTGAGTGTAGCATTGCTAATGTTATTTCTTCATTAACTGGCATTTTATTTTTTGAGATTTAGCAGAGCGATGCAGAATGGAAACAAGCTCTTCTGCCCACTGATTCCACACCGACCACCAGTCACCGGTACACTAGTTCTAAGTTATCCCACTTTCGCACCCTACACACTGGGGGCAATTTACAAAAGCCAATTAACCTACAAATCTGCACGTCTTTGTGGAGGAAACCAGAGGACCCGGAGAAAACCCATGGGATCACAGGGTGAACGAGCAAACTTTGCACAGACAGCACCCGTAGTCAGGATCGAACCTGGTTCTCTGCCATTGTAATACCTCTGTCCCACTTAGGAAACCTGAACGGAAACCTCTGGAGACTTTGCCCCCCACACAATGTTTCCGTGCAGTTCACGGAGGTTCCCGGAGGTTTTTGTCAGTCTCCCTACCTGCTTCCACGACCTGCAACCTCCGGCAACCACCTGCAACCTCCGGGAACCTCACGGAAACCTTGGGTGGGGCACAAAGTCTCCCGAGGTTTCCGTTCAGGTTTCCTAAGTGGGACAGGGGCATTAGGCAGCAACTCTACCGATGCGCCACTGTTGCCACCCTTTTACTCCAGGAAAGATTTGGTGGGCAGCAGTCTTTTATTCTTTCAGCTGCAGTATTCATGAGCAGGCCTTGGCTCAGTAATGTTTCAACAGCTGTAGACAGCTGCTCGGTCTTGCCGAGACCCCAGCAGGGTGCCACGTGCCATCTGGAGGTAGGTAGCACACCTGCAGGCAATGTGGAGCTGAGGGGCAGACCTGTCTTCCGTTGATAACCTTGCAGTTCACTGCTTAGTCAGCGCTGTGATATCAGCTGCTCGTGGTTTGAACACATGTCCGAAACTTCAGTCAGCATGCCGTACCTTCACAATTCCTTTCCCACTGAATAACTGGGCGCAGCTGCCTTATCTCTACTGTAAGCACAAATGTTGACTGGTACATTGCTAATCTGGAACCCATCCTGATGTTTCATGTCATGATATTTATTTTGTAGGCCTGCTGAAGGATAATTGACCTGAAAATTAACTGTGTTTCTCTCTCTGCATTCATTTCAGATTTCCAGAATCTGCAGCTTTCTGCTGGCATACATTTTTTGTATTGTGATTTTTATCGTGAAGTTGTCAATATGAAGAATTCCATTTTCAAGCTTCACCATGATGCCTGATGGAGTATAAGTATTCGTGCAATGGAAGGGAGAAGAATTAATGCTGTATTAAGGCTAGCTATGGAATGGAAATTTGGGTGATCTTTTCTTGACAAGTTCCTTATTGTCTGCTTCATAAGTTCATATGTGTGTGTTACTGGAACCGAATTAAACCCCTGTCCCACTGTACGAGGTAATTCACGAGTTCTCCCGAGTTTTCCCCTGATTTGAACTTGGAGAATGTCCGTAGCGGGTCCGTAGGAGTTCGTGGATGTCTCATAGCAGCTCATAATGCTAACATAGGTATAAAAAGTAAAACATTCTTTTCATCACAAGTGTTTTTTTACTCATAGACATTTTTTTGCAGGGATGAAAATACGTCACGAGTTACCGGATGTCCCGAATACCTACCGTTAGCGTTACGAGCCGCTACGAGACATCCACGGACTCCTACGGGACCGCTACGGACATTCTCCGAGTTCGAATCAGGGACAACTCGGGAGAACTCGTGAATTGCCTTGTACAGTGGGACAGGGGCTTTAGGCCATAAGACCCATCAAGTCTATTCCGCCATCCAATCATGGCTGATCTATCTTTCCTTCTCAACCCATCCTCCTGCCTTCGCCCATAACCTCTGACACCCATACTAATCAATAATCTATCCATCGCTGCCTTAAAAATAACCATTGACCTGGCCTCCACAGCCTTCTGTGGCAATGAGTTCCACAGATTTACCACCCTCTGACGAAATAAATTCCTCCTCATCTCCTTTCTAAAGGTACATCCTTTTATTCTGAGGCTATGGCCTCTGGCTCTAGACTCTCCAACTTGTGGAAGCATCCTCTCCACATCCACTCTATCCAGGCCTTTCACTGTTTGGTACCTCAATCCACCTCTGATTTCTGGAACTTAAGATGCTGCATGCTTACTTTAACCTGCATCCTCTCTACCAGATATGTCGCAACTACCATCTTTAGAAGAAGTCTGAAGAAGGGTCTCATCTCGATCCGAAACGTCACCTATTACTTCTCTCCAAAGATGCTGCCTGCCCGCTGAGTTACTCCAGCATTTTGTGTCTATCTTGGTGGTAAACCAACATCTGCAGTTCCTTCCTACACATATGATGTTTAGAGACAATATTCAGGATTGAGTCTCCTACTCATTCCAACACATCGTCTGCAGAAGCTTTGCAGAATTCAAATACTTTACCTGTCATGTTTTGAAGTCAGGCTGCCTTTAACCCTTCACCAGTTTGCCTCTCCCTTTCATGCAGACTCACATATATTGATCCACACTTAATGATCATTAAAAGAAACAAATATTGTTGTAACTAAAATCCTTTTAAAAACATAACATTTTTCCTGGGGATGCTGCATCTCCAAGTGAGCATATCCCTTCCTGGCCCCCATTTTAATACACTCACTGTACATCATGTGCTAAGCGTTAGAAGCGTACCGAATTCCTTTAAATTTACTGACCGTGCATTATCAGTCCCCTTGCCCTATAGGCAACTCATAGTCCAATGAACACTGCTCCCAATATTGCTGCACTAAGATTACATTATCATCCCTTTCATTTCTTCTTGAGTCATTTTTTTAAAGGAACTCTCGTGTAAGTAATAGCTGTGACTCAATTTCCAAAAATCCAAAAGGTGTCAAATATCAGACAATTTCTCTGAATGGAAGGATACTTTAGTAAGTTAATTAGTCACAGCGTTATTGTTTAAGACTATGATCTGCGTCTATTCAACTAGATACCCCGTTTGCACAGATGACTAAGTTTTACTGAAGAGCCTTTGCTAATCATTTTCCTGAGAAGACCTTAGAGCCTGACAGATCTTGGTTTAGGCACAACACTGCCTCCTCATTGTGATACAATGATCTCTACAACAGGTTAAACTCTGACAGAAATGGACCATAAACATTAAGTTAATGGCACTTACTTGTGCTGTAGAATGTTTTAGGTCCCACCTCAATGACATTTGATTTCACCTTGTTATGTGCCACATAGCCCTAGAATAATTTCCTATCATTAATAGTCATAAAGTTATACAGCATGGAAACAGGCCCTTTGGCCCAACCTATCCATGCCAACCAAGTTCCCAAGCTGATCTAGTCCTATTTGCCTGCGTTTAGCCTATTTCCCATTGATTTGTTTCTATTCTTGTCATGAGCTCATGATGCAGTTCTACAGGACTTTGGCTAGGCCACATTTGGAATATTGTGTGCGGAATGCTGCTTGGATTAGAGGGTTTCAGCTGCAGGGAAAGGTCAGTTAGACTTGGGTTGTCTTCTCAGGAATGCCGGAAGTTGAGGAGAGACATGATAGAAGTATATAAAATTATGAGAGGTATAGAAAGGGTAGACAGTCAGAACCTTTTTCCCAGGCTGAAATGTCCAACACTAGAGGGCATATCTATAAGGCGAGAGGGGGAAAGACTAATGGAGATGTGTGGGCATTTTTCACACAGAGGGTGGCGAGGGTCTAGAACGCATTGCCAGGGGTTGTGGTGGAGGCAGATACAATAGTGGTGTTTAACAGGCTTTTGGATAGGCATATGGAAATGCAGGCTATGGATCATGTACAGACAGATGAGATAAGTTCAGCCTGGCACCATGTTCAGCACAGACATTGCAGGCTGAAAGTTCCGTTCCTGTGCTGTACAATATATGCTCCATATTGTAATTATACCTGCCTCTGCCACTTTCTCTGGCAGTGCATTTAACATAGTCCGAAAAAGTTGCCCCTCAGGCCTCCTTTAAATATTTCCCCACTCAGCTTAAATCTACACCATCTCATTTTAAACTCCCTATCAAGTGGCAATGCCTGCCATTTGAATTCCCATCATATTCCTAGCATTAACATAGATTGAATGGAGGCGTTCCTGAGAGATCGCCAATTCTTTTCATTTTCTAAAATTCTGTCATGTAATGTTCATTCAAGTCATTTCCTAAGACAAAATCCTCCTAAGAAAAGTAATGTGTGGCGAGAAAATAAAATTAATATTGCTTAAGTTTCAAGTTAAATCGAATTTATTATCATATGCACGTATGCTGAAGGGTAGGTACAGGGGTAGGAAAATGGTGCTGACAGCACCATCACTGCCACTCCATCACTGGCACTCACATAACACACAGAAACATCAATTATATAAATTATAAATTACATAAATTATAAATTATACATCAATTATGTAAGACAGTGAAAAAGAAAAAGACGGGAAAAATAAGACATTAGTGCAAAAACAAGTTCAAGGTGGAGCAAGCGGAGGCTCATAATGTTCCGTTACTGAGGTGGGGTTAGGCTTGTGAGATTGGTGCAAGCAGTTAATGGTTGAGGGAATGTAGCTCAACCTGAACGCGGTGGTCTATGATTTTAGCTTTCTGTACCTTCCGACCGATGAAAGTAGCGAGAAGAGGACATGACCTCGATGGAGGGGAACCTTGATGATTGATGCATCCTTCCTGAGGTAGAATCTCCCAGGTAGCTACTTTCAATGGTGGAGAGGGCTGTGCCCATGATGGACCGTGTGGAATCCATCATTCTCTGCAGCCTCTGGCCAACGGCAATTCAGCCACATGGATCGTAATCCTAAAATTAGAGGGTGAAATGAAAGAGGCATGGCCAGAACATGTGTATGTTGGTGCTAATCAGTGTGTTATGATTAAAAGAGAACTGAAGCATACCTTATTATCGGCTGGCTCTGGAAAAGCATGGATAGGAACAGAAGAGATGGGACATAATTGAGAACTTCCTTGATGCATCGCTTGTGTAGGAAGGCAATGCAGATAACCATATAACCATATAACAATTACAGCACGGAAACAGGCCCTCGACCCTTCTAGTCCGTGCCGAACACATAATCTCCCCTAGTCCCATATACCTGCGCTCAGACCATAACCCTCCATTCCCTTCCGATCTATATAACTATCCAATTTATTTTTAAATGATAAAAACGAACCTGCCTCCACCACCTTCACTGGAAGCTCATTCCACACAGCCACCACTCTCTGAGTAAAGAAGTTCCCCCTCATGTTACCCTAAACTTCAGTCCCTTAATTCTCATGTCATGTCCCCTTGTTTGAATCTTCCCTACTCTCAGTGGGAAAAGCTTTTCCACGTCAACTCTGTCTATCCCTCTCATCATTTTAAAAACCTCTATCAAGTCCCCCCTTAACCTTCTGCGCTCCAAAGAATAAATTTAAGCATACTTACTAATCCAATTTACCACACCATCATCCAGATCATTGATGTACATGACAAACAACAGTGGACCCAACACAGATCCCTGTGGCACCCAACTCGTCACTGGCCTCCAACCTGACAAACAACCATCCACCATTACTCTCTGGCATCTCCCATTCAGCCACTGTTGAATCCATCTTGCTACTCCACCATTAATACCCAACCATTGAACCTTCTTAACCAACCTCCCATGAGGAACCTGATGGTGGTTTACACCGAATATAAACACAAAATGCTGGAGTAACTAGTCTGAAGAAGGGTCTCGAACAAAAACATCACATATTCCTTTTCTCCAGAGATGCTGCCTGACTCGTTGAGTTACACCAGCATTTTGTGTTGATCTTTGATGCATTGCTGTCTTGGCACAGTCTTGCCAATGGAACAGCAGGAAAAAGACCTACTTCAACCCACGGAAGAAGAGAGCTCGAACCCAGGACACCGTTTAACGTTGCAACAAAAGCAGAAAGGGCTGGAAATGCACATCATGTGTGTGAATATTGACTTAAGCAACTTCAGATGTCACCTATTTTAATTTCATGACGGACTTCCAGTATTTCCATGTTTTTGATTTTTTTTTTGGTCTCTTTTGCCTGTTTCCCTCAGGCTTCTAACTTCATTAGTGGTTCAAAGGTCCGGTGTGTCTTTGCGGGCTGGAACTGTGGATTATTAAAGCGCCTCAACCAGCAATTTCAGGTGAATAAGGCACAGTCAGTGAAATGGAAATAGTCAGTCAGAACTTGCCATAGCATTTTCACTGCTGTTATTTGCTTCGCAGTGAACAGCAGCTTTCGAACTTGCTGAGCTTGCACATTAAACTCACCACAGGAATGTTGGAACCCCTACTTAATAGTTGAAGTGAGAACTTCACAACTTAGTTTTGTTAATACAACGCCCATCAACCACTTCACTCAGGAAAGGAAGTACTTAAACTGTTGAGTCTTTACCCTGCATGTTATGAACTCCTTGTCGGAAAACTGTAATTCATTTCTTCTTTGCCTCTGCATTTATACTTTCTCCCTTAGTCCAGTCATTCTTTCTCTCTTGGGTACACAAAAATGCAGGAGAAACTCAGCGGGTCCAACAGCATCTATGGAGCGAAGGAAATAGGTAACAGTCTGAAGAAGGGTTTCGGCCCGACACGTTACCTATTTCCTTCGCTCCATAGATGCTGCTGCACCCACTGACTTTCTCCAGCATTTTTGTGTACCTTCGATTTTCCAGCATCTGCAGTTCCTTCTTGAACAATTCTTTCTCTCTTTATCTTTCTCCTTCTGTCTCTGATTTGTGTCCGGTTCAGCCCTCTGTTTCATAATCCTTCTCTATGTTCCTTTTGCAGTGTCTAAATACCATCCGTTTAAGGAGATGATCTTCTGATCCTGTAATTCACCAATGTCCCAGATACCCCAATGTCATTACTCTGGCATTGCCTGCTTGCACATCAAGTAATTTGCAGGGGAAAGTAACGTTTGAATTGAAGGATGCAAGAGGATTAGAATAGCAATGAGCCAAAATAGAATGAGATGCTTCCCTCCTGAGAAGTTTTGGGCCATTGACTCTATTTTATCTGATCAAGATGGTCGGTTTGTTCACTCTAATAAGATAAGTGGAATGTGAACACCTCTGCGCTGCTGAAAAAGGTCCAGAAGAGACTGCACTTCCTGAGGGTGCTCAGGAAGAATAACATCAATCAGAGACTGCTGCTGTCCTTTTATCGGTGCTCCATTGAGAGCATCCTAACATACTGTGTATGCGTATGGTACACCAGCTGCACAGCGGCTCAGAGGAAAGCGCTCCAGAGGGCCATTGACAACGCCCAGAGGATTGTCGGCTGCCCTCTCCTTACCTTGGAGGACTTACACAGTTCCCGCTGCATCAAAAAATCCCAGAGTATTATAGAGGGCATTTCCCAACCCGGACACTCCCTGTTTGAACTGTTGCCGTCAGGCAGATGGTACAGATCTACAAGGACAAGGACAAACAGACTTAAAAACAGTTTTTACCCCACTGCTATAAAGGCACTAAATGTAGCCGCCAAGGAACGCAGGGGTGATACATACTAAGGGACTGTGGTACACTGTGAAATCGACAGAAGGATGGAGGGTTGAGTGTTATTATTGGGTAGGGTTCCGTGCTATTTTCATGATATTTATTTTAGTTGTTTATCTTTTTTGAATATTTTACCTTGTATGTATCGTTAGCTTTTAGAAATGTTTGAATGGTGCACTGACTGGCTGACATTTTTTAATTTTATTGTACATGGTTCATGTTACAATGACAATAAAGAAACTATTCTAACTATTCTATAATGCTCTCAGTATTCACTTGGAGGCATATTGATAGTGGGAACAGTCTGATATTCCCTGGGAAACTCGCAAAGAATTTCTGCATACATGTCTGTGGCAAGTTAACACTGCCATCTCTGCCCCAGGCACCCCAGGCCCCCCCAACCCCTCCCCCCCCCCCATCCCTCCAAGTCATTCTACTTATGGATATGGCATCAATTGTATAAATGTGGTTGTGTTGAGATCTAAATGATATCTCAGCTCCACACTTCAATCCAGTCATGGTACATGAAGGGATTGCAGGGCTGCCAACATTGAGTGAGAGTTGGGAGTGAGAAATTGTGAGAGACCAAGCCCGAGGGAGCGTAGCAACCAAGGGGGAGGAGAGATGCCCCCCCCCCCCCCAGGGCGAATTTGGCGCAGAGACTCTCACGGCCGTAGCGCAATGCTTCCAAAGCTTCCGACGGCCCGGTTGCACTGAAACTGCTCCATGGCCAGAGCTGCAGCGAGCGACTTGCCAGCCTGGCAAACACTCGCCAGCCCCGGCTCCCTGTCCGCATCTGCCCTCGCCGCTGCTTCTGCTTCCATCCCTCCCTCCGCCATGGCTCTCCAACACCCACGACCAGGTTGCTCATAGCACAGCAGCACCTCATTCAAAGCAGGAGATATTGAAACATGTCTAGCCATAAAAGTGGGGGGGGGGGATGTAGCCCCCCTGGTTCTGCGGCCCATATACCTCTCTCCTTCCGCTCACCCGCTTCGCTCATATCAGCCACTTCCCGCAAATCCTTGAGTTCCGACTACCGCCGGGAGCAGGACATGGCCTTACTTGCTCCGCTGGGTGACACTCATTCACTGCCTGGTCCGTGTCTTTCAATGTAAATTTGAATGGGGACATGGTTTGGAGGTGTGTGACGGTCAAGTGAGAGTAACAGCGAACAAGTGCTGCTGTCTTGTCAATAGACGCACACACAAGATGTTGATATTAGTTTTGAAATTCTCGTTCATCGCAGAATTTCTCACGACAGAGCGTGAGAAATCCTGTGATCAGCGTGAGAGTGTGAGAATTGGGCGAAATGCGTGAATCTGGGATTGGGAGCTGGAAACAGAAGAGAAGGAAGATGGATTCTGGATTTAATGGTCCTTTAGTGTCCAGATAGAAACAGTGAAGAGCCAAAGAAACAACTTCTGCCCGGCAGCATTAGGAGGAGACTGATGCTATCCTAAAGAAGGTGTGCCTGACCCAGGGATTCAGGAGCAGGAGTATGGTCACATGCTCCTGGATTCAGGGTGCATATGCTCTTATCACTTAATCAAGTCAAGAAAGGCAGTATTATTCCTGTGGGGACTTCTCCTCAGCACCTTTCTTAAACCTATTCTGTTACATAACTTATTTACCTTGCAAGTCAATCATCTCTCATATTTACACGCAACCATCTCTCATTTTTACAGACACTTCTTCAGAGTGTCCATCCTCGCTCCTCCAAATTCCCCACTTCCATGCTACGCTTCAGCACCACACGTGACAGAGCACAGCATACAATGGTCATTCCAGATGATGTGCATCAAAGGGCACCTTTACATTTGCCTAGTCACCCCAAATACTATTCCAAGATGCTAGTACTTCAACTCCCCCTCCCACTCCGTTTCCGACCTCTCTGTCCTGGGTCTCCTCCATGGCCACAGCGAGCAGCACCGGAAATTGGAGGAACAGCACCTCATATTCCGTTTGGGGAGTCTGCATCCTGGGGGCATGAACATCGAATTCTCCCAATTTTGTTAGTCCTTGCTCTCCTCCCCTTCCTCAGTCCCCCTGCTGTCTCCTCCCATCCCCCAGCCTTTGGGCTCCTCCTCCTTTGTCCTTTCTTGTCCACGCCCACCCCCGCCCCGATCAGTCTGAAGAAGGGTTTTGGCCCGAAACCCTTGTTGCCTATTTCCCTCGCTCCATAGATGCTGCTGCACCCACTGAGTTTCTCCAGCTTTTTTGTGTACCAACATATTTTACTAGCCTGGCATGGCCCGAAACATCACTGAGAATGTGGCATCCTGTGCAGTGTGTAACAGCTTGACACCTCATCAACAAAAGCAACCACTTCTTTCACATCCTGTACCTGCTCTCCCGTGGTCTACAGTCGCAGCTGACATATTTGATTGGCATGGCAAACAGTACCTGGTGCTCATTGAATCTTATTCAGGATGGTTTGACAATGATTTTCATAGCAGCCCCACTTCCAGTAGAGTGATTTTGAAGTTATCTTACCACCTTTCAGTCCACGGATCTCTGGGCAGACTGCTAACTGACAACGGCAGTCAATTCACCAGGCAACAATTCAAGGAGTTCGCTAGACACTGGTATTTTCACCATGTCACCAGCAGCCCTGAATATCCCCAGTCTAACAGATTGGCTGAACGGGCTGGCTGAACGGGCTGACAAAAGTGCTAAACAGCTCATGGAACGTTCTTACAGAGCTAAATCTGACGTATTCCTGGATCTGGATCTTATTCCCTTTGTTGCTCCTCCCTGTCTGCTCCCTCCCTCCACCCCCCCCCCCCCCTCGTCCTCTGTCCCCTCTCAATACACACCCACCCCCTCTACTCCTCCCTGCTGCTGCCCCCCCCCCCCCCCCCCTCTTATTACCCCTTCACTACCTTTAGAGCTGGCGCATCAAAGTTCAAGGTTCAATCTGTAGGAATTACTAAACCTTCCACTCTGATTTGATTTAGGTTAGACTTCAATGTGCAACAGTGCTGTGCAAAATCCTTTCGCATCAATAGATAAGGAAGCAACTCTGAGCTTTGAACATTTATTATGGCATTTCACTGAGCTTCAATCAACCTCCACGTTCCTTCGGTTGCATGAGCAAGTTGCAGGAAGACCGGGTAGCCATAAATATGGTGTTGAAGTTAAAGCAGTGTTGAAATATATCTCCAGTACTTGGCATCCATTAACATAAACCTGCTTCTAGCTAGTAGCTAGTCCTAAGCTACTATCTACTTCACTGGAGACCCTCTGACTATCTTTAATAGGACTTTACTGGATTTTATTTAGCACTAAATGTCATTCCTTTTATCATGAATCTGTACACTATGGATGGCTCAATTATAATAATGTATAGTCTTTCCGCTGACTAGTACACAACAAAAAGCTTTTCACTGCACCTCGGCAGGCGTGACAATAAACTAAACTAACCATTAACTTCTCCTAGTGAAGTGTGGGCAAGCATCCCAATGCTGTTCACTGACAGCTTAACCCATAATCTGTTTGAAATGTTGCATGTTTTAAATCCTTACCTACATCTGTAACCATATGCTTCATATCCTTAAATCAGCTCCTTATTGTCTCCCTTACACTGGAGAAAGCAAATGCAGATTGGGTGATTGCTTAGTGGATCTACCGTTCAGTCAACAGGAGTGAGACTGAGCCCCCCTTGGCCTGTCAATCTATTACTCGATCCCACTCCCACTCAGACCCCAGCAGCGCTTTCTTCTGCAGACAAACAGGTGCCAGGGTGGACGTACAATCTCCATACCGTCAGATATTGGTAGGTGGCGGGATTGAGACTGGGTCTCTGCCGCTATAAGGCAGCAACCCGCAGTCGGCATCGAGACTGGGTTCATGGCGCCATAGTGCAGCAATTCTACTACTACACCACTGTGCTCCCTTTACATTGGAAAAAAACAAACCTAGATTAGGTGATTACTTTGCAGAGCACCTGTGTTCATCCCACAGGGACAATCTTAAGTTTCTGACCTGAAACATAGCTGAGCCATGTTCTCCAGAGATGGCTGCTGCCTGATCTGCTGACTTACTCTAGTACCATGTCTGGCTTTGTTTCTCTTCCCACTAATGCCGCCTGATCTGCTGAATATTTCCAGCATTTTCTGTTTTTTTTTCAGATTTCTAGCATCTTCTAGCATTTCTGTTTGTTTTTTTTTTTCTTTTGCCACACACATTTGTTTTGTTTTATGCTTTCCAGATCAAATAGTTGCTGAAATGCTCACCCCTCTCTTATTTTTCTGCTCTGGGGAATGGTCTGTAGCTGAAACTCCAGCTCTCCTTTCTCCCTGCAGATGACAACAGGCACATGGTTTCCAGCTTGTTCAGATCCTGTTTCTGATTTCCGTGCGGTTTTACCTTTTACTTCATGTCAGCATAATATCAGCAGCCAGGTGTGTACAAGGGTTTTATGCGTTGTCAGTTTTCATTGGCCACTGGGCTCTCAGCATGGCAGCAATGCAGAATGCAGAGCTAAAACATGGCTTTGGCCATACATTAAGACCATTGGTGAGTTGTTGTCAAAATTCTCTGCATTCTCCATCTGCGGAGCTTACCCAGGCCATCAATGTTCATTGTGAGATCATACAGTGGAATCCAGCCACCTGTCAGCATCACCTAACATGGCAATCCTTCAGAAAGTAGCAAGACCTGGACTAGCTTTTTACCATCCCTATTTACATTTTTTCGTGCTATATTTTGGAAATGAATTATTTTCCATTCTTAGAGAAAACTGACTAATTTTCTCCACATTGCCTCCTGCCAAAAGACATCCAAATCTGTCTCTCGGAAGATGCCTTTTCCTATACATTAGCTTGGCACATCACACTGTCAATATGGCTTTAAGGCAAGTGGCTGCACTTTGAGAGGTGTTGGCAGCAGACGTTGTATTCGCTTGCTTCAGGTACAATGATGTAAAGCCTCACTAAGTATTTTAGCACCGAGTCACTTATAGTATTGCAAATACATTGAAGATCATGGGGAGAAAAAACATTACTGTAGCAATGCATGAACTTCACTAATCCTAGTATGTTACATATATATTGAAGTATTAAACTTGTAAAGTAATAACGCATTTTTATCCGCAATTGTGCTATGGCTGCAACCTCACTAATGACATTGGAACAATACTGATTCTTGATGCATTAATTTTACTGAGAGTTCAGCCTCACTTTCCACAAGGCACAGGTTCTGGTTTAATGAATGTTTTCTTTGATGCTGTGAATCAAATGGCATTAAAAGGTTGGATTCTCCTAAAAGTGCCAACAGCACATTTTTCAGTCTGGTTTCTGGTGAGTTACACAGCATTCAAAGTGCAATATCGCAATGTTACCAAATGAAACAAGTATCTGTCAATGTGTCACACAGAAGAAACTCCTTGTAAAGGGCAGACCTGTAGTTTTCATTTGACACAGTCTTCATAGAAAATTTCAATAAATCCAGCGTAATAAAACTCAGAAGTGAAGGATCACACAACGCAGCTGCAACATCAAACATACACCACAGCTTCTCTATCAGACTACAACAACACAGTGCTTCAATTTATATGCTTTGAAAATGTATGGTAGGTGTGTCATGCAATGTGGTTTAACAAGTTTTGGTTTTACTATTATCTTCACTTCTGGCGAAGGGAAAATATCTAACGTTAAAGACACCAAGTTGCACTTGTGGAACACAAATTAGTTTTTCATGTTTGGATGCTAAAACTAACTGCATATAATACAAGCAAATTATCAAACTAATTTTTTGTGACAAGCAGCTTAAAACATTATCCCTTGGGTGGTATTATGGATTTTGCTTCAGTAATGTCACTGATAGGGGGTCTGTATGCTCTAAGAGACCTTTCCGTGAATATATTACGTGCTTTTTCTGTGTTCCTTTGGTAATTAATATGACCAATGTGTCACACAATGATGGGTATATGGAATGAGCTGCCAGAGGAGGTAGTTGACGCAGATACTATAACAGCATTTAAAAGACACTTCGATAGGTACATGGATACGAAAGGTTGAGAGGGATATGGGCCAAACATGGGCAAATGAGACTAGCTTAGATGGGGCATCTTGGTCAGCATGGACGAGTTGGGCTGAAGGACCTGTTTCCGTGCTGTGTAACTTTATGACTATGACCATAAGGTCTATGGCTTGACTATAGAAGATGGTGGGTAGTGGTTGAGGATCTTTGCTCTGCATGGAGTTCTGTAACTGGTGATATTCCACAAGGATCAGTGCTGGGTCCTTTGTTGTTTGACATATAGATAAATGACTAGACTAAGTGGGACCCGTTGGGTCCCAGCATCAAACGGGAGGGCTTGTCACCAATGCAATATTCCACCTCTCCACCAATTCCAATATTGCTCGCTAGTGGGGGAGGGCTTTCTGTTGCGCTAGTATGGGTGTTGCGGGCCGAAGGTATTGGTTTCCAGAGGGCTAGTATAGACATTGTGGGCCGAGTGGATTCTTGGGCTGACAGCCAACTGTTGCAATGATTTTAAAAGCCAAGCCAAGGCAAACAATTTGGCTGCATCCACCCAACAACCAAAATTCATTTTGTGAACACAAACTTGTTTAAAAGGCGAGGCAAACAATTGGGCAACAGCCACCCGACAACCAAAATTCATTTTGTGAACACAAACGTGTTGAAAAGGCGAGGCAAACAATTGGGCAGCAGCCACCTTACAGCCGCATCGAGGGGACTCACCGTGGAGTAGACGTGAGTTCAGTGTTATTTGCAACTCAGAGAGCCGTGACCTTCTCGCTTCCTGGGTCTGGCAGAGACTGAGTGAGGGACTACACTTCCAGGTTTTATCGTCCATCCCCCCTGCCGCCAGCGGGGGCAGCAGAGGGAATTTTTTAAAAACATTAATATCTCTCTGATTTTTCATCGATGGGAAAAATTTCTCTGGTCCCGGGAGGCGGAGGGGGGCTCTGAGCGAGGTGGCCAAAAATGACACCCAAAGGTTGCAGCGTTCTTTCGGAAATCACACCACAGCTAGCCAAAAGCGGTCAAGATCAGACTTTTAGTAATATAGATTTGGAAAAACACATGTAGGTGGGCTGATTAATAGGTATGCAGACAACAGAAAATGTATCAAACTTGTGAATAGTGAGGAAATTTGAGAGGGTGGGGGAGGGGTAAGGAAGGAGCACAGAGTCACAGGTTAGGGCTGGTCCGCCAAACACAATACCCCTCAACTAACCCATAGGTCCCAATACTCACCACTCCTTAGAGTGTTAGAGGGAGTAGAGAGGGAATGGTGGTAGAGAGGGAGGGGATAGAGAGGGAGGGTGAGGGGGGTAGAGGGGAGAGGGGAGAGGGTAGAGGGAGGGGGAGGTGGAAGAGAGGGAGGGGGGAGGGGTGGACAGGTAAAGGGAGGGGAGTAGAGGGAGGGAGGGAGGGGGTTGAGAGGGAGAAAGGCAGGGGTGGTAGAGAGGGTGGGGTGGTAGACAGGAAGGGTGGTATACAGGGAGGGGGCAGAGAGGGAGGGATGTAGAGAGGGAGAGGGGTGGAGAGAGAGGATGAGGGTGTAGAGAGGGAGGGGGATAGAGAGGGAGCGGGGACAAGGGTAGAGTGGGAGGGTGAGGGGGTAGAGAGGGAGGAGGTAGAGGGGGGACTTGGTAGAGAGGGAGGGGGGTAGATAGGGAGGGGGGTAGAGAGGGAAGGGTAGGACAACCTGTTCTATTTGACCTTATGTGATTGTGCACGCCAGGTTGATCACATTCGTGGAAACAGGGCAGACCACGTGAAGGTTGCAATCCCCCACCCTTGTCCCATTGTGATGTCATTTGTAAATTAGATCCATTGTGATTGGACGTCTGTGAGATGGCACTGTGACATAGAAACATAGAAAATAGGTGCAGGAGTAGGCCATTCGGCCCTTCGAGCCTGCACCACCATTCAATATGATCATGGCTGATCATCCAACTCAGTATCCTGTACCTGCCTTCTCTCCATACCCCCTGATCCCTTTAGCTACAAGGGCCACATCTAACTCCCTCTTAAATATAGCCAATGAACTGGCCTCAACTACCTTCTGTGGCAGAGAATTCCACATTCACCACTCTGTGTGAATTTTTTTTTTCTCATCTCGGTCCCTTATCCTTAAACTGTGACCCCTTGTTCTGGACTTCCCCAACATCGGGAACAATCTTCCTGCATCTAGCCTGTCCAGCCCCTTAAGAATTTTGTAAGTTTGTATAAGATCCCCCCTCAATCTTCTAAATTCTAGCGAGTACAAACCGAGTCTATCCAGTCTTTCTTCATGTGAAAGTCCTGACATCCCAGGAATCAGTCTGGTGAACCTTCTCTGTACTCCCTCTACGGCAAGAATGTCTTTCCTCAGATTAGGAAACCAAAGCTGTACGCAATACTTCAGGTGTGGTCTCACCAAGACCCTGTACAACTGCAGTAGAACCTCCCTGCTCCTATACTCAAATCCTTTTGCTATGAATGTTAACATACCATTCGCTTTCTTCACTGCCTGCTGCACTTGCATGCCTACTTTCAACACCCAGGTCTCGTTGCATCTCCCCTTTTTCCTAATCGGCCACCATTCAGTCTAATAGTCTACTTTCCTGTTTTTGCCACCAAAGTGGATAACCTCACATGTATCCACATTATACTGCATCTGCCATGCATTTGTCCACTCACCTAGTCTATCCAAGTCACCTTGCAGCCTTATAACATCCTCCTCACAGCTAACACTGCCCCCCAGCTTTGTGTCATCTGCAAACTTGGAGATGTTGCATTCAATTCCCTCGGCCAAATCATTAATATATATTGTAAATAGCTGGGGTCCCAGCACTGAGCCTTGCGGTACCCCACTAGTCACTGCCTGCCATTGTGAAAAGGACCCGTTTACTCCTATTCTTTGCTTCCTGTCTGCCAGCCAGTTCTCTATCCACATCAATACTGAACCCCCAATACCGTGTGTTTTAAGTTTGTATACTAATCTCTTTTGTGGGACCTTGTCGAAAGCCTTCTGAAAGCCTGGCGAAAAAAAAAACCGGTGAAGGCGGCTCAACCGTGACAAATGAGGGAAAACAGGAGAGTGTTAAATCCAAGGTAAAGGTAATTGGCCAGAGGAAGCAGCAAACCGGAGGACTGGGAGAAATTTAGAACGCAACAGAGGAGGACAAAGGCGTTAATTAAGCTTGTGGGGAATATAAAAACTGATTCTAAAAGCTTCTTTAGATATGAAAAAAAGGAAAAGATTTGTGAAGACAAATGTAAGTCCCTTACAATCAGAGACAGGTGAATTTATAATGGGGGAAACAAGGAAATGGCAGAACAGTTAAACAAGTACTTTGGTTCTGTCTTCACTAAGGAAGCCACAAACAATCTCCCAGAAATACTAGGAGCCGAGGATCTAGTGAGAGGGAGGAACTGATGGGAATCCACATTAGTCAGGAAATGGTATTAGGTAATTGTTGAGACTGAAGGCAGATAAATCCCCTGGGCCTGGTGGTAGTGTGCTTGATGCTTGAGTCGATTGTTAAAGATGTTGTAGCAACTCATTTGGAAATCAGTGACAGGATCAGTCTGAGTCAGCATGGATTTATGAAGGAAAATGCTTGACTAATCTTCTGTAATTTTTTGAGGATGTAACAAGTAGGATGGATAAGGGAGAGACAGTGGATGTGGTGTATTTGGACTTTCAAAAAGCCTTTGACAAGGCCGCACACAAGAGATTACTGTGCAAAATTAGAGCACATGGTATTGGGGATAGGGTGGTGACATGGATAGAGAACTGGTTGGCAGACAGGAAGCAAAGGGTAGGGATTAACGAGTCCTTTTCAGAATGGAAGGCTGTGCCTAGTGGTGTGCTGCAGCCCCAGTTGTTTACAATATATATTAACGATTTAGATGAGGGAATTAAATGTGACATCTCCAAGTTTGCGGATGGCACAAAGCTGGGTGGCAGTGTTTAAGAAGGAACTGCAGATGCTGGAAAACCGAAGGTAGACAAAAGTGCTGGAGAAACTGAGCGGGTGCAGCAGCATCTATGGAGCGAAGGAAATAGGCGACGTTTCGGGCCGAAACCCTTTTCAGACTGATGTAGGGTGTGGGGGGGGGGGGGGGGGGGGGTTGGGGGGATGGGGAGAAGAAAGGAAAAAGGAAGAGGAGGAGCCCGAAGGCTGAGGGAGACAGCAAAGGCTACCGGAAATTGGTGAATTCAATGTTTATGCCACTAGGGTGCAGACTGCCCAACGACTGCCCATAGATCAGCTGACAGCTAGAGCAGCGGATGCAATAGATGAGGTTGGAGGAGATGCAGGTGAACCTCTGTCGCACCTGGAACGACTGCTTGGGTCCTTGAATGGAGTTGAGGGGGGAGGTAAAGCGACAGATGTAGCACCTCTTGCGGTTGCAAGGGAAAGTGCCCAGGGAGGGGGTGGTGAGGGAGGGAAGGGAAGAATTGACCAGGGAGTTACAGAGGGAGCGGTCTTTGTGGAAAAGCAGACAGGGGGGGAGATGGGAAGATGTGGCGAGTGTTGGGGTCACGTTGAAGGTGGCGAAAAAGGCGGAGGACTAGTTGTTGGATGTTACGGCTAGTGGGATGAAAGGTGAGGACTAGGGGGACTCTGCCCTTGTTACGAGTGGGGGGATAGGGCGAGAGAGCAGTGTTACGGGGTATGGAAGAGACCCTGGTGAGAGCCTCATCTATAGTAGGGGAGGGGAATCCCCGTTCCCTGAAGAATGAGGACATTTCCGATGCACTGTGGTCTGCGATGAGGGTGCTATGAGGCTGCAGAGTGACTTGGATAGGTTGGGTGAGTGGGCAGATGTAATGGCAGATGCAATATAATGTGGATAAATGTGAGGTTATCCATTTTGTTGGCAAGAACAGGAAGGCAGATATGTAAAAAGGAAAAGATTAATGAAGACAAATGTAGGCCCCTTACAATCAGAGACAGGTGAATTTATAATGGGAAACAAGGAAATGACAGAACGGTTAAACATTATCTGAGTGCTGTCAGATTAGGAAAAGGGGAGGTGCAGCGAGACCTGGGTGTGCTTGTGTTAATTCCGGCCAAATTGGAGAGGCCAGGAAACTAAAATTGAGTAAAGGCTGCTAGGCCATTTGGTCAATTTAAATGTGCCTTCTGCAGAAATAGGACAAGCTGCAGATTGGTGCCAGTTTGTCTAGAACCGAGATAAGAGCTGCAGGAAGAGAATGAGGCATCTCCAGATCCTGACAATTAGGTGCACATTGTATAGAATGGATTGGATGAATGCAAACCAGACATACACATTGTACATATTGTTGCAAAGCTTTACTTTGCTAGATGTTGATTGGATTAAGTGTTGAGCCTTGTCTGGGTTTCTTGAATATCTGGGCAAATGTTGCTATGTTTGCTTCCTTTCAGATTTCAGATATTCTCTGTTTGAATACATTGTATTAGTTACTGTATTTTTGGGTTAAGGTAAATGTCTATCTGGGTTAATTGAAATCTGTAATTGGACTGTATAGAGACCACCCACATGTGGTTCGGCCCCTCAAGGTTCGGGGACCTGTAAAAGACCGCTCCCACGAGGTCCTACGTCGATCTTCTGGGAGAGCGCTTAGGACTGTGTGACCTTCAGGAGCGAGCCTAAAGAGGGCTTGATCAGGCAGGTAAGAGGATCAAATCCGCAGTGGTTAGGTTTAGTAGTGGGAACTGTCATTGTGTTATGTCAAAACAAAGATTAGTTGTGCAAGTGCTTTTTCACTGAAACTAGACTGGGGGGAAGCTTAGAACGAGCTTTTTATACTTGTACATCAATCACTGACAATAAGCATGCAGGTACACCAGGTAGTGAAGAAAGCTAATGGCATGTTGGCCTTCATTGCGAGAGGAGTTGAGTTCAGGAGCAAGCAGGTCCTACTACAGTTGTACAGGGCTCTGGTGAGACTGCACCTGGCGTATTGTGTCCAATAGCATCTGGAGTATTGTGTGCAGTTTTGGTCTTCTAATTTGAGGAAGGACATTATTGCTATTGAGGGAGTGCAGTGTAGGTTCACCAGGTTAATTCCCGGAATGGGAGGACTGACATATGATGAAATAATGGGCCGACTGGGTTTGGAAGGATGAGAGGTTATCTTATAGAAACATAAAATTCTTAAAACATTGGACATGCGAGATGTAGGAAAAATGTTCCCGATGCTGGGGGAGTCCAGAACCAGGGGTCACAGTTTAAGATTAAGGGGTAGGCCATTTAGGACTGAGATGAGGAAAAACGTTTTCACCCAGAGAGTTGTGAATCTGTGGAATTTTCTACTATGGAAGGCAGTGGAGGCAAATTCACTGGATGTTTGCAAGAGAGAGTTAGATTTAGCTCTTAGGGCTAAAGGAACTAAGGGATATGGGGAAAAAGCTTTGCCCTCCTGTTGTTCAAAACAACGCTCCACGTAAGCAGCACTCACCCTCCAACTCCACACATTGCACTCTTTATACAACATAGCACAGCACAGGAACAGGCCCTTCGGCCCACAATGTCCGTGCTGAACATGATGCCAAGTTAAACCTCTGCCCACACGTGATAGATATGCATCTATTCCCTAAATGTCCACGTGCCTACCTAATATCCTCTTAAAAGTCACTATCTGTCTTATCCCTGACAGTGCATTCCAGGCACTCAGGAGGGCAATTCAACAGCTTCAGATAATCAACCATTCCAGCTTTGTATTTTTCAGCATTTGTCTTTTTTCTCCTCTCCTCTCCTGGTAAGTTCAGATTTTAGTAGTCTCCATCTATTCACACTTTGCCCAGGTACACCTTTTATCATTAGTTAGTCATTACTATCCTTTATCAGCTAGCAGCACAATCACTTGCAATGCTCAATATCTTCTGGACTTCACCCTATCACCAATGAATTGTCTTTGGCCGTTAACATTAACTCTGTTTCTCTTTCCTTGGATGCCGCTTGACCTGCTGAGAGTTTCCATCGTCTTTGTTATTTTTTATTTTCAGATTTCCAGCACCTGCGGTTTTTTATTTGGACTCTCAGCCAAAGACCCAGTTTCTGCTTTCCACCCTCCCCAATTTCTACACAACTTCAAACTTGTTTTATATTTAACATTTCTTGGTTATGATCAAATATCTTTACTCCGAACTGTTATCTGAGTTTCACAGTCCATAGCTGTGGCCTGAACAACGGATTATTTTTAGAAACAAGGGTTCGCAGATGCTGGTTTATAAAATAGACACAACGCCCTGTAGCTCAGTGGATCAGGTAGCACCTCTGGAGAATATAGATAGGTGACGCTTTGGGTCTGAAGAAGGGTCCCGACCTGAAACTTGAAGAAACCTGAAGATTGTTCCCGATGTTGGGGAAGTCCAGGACAAGGGGTCACAGCTTAAGGATAAGGGGGAAATTCTTTAAAACCAAGATGAGAAGAACTTTTTTCACACAGAAAGTGGTGAATCTCTGGAACTCTCTGCCACAGAGGGTAGTTGAGGCCAGTTCATTGACTATATTTAAGAGGGAGTTAGATGTGGCCCTTCTGGCTAAGGGGATCAGGGGGTATGGAGAGAAGGCAGGTACGGGATACTGAATTGGATGATCAGCCATGATCATATTGAATGGCGGTGCAGGCTCGAAGGGCCGAATGGCCTACTCCTGCACCTAATTTCTATGTTTCTATGTTTCTATGAAACATTACCTATCCATGTGCTCCAGAGATGCAGTCTGACCCGCTGATTTACGCCAGCACTCTGTGTCTTTATTTACTGATTATTTTTAGTATTAACTCTTTTTTTTCTCAGTGAATAGGGTTTGGTCAGTACGGTTGTGCTGTGGTTGCGCTGTGGTAGAGTTACTGCACCAGAGACTTGGGTTCGATTCTGACTATGGGTTCTTGTCTGTAGGGGATTTGTACGTTCTCTGACCCGTGTGGGTTTTCTCCGGGGTGTCCGGTTTTCTCCCACATTCCCAAGGCGTGCAGGTTTGTAGGTTAATTGGCTTGATATAATTGCAAATTGACCCTAGTGTGTGTTGGATAGCGTTAGTGTGTGGAGATCGCTGGTCGGCACGGACTCGGTGGGCAGAAGGGCCTGTTTCTGCATTGTATCTCTAAACTAAACTAAACTAAGTAGGTGTATCAAGTTGAATAACCAAAGCATTTCATACACAAGCTCATATGATGGATGCTCTCACGGAAAATCCATGTTGCCTGAAGGCGTAATAATATAAAAAATAGACACCGTAGTACACCATCCCCTCCATGCTTACTCTTACATTCAATACAATCATGCTGATCTCCCTGCCACTTAACCATACAGTTTCTCCTTAAACTCCCAGATCTACCAGTATCTGTTTTGAACATAGATTGATAGTTGCTGCTATAGCTGTTTGAAGGACCTTGGGCAAGTAAGTACAGACTCTTCAAGTAACACAACCCATCAGTGAGGGTTTGGACCAGTGTCTGAGGACTGCACTTTGATAAACTACCCTCATGAAACAGAACCTCCTGCCAATGACATCACTCATCGTTACATATTGTAGAAACAAGAAACTGCAGGTTCTGGTTTATAAATAAGATACAAAATGCTGGAGCAACTCAAGCAGCATCGCTGGAAAACATGGATAGGTGATATTTCGGGTCGGGACCCTTCTTCAGACAGTCAGTCTGAAACAATCTAAGGAGGCCGTTTGGCCCTTTGAGCCAGCACCGCCATTCATTGTGATCATGGCTGATCATCCACAATCAGTAACCCGTGCCTGCCTTCTACCCATATCCCTTGATTCCGCTAGCCCCTAGAGCTCTAACTCTCTTTTAAATTCATCCAGTGAATTGGCCTCCACTGCCTTCTGTGGCAGACAATTCCACAAATTCACAACTCTCTGGGTGAAAAAGTTTTTTCTCATCTCATGTTTTAAATGGCCTCCCCTTTATTCTTAGACTGTGACCCCTGGTTCTGGAATCCTTCAACATTGGGAACATTTTTCCTGCATCTAGCTTGTCCAGTCCTTTTATAATTTTATATGTTTCTATAAGATTCCATCTTATCCTTCTAAATTCCAGTGAATACAAGCCCAGTCTTTCCAAACTTTCCTCGTATGACATTCCCGCCATCCCGGGGATTAACCTCGTGAACTTACGCTGCACTGCCTCAATAGCAATAATGTCCTTCCACAAATTAGGAGACCAAAACTGCACACAATACTCCAGAAGTGGTCACACCAGGGCCCTGTACAACTGCAGAAGGATCTCTTTATTCCTATACTCAAATCCTCTCGTTATGAAGGCCAACATGCCATTAGCTTTCTTCACTGCCTGCTGTACCTGCATGTTTACTTTCAGTGACTGATGTCCAAGGACACTCAGGTCTCGTTGCACTTCCCTTTTTCCTAACCAGAAGAAGGGTCTCGACCCAAAATTTCACCGATCCATGTTCTCCTGGGACACTGCCTGACCCACTGAGTTGCTCCAGGACTTTGTGTGAAACGCAGTTTGTTGCCACAGTACACACAGTCAGTGGCTTCTGAAAGAAGGTGCATTGTAAGCATGGATAATCCATGCTAGGCTCTCCAGATGTGCACAAGCATTAAGGGCCTGTCCCACCAGCTTGCGATTGCATGTGTCTAGCGCGACCAAATGGAAGCGGAGTTCGTGCTGAGTTCACGCTAAGTTCGCGCTAAGTTCGCGCTAAGTACACGCTAAGTACGCGGTAAGTACGCGCAAAGTTCGCGCGTGACGTAATTTATGTCAAACTCACCAATCAGCTGGGCAGGAGGCAGGCCGACTGAATTTGGACGACGCACGGCGTCGGGCGGTGACGCCATCGCGCAACGATACGCCGGGCAGTGACGTCATTGCGCAACGTCATGCGTTAGGCGTCAAGACGCTGCGTACGACGTCAAGACGCTGCATACGGCGTCGAGACATTGCGTATGCCGGTTGAGACGTTGTGTACGCCCGTCGAGATGTTGCGTACGGCCTCAATGCGACTGCGGGCCGACAGGCCGTTGACGCGCGGAATTTTCGGACAGTGCAAGATTTTTGGAGCCCCGGGCGATGTCCATACGCCTCCGCCGATCGAAGTGGGACTGGCCCCGAGAGGCCATACGCCTCAAGCGACCACGTCTGGTGGGACAGCCCCTTTAATGCACAGTTGCCCAGATCTTGCCTAACCAGTCGGGTTACATTGGATTTGTAGGTTAATTGGCTTCTGTAAATTGACCCTTGTGTATAGGGAGTAGATTATTAGGTTGACATAGACCTAGTATGAACGGGTGATTAAATGGAACTTGTTGGACCAAAGGGCCTATATCCATGCTGTATCTTTCCAACAGTCAAACAAATAATCTTGCTTGAGTATACACTCAAGGCAAAAGCAGGACTAAGGTGAGGGCGAGCAGCAAATGTTGGCAGTGAGGTGCTCTGAGTAGATTGCAAGATAATACTTAAACATTTTCCTTTAAACCATGGCTTCTGCTTCCATTTTTGCTCTCAGTGGGTCGATGCATTGCAGGTAGAAATCTGTGGGTAAAATTTGTTCCAGCCCCAGAGGTACATTTCTGACCTGCACCAATATTTCTGCGTTAGGTTAATTCGCCATCATTGCTGGCAGGGATTCTGGAATCAGGGAAAGCTGGAACCAGGTCTGTCAATAATTTCTCCGCAGCCTCCTATGGGTTTTGAGGTTGAAAGCTCTCAATTACTCCATGGCTGTGGTGTATGATACAGAGATTTTCCTTGAGCTGAAAACTGCTGTACCATTTTGCTCTGCATGTCATCGCGCATCTCTCTCCATTTCAGCCTGGCATCTCTCGTGCCGCTACAACCAAAACAGGCTACTTTACCATGTATCATGCCTAGGAAGGAATTGCAGATGCTGGTTTAAACCAAAGGTGGACACAAAAAGCTGGTGGAACTCAGTGGGTCAAACAGCATCTCGGGAGAAAAGGATTAGGTGACGTTTCGGACGAAGAAGGGTTTTGACCTGAAACGTCACCTATTCCTTTTCTCCGGAGATGCTGTCTAACCAGCTGAGTTACTCCAGCTTTTTGTCTATCTACCATATATCTTTCCCCACAAAACAACAAATGATTCTCAGGGTGTGGGATAGGCCTTGGAATCATAGTTCTCGCATGGGAATTAAAGCAAATCCTTTGTATTCTCCTGCTGATCGGGGTAGTGTGGACAGGATCGGTCCCCATCATCATATGAACAATGCTGCCATCACCAATGAACCCAAATACTTTCTGGTATTTTAAGACATAGATTTTAAGTTATAAGTGTTTCTGCTGTTCTGAAAAGGAAGATTATCTGCGTTTCAAATTTAAAGAGTGGCTTCCTCGTTGGTTTACTATTAATATTCACTGTTAATATTGGTTCACATAAACTATGAATATTGGGTCACATAAACTATTTTTGCAGCATGTGACCACCAGGTCTTCATTGAGTCTGGGTGTGCCATCCATAATGAAAATTGGATAGGTGGACATAATTATGCTATGTGGTTGACTATCATTAACAATGATCCAAAATTAGCAATCAAGTATCATTGTTAGCATAAATCATATCACCGCACAATCGGGCAGTAGTATGGTGTGGTATTAAAAATTAAATGATCCTAATGTGCCAGAGAGAATGTTGGGGTGTGGTTACCTATACTGGGCAGGTAGTAGTCAGATGAAAGGCTGCCATCGGTGCTCTTGATATGTTTAAGTTTAGTTTAGTTTAGAGGTACAGAGTGGAAACAGTCCCTTTGGCCCACCGAGTCCATGCCGACCAGCAATCCCCGTACACTAACACTATCCTACACACTAGGAACAATTTATAATCTTAACCAAAGCTTATTAACCTACAAACCTAAACATCTTTGGAGCGTGGGAGGAAACTGGAGCTGTGGTCAGGGAGCGAAGGTACAGACTCCATTCAGGCAGCACCTATTGTCAGAATCAAACCCAGGTCTCTGGCGCTGTAAGGCAGCAACTCTATCGCTGCGCCACCATGTCGCCCCAAAGATATCTGAAATTCAGACTGACGACATCCTTACATGAAAATGTTATTGTGACAGAAATGGCCAGCAACCAAGACAGGTTTATTACAGCTTTGCACAAATTAACTACTTTGTGGCAGACTTTTATCTGATGGGCTTGACATTGGCATTCCAATCAGGCCCCAATGTCTTGGTCTGAACAGAAGCAGAGTCCAGTGAATTATTTAATGTGCCTAGATTTCTCCTGCAAAAGGGATGGTAACAACAAGACATAATGAGCAGTGAGTTCTTAATGAGGCCAAACATATCAACAACATTTGTACCTTGTGCTGCATTTAATATTACTCTCAATACTGTATCTAGTGTACCCCCTAGATCACTGTCTGTTTCCTAAACATCTTAAGATCAGAGCAATGTTCATTAACAGGCAAATAATCATTATTTTCTATTGTTTCACCCTAAATTTCATTTGATACTGGATAGTCTCAATGAAAATTTTATCTTTTATCAGAAACATTTTTTTTTAGAGAATCAGCATGGAAGCAGGCCCTTCGAGTCCACGATGATCATCAATCACCCATACATTAGTTGAGTTATCCCACTTTTGCATCCTACACACTGGGACAATTGGACAGAAGCCAATTAACAAACTACAAAGCCAATCTACAAACCTGCACGTCTTTGGAATATGGGAGGAAACTGGAGGACCCAGAGGAAACCCACAAGGTCACAGGGAGAACGTACAAACTCCACACAGACAACACGTGTAGTCAGGATCGAACCCGGATCTCTGGTCCTGTGAGGCAGCAACTCTACCACTGAATTAAATAACCATTCTTAAACATGTCAAGGAATATTTTAATGCAGGATTTTCAATTGCTTTTAAAAAGGCTGTCTGATTGCAATGGTTCATGGAACGTTTTATATTCTAAAGTATCTATATAAAGACGTGACAAAAGTGTTTGTCTGGCACACACTTGAGCACAATATGCATCCATTTTCTAGCAAAAAAGAAAACTCTGCAATAATTTTGTCATAATTGCAGTAATTAGTCTTGCGTTTACATGTCAGGAGCAGTTCCGGGTACCGTACCCAAAGACGGATGTCTTTGGTCCTGTGCGGCAGCAACTCCACCACTGAATTAAATCCAAGACGGAGATTTACTAGAATGTTGCCTGGGTTTCAGCAACTAAGTTACAGAGAAAGGTTGAATAAGTTAGGTCTTTATTCTCTGGAATGCAGAAGGTTAAGGGGGGACTTGATAGAGGTCTTTAAAATGATGAGAGAGATAGACAGAGTTGATGTGGACAAGCTTTTCCCATTGAGAGTAGGGAAGATTCAAACAAGAGGACATGACTTGAGAATTAAGGGACTGAAGTTTAGGGGTAACATGAGGGGGAACTTCTTTACTCAGAGAGTGGTAGCTGTGTGGAATGAGCTTCCAGTGGAAGTGGTGGAGGCAGGTTCGATTTTATCATTTAAAAATAAATTGGATAGGTATATGGATGGGAAAGGAATGGAGGGTTATGGTCTGAGTGCAGGTAGATGGGACTAGGGGAAAAAAATTGTTTGGCGCGGACTTGTAGGGCCGAGATGGCCTGTTTCCGTGCTGTAATTGTTATATGGTTATATGGTATTAACCTTAGCATGAGTATCTGTGGATTTATCGGAATAACAGATGAACTCCATGGGTTAAATTGTCCAGAATTAAGATGTCTAAGGGTGATTCATTGACGTTTTCAAGGTATTAAGAGGAGCTAAAAGAGTGGAAAAAGGTTGGGAAACGTAGGACTAGTACTCCTGGTAACAAGCTTAGAGCCAAACATTTCAGGATTGTAGTTGGGAAATGGCAGATGGAAGTACAAATTTGGATTGCTATTATTCAGACAGTAATTGATATTAGGTCAACAGCTAATTATAATGTGAAATTGATAACTTGTTGAGGCTGGAGAGAATAGACAGGTATATGGAGGAAAGTCACAGATCAGCCATGTTCCTGTTTAATAGCAGACATGGTATGAGGGCTAAAGTTTTATTTCTGCTTGCATGTTCCTATGTTATATAAAGAATTAAATCCAGTAATTTAAAGCAAAGTAACAATTACAGATTATGTGAGCCAAATGCACCATATGTACAAGGATGTAACACCATATTAAAGGCATATATCAAAAATTAATAGTGAAATGATAGTTCCTATTAACTTATGTTAAATGGCAACATTTCACTGCAGTATGGAGAATAACATGTAAAGATAGTTTTGACAGCATTTAATTTGGAACAAAACAATTTTCAACTTATAGTAAGACTAAAAGATTGTGTCAAGAATAATCTTCCAGCTCCTGTATAATGAATATTGCAACTGCTTTTTGATGCAGTTCAATGGGAAATGAGTAGCAATGGTATGCAAACTATTAAATTACATGTTCACTGTGAGCAGTAGAAATGGCAAAAGAGAGGAGCTAGATTTATCACCTGCTGGCACACAGCAAGGGGAATTCCAATAAAAGGTAATACAGATTTCTAAGCATTTTTACTGTGAACAAGTGGCCTCATATTAAACCCTTGCTTTTTGGACCTCCTTCAACGGTATTCAAAACTCCAAAGTTAGAAGTATTGTATTATAATATACTTCAACATTCTATTCCAAGTGCCAACATCTAACTTAATTGTCGAAATGCAGCTACAGTTGTATAAGGTTAAACCACCAGAAACTTTTTCCCAGGGTGGAAATGTCAAAGACCTCCACCTTGAAGCATAGTTTAGTGTAATTTAGAAATACAGCGTGGAAACAGGCCTTTCGGCCTAGCAAGTTTGCACCGAAAGGCGATCTCTGCACATTAACACTACCTACACACACAAGGGACAATTTTTACATTTACACCAAGCCAATGAACCTATAAACCTGTACGTCTTTGGAGTGTGGGAAGAAGCCGACGATCTCAGAGAAAACCCACACAGGCCACGGGGAGAACGGACAAACTCTATACAGACAAGCCAGGATCAAACCCGGGTCTCTGGCGCTATAAGGCAGTAGCTCTATCGTTACACCACTGTGCCACCCTTCTATGCCACAGTGCCACCCATAGCTTTAAGGTGAAAGGGGAAACATTTAAAGGATTCAATGAATCAATTATACTTTAAAGTCTCAAGGTTTCAAGGTTTCAAGGTCTGTTTATTGTCACATGTACCAATTAAGGTACAGTGAGTTTCGAATTACCATACAGCCATACTAAAAAAAAGCAACAAGACACACAACTACATAAAAGTTAACATAAACATCCACCACAGCTGGTTCCCCACGTTCCTCACTGTGATGGAAGACAATAAAGTCCAATCTTCTTCCTCGTTTATTCTCCCGCAGTCGGGGCAGTCGAACCATCCACAGTCGGGGCGATTGAAGCTCCCGCAGCTTGGAGCTCCCAAAGTCAGTCTCTAACCAGAGACCGTGAGCACCGTAATGTTAAAGTCCGCAGGCTCCCGCAGCTGGAGCCCCAAAGTTGATTCCCGACAAGGATCGGCAGCTCCTTGATGTTAAGTCCACAGGCTCCTGCGGTGGAGCTCTCGAAGTTCGTGTCCAGCAAAGATCGCCAACTCCTCAATGTTAGGCCGCAGTGCGGACGGAGATACGGTATGGAAAAAAATTGCATCTCCGTTGAGGTAAGAGATTAGAAAAAGTTTCCCCAAACTCCCCCCACCCCTACCCCCCACATAAAACAAGTTAAAGAACACAAAAAACATACATTTAACACATTCAAACACCAAAGAAGCAAGGGAAACAGAGACTGTTGGCGAGGCAGCCATTACTGGCGCCATTATTGTCCCATGTACTTAGGGACAGTGAAATTCTTTGTTTCGATACAATCCGGTAAAATCATAAGATAAGCACAATCATACATAAGCACAGTCATAGATAAGTTCAAAAGTGCAATGATTATAGTGTAAGAATAGTAGACTTCTCAGAGACAGCACACAAACAGTTGCCACATTTCTGGCGTTAACTTGTGCTCTTCAAGTTTCAATATTTTTAATAGTACAGAATCTTGCCTTGGTCTAAAAGGCTCGTTGTCCTGGCATCAACACTGGGTCGGTATTGCAGGGGTTGACCTGGCTTGGCGATACTGTCGGTTTCCTCCACTACATGTCTGATCTGCTCGCTTGGTCTCAGCGGAGCTTCCATTGGCTCCTAGTGCACACAACCCCCCGGTTACTGCAGGGCTTGGACACGTGGACCCCTCGCCTCCCACAGCTACCGCTCAGCCTCCGTGCTGCTATGGCTTGGTCCGAACCCCCAGCACATGTGATGGCGTGGGAGGTGAGCCCTCAGCCCGCTCACTGATCTCTCCTCCATCCGCCGCCATCTTGAAATAGGCCTACCTTCCAGCGTCCGCCACCCTCCTCACCAGTTCCCGGTCTTCAGAGAGGAGCAGGAGATGAGCCTTGGACGAGGAGTAAACGTATGGCAGTGGGTCACTGGGACCTCTGCTGCACAGTACTTTCTTCCAGAGATGAGCTGGGTTAGTTTTTACACAGAGGGTGGTGGGTGCCTGGAATGCGCTGGCAGGGGTGGTGGTGGTGTCTTGCAGGAATGCCATACGATAGCAGCTCATAAAAGGCGTTTAGATAGGCACATGGATATGCACTGATCATGTGCAGGCAGATGAGATTAGTTTATCTTGCCATCATGTTAGGTACGGATAGCGTGGTTTGATGGACCTGTTCTTCTGCTGTACTGTTCGATGTTCTATGTAAATGTGGCAGGCAATTTTGACCATAACACAATTTAAGTTCCGGTGATGATATAACTAGGAGATATTAATAACAGATTAATGACAGATAGAGCAGACCCCAGGCTGGAGCCCCTCGGGTCGGAGCCGCATGGGTTGGAGCCTCGCAGGTCAGAGTTGGAGCCTCGCGAATCGACGAAGACTGCGGCCAATGGCACCTGGGTCTGCAGAGCCCTGGGGCCAGGGTCAGCGCCACGGAGGCGTCAGGAGAAGACCGGAGCAGTGATAGTGGAGAGGTCAGTGTGGCGGTCGATGATGGCACTGATCGATGGATGAGGATAGAAACATAGAAACGTAGAAACATAGAAAATAGGTGCAGGAGTAGGCCATTCGGCCCTTCGAGCCTGCACCGCCATTCAATATGATCATGGCTGATCATCCAACTCAGTATCCTGTACCTGCCTTCTCTCCATACCTCCTGATCCCTTTAGCCACAAGGGCCACATCTAACTCCCTCTTAAATATAGCCAATGAACTGGCCTCAACTACCTTCTGTGGCAGAGAATTCCAGAGATTCACCACTCTCTGTATGAAAAAAGTTTTCCTCATCTCGGTCCTAAAAGATTTCCCCCTTATCCTTAAACTGTGACCCCTTGTTCTGGACTTCCCCAACATCGGGAAAAGTCTTCCTGCATCTAGCCTGTCCAACCCCTTAAGAATTTTGTAAGTTTCTATAAGATCCCCCCTCAATCTTCTAAATTCTAGCGAGTACAAACCGAGTCTATCCAGTCTTTCTTCATATGAAAGTCTTGACATCCCAGGAACCAGTCTGGTGAACCTTCTCTGTACTCCCTCTATTGGAAGAATGTCTTTCCTCAGATTAGGAGACCAAAACTGTACGCAATACTCCAGGTGTGGTCTCACCAAGACCCTGTACAACTGCAGTAGAACCTCCCTGCTCCTATACTCAAATCCTATTGCTATGAATGCTAACATACCATTTGCCTTCTTCACTGTCTGCTGCACCTGCGTGCCTACTTTCAATGACTGGTGTACCATGACACCCAGGTCTCATTGCGTCTCCCTTTTTCCTAGTCGATCACCATTCAGATAATAGTCTACTTTCCTGTTTTTGCCACCAAAGTGGATAACCTCACATTTATCCACATTATACTGCATCTGCCATGCATTTGCCCACTCATCCAGCCTATCCAAGTCACCTTGCAGCCTCCAAGCATCCTCCTCACAGCTAACACTGCCCCCCAGCTTCGTGTCATCCGCAAACTTGGAGATGTTGCATTCAATTCCCTCGTCCAAATCATTAATATATATCGTAAATAGCTGGGGTCCCAGAACTGAGCCTTGCAGTACCCCACTAGTCACTGCCTGCCATTGTGAAAAGGACCCGTTTACTCCTTCTCTTTGCTTCCTGTCTGCCAACCAGTTCTCTATCCACATCAATACTGAACCCCCAATACCGTGTGCTTTAAGTTTGTATACTAATCCCTTATGTGGGACCTTGTCGAAAGCCTTCTGAAAGTCCAGATATAACATATCCACTGGTTCTCCCTTACCCACTCTACTAGTTACATCCTCGAAAAATGTTATAAGATTCGTCAGACATGATTTACCCTTCACAAATCCATGCTGACTTTGTCCACTGATTTCACCACTTTCCAAATGTGCTGCTATCCCATCTTTAATAACTGATTCTGGCAGTTACCCCACTACCGACGTTAGACTAACTGGTCTGTAATTCCCCATTTTCTCTCTCCTTCCCTTTTTAAAAAGTGGGGTTATGTTTGCTACCCTCCAATCCTCGGGAACTACTCCAGAGTCTAAAGAGTCTTGAAAAATTATCACTAATGCATCCACTATTTCTGGGGCTACTTCCTTAAGTTCTCTGGGATGCAGCCTATCTGGCCCTGGGGATTTATCGGCCTTTAATCCATTCAATTTACCTAACACCACTTCCCGGCTAACCTGGATTTCACTCAGTTCCTCCATCTCATTTGACCCCCGGTCCGGCGCTATTTCCAGCCGATTATTTATGTCTTCCTCAATGAAGACAGAACCAAAGTAGTTATTCAATTGTTCTGCCATGTCCTTGTTCCCCATGATCAATTCACTCGTTTCTGACTGCAAGGGACCTACATTTATTTTAACTAATCTTTTTCTCTTCACATATCTATAAAAGCTTTTGCAGTCAGTTTTTATGTTCCCTGCCAGTTTTCTTTCATAATCTATGTTCCCTTTCCTAATTAAGCCCTTTGTCCTCCTCTGCTGGTCTCTGAATTTCTCCCAGTCCTCTGGTAGGCTGCTTTTTGTGGCTAATTTGTATGCTTCCTCTTTTGTTTTGATACTATCCCTGATTTCCCTTGTAATCCACAGATGCACTACCTTCCCTGATTTATTTTTTTGCCAAACTGGGAAGAACAATTGTTGTAGTTCATCCATGCAGTCTTTAAATGCCTTCCATTGCATATCCTCCGTCAACCCATTAAGAATCAATCGCCAGTCTATCTTGGCCAATTCACGTCATGAGGATGGACCACGTGGAGTGAGGACACTGCAGCCGAGGGAAGAAACAACGGACCCGATGTGGGGCGAACGCCTTGATGGAGGGGGAAGAACAATGGACAATGGAGGACCCGGCGTGGGGGGAGCACCGTAAGGGAGGAGGAGGGGAAGGGGGGGAGAATAAAGTGGGACCTGGTGAGGATAATTTGTAACTTTGTAAACACCCTTTAAGTGGTGACTATTTGCATGCCTTGGGTATGGAAGTAAAGAATTTCACTGTGACTTGTCACACGTGACAATAAAGTATTCATTCATCCAATGCCCAGTGCTGGATTCACATGTGTGCTGGACATATGGCTAAATTGATGTTGACATTATATTTCATAATCATAATCATGATCAATCTTTATTAGCTAAGTATATTTTGCAACATTTTGGAATTTAATTTGCCATAGCCAAACCAATAAAAATCAACAATACACACAAAATGAATTTTAACATGAACATCCTCCACATTCCTCACTGAGATGGAAGGCAGAAAAAAAGTTAAATCGCTTCCCTTGTTTGTTCTCTCGCAGTCGGGGGCCTCGAGCCTTGACGGGGCGGTCTTGGCTCCCGTAGTCGGCGGTCGGGCCATCTGCGTCAGGACGATCAAGCTCCTACATTGGGGGATCTCAGCTCCCCCGTGCCGGGCGGTCGAACCCCGGGTCGGGGCTAGAATGACCAGAATCCAAGATGGAGATCGCAAATAACACCAAGGTATATGAAGACTGTTTAATGACTTTCACAAGTTCAAAGACATGTAGAAATGGGGACCTTGCTATTCGTCATGGATGTGATCATTAAAGACTGTGTAATTTCCAACACCGCTGTAGCAAAAATATCTTGTGTAGTATTGGAAGTACTGGAATCTCAAGAGGGCCAGGCATTGCAGAGGATGCATTCATCAAAGTCTACAAATGAATTCTGGAAGTACGAATACCAATTCGTGACTTACTTCAATTTTCAGAAACAAGCTGCTGTGAATCAATGTACCCCGTGATGATGTTCGTAAAGCTGGAATGCGAAGCTCTTAAAATCCAACATCCGACTGATCTCTTCTCCATCGCCTTGACGACGTACAGACCGCATTTCCAAAGATGTTTGTTCACATCTCCAGCTCCAACAGTAATTAGCCAAACTACAGTAAACATGTGTTTAGTGTTTTTTTTCGTTTTATAGATAGACTGACAGCAATAAAAATGCAGCTCTCAAACGTCTAAATATTAACACCTGCAACTCCAAGTAACAGCAGGTTTCTGCAACACTACTTTAGTCCGTGCAGATCAATTACTAACAGATACAGCTGAGAAAAAAAGGGATTCAATGCCAGCAGTGATTTGATATGTAAAAGTTAGATAGTCCAGTATTTGAAGTTATTTTTTAAGAAGTTCTGTATAACTCTGTGTGACCCATCTTGTGTATATTATATTTCAGGTTGGAGAGCAATGTATGGCACTTACACGCACTGTGGAATGTATTCCATATGAAGTCATAGGCTAAGGAAATATAAGCTTGTAAAAACACTAATACAGTCCACCCGAAGCAGCAAATTAATATTTTATATATTATGTGATATTTAATAGGACGGGGGGAATTGTGTCAAGGTATTTGAAAGCCACAATTCGCCGAGTATTACAAGGTTTAACTACACGATGTATGTTGGGTGTTCATTTTATTGTGGGTTTTCTTATCGGAAACCAGCTTGATGAGAACCTTATAATTCTCAGTGATGCAGAGGTTGAGTCTAAAATGGCAGTAATCGAACGTGGTGTGGATTGTGTGAGGTTGGGGGGTTAAAGGACATGTTTATTGATTTCAGAGAAGGATTTTGGCTATTATGGGTTTGGGGATTTCAACTACAGTAAGGGAAGCATTTTAATTACAGGGTCTGGATATACACTCCATAGGCTAGTATACTGTCCAGGTCAACTCTGCCCCATTGTGGACATTGGCTTTTGTCCATGAAACTGATGCACTACAATGCTGAGAACTATATTCTGCACTATGATCCATCATTCTACCTGTACTGAATCCATTCATGTCCTGTGTATCACATTTCCAAAAAAGTAATGTTTAATGTTCATTCCTTTAAAAGGACTGGACAAGCTAGATGCAGGAAAAATGTTCCCAATGTTGGGTGAGTCCAGAACCAGGGGCCACAGTCTTAGAATAAAGGGGAGGTCATTTAAGACTGAGGTGAGAAAAAACTTTTTCACCCAGAGAGTTGTGAATTTATGGAATTCCCTTCCAAAGAGGGCAGTGGAGGCCAAGTCACTGGATGGATTTAAGAGAGAGTTAGATAGAGCTCTAGGGGCTAGTGGAGTCAAGGGATATGGGGAGAAGGCAGGCACGGGTTATTGATAGGGGACGATCAGCCATGATCACATTGAATGGCGGTGCTTGCTCGAATGGCCGAATGGCCTCCTCCTGCACTAGTTTCTGTGTTTCTATGTTTTTATGTTTAAGAAGACTTCAAAGGAATCTGTTTTCTGAACGCAAGTGTCTTTTCTCCTGTTGCCGACCCACGCAGTTGCTTCATCAAGTATGCATGGTCCAATGTTGCAGCAACATCATCAAATGTGCGTTGACATCACTGTGGAAAGCTCAGCGTCTTTGTGTATGGAGGTCCCGTGCTGAGAGGCGGATATGCTGCAGGGTTGCTTTGTATGCTGAGCATGGTACAAAGTCCTGGTTTCATTCAGCAATTCAATTTCGACCTCAGTTCAATCACGTCGCTCATAAAAATCATCCACCATTTGATTGAATTTCAATGATAGTATATTAAAATAATGTAAGACTTTGAGCTCCACCGTCAGTGGAATTGGCGTCATTCTCACATGTATTAAGGAATATCTTTCTAATTGTCTCAATATTTATTAACAATATTGTTCAGATTTCAATAAATAATTAAGGATATTAATATCTATAAATTGGAAAGGACGAAAGGGAAAATATGTCTATTTCAGCCAATAACTGAACATAATCACAGCCTTCATCAATCATTGCATAAAGAGAAATGAAAGCTCTTTTGGGAGCAAGGCCCAGAGAAATGACAATTAAAATTTAAGAATACTTGATGCACCTGAGAAAGAGAAGTTTAGGTGATCACACTGAACAATTTACAGCAAACACATAGATCCCTCAGTTTTGAGCACAGCTTAAAGGGCCTGTCCCACTTGGCCGTCATTTACGCGACAGGCCGGTAGTGACGGGCGCGCGCCGGTCACGCACATCATCATGCGTCCGCACAGCCGTCTGGAGCGTGTGACGTCATTTGAAGATAGACACAAAATGCAGGAGTAACTCAGCGGGACCGGCAGCATCTGTGTAGAGAAGGAATGGATGATGTTCCGGATCCGCAACGTCCGTGAGCCCTAGGCCGAACTCAGCGATCATTTGCCTGCTTCTGCTGCTGTTGGAGGTGAGACGTTGCACCACGCCAGGGTCTTGGGCCTGTCCCACTTTGGCCGTCAGTTACGCAACAGGCCGGTGGCGAGCGAAGATTTCATGCAGGACGAAGTCCACACTGCTCCACACCACTCCATGCGCCCGTCCCACGCTACCAACGAGCTAGCCAAGCGCTATTCACACGTTACCCACACGCTACACACACGCTAGCAGGTCGAGTAAAAGGCGCGCGAATGACAGCCAAGTGGGACTGGCCATTAATGTCCATTTTTTTCAGTCAGTTCAGTTTTTTGTCCCGTGTACCGAGATTCAGTGAAAAGCTTTTGCTGCGTGCTAACCAGTCAGCGGAAAGACAATACATGATTACAATCGAGCCATTTACAGTATACAGATACATGATAAGGGAATAACATTTAGTGCAAGATAAAGCCAGTAAAGTCCGATCTAAAATAGTCCGAGAGTCACCAATGAGGTAGAGTCTGAAGAAGAGTCCCGAGCCGAAATGTTGCCAATCCATGTTCTCCAGAGATGTTGTCTGACCCGCTGTATTACTCCAGCGCTTGGTGTCATTTTTTTGTAAACCAGCATCTTGCGTCTACCTGATACCACCTGGTATTCATAATGTACTAGTGAATATCCCATGTACAACTTATGGTAATGCGCTGCTGTCATAATAATGTAAGTGTGTGAAAACCTTTAACGCCCTAAAGCAGCTGTGCTTGGGTAAGGTGGAATGAAAACTACCCCCCCCCCCCCCCCCCCCCCCCCCCCCCAACCAAACTTGACACAACCTTTCCCAGAAGATTCTGAGAGGACCTGGGAGGCAGATGCTGAGAGGATGTTACTCCCAATGAGGGAATCCAGAAGAAGTTTCAGAATAAAGAATTGTCTACTTAAGATGAAAATATAGAGGAATTTCCTCTATGATTGTTCATGTCTGGAATTCCTCCTCCCAAAGAGCAGAATATATTTACAGGCTGATGCAGGCTAATTCTTGGACAAATCAAGGGTTTTGGCAAACAGGCTGCAGAGTTTTAATTTATTTGGTATAATATTATTGTCACGTGTACTGAGGTACAGTGAAAATATTTTTTTTGTTGCGTGCTATCCAGTCAACAAAATGACTATGCACGCTTACAATCAAGCCATCCGCCATGTGCATATACAGGATGAAGGGAATAATGTTTAGATAAAGTCCAGGAAAGGTCTCCAGTGAGGTAGATGGTTGGTCAGGACTGCTCTCGAGTTGGTGGTAGGATGGTTCAGTTGCCTGGTAACAGATGGGAAGAAACTGTCTCTGAATCTGGAGGTGTTTCTTTTCAAAAGCAGAGTTTGTGGTTCACAGCCAGCTCCCAAAATTAGACATATTTGAAGTGCATACGATGGAAAAGACCATTAATTCAAAGTGTGTAGGAAGGAACTGCAGATGCGGGTTTACTCTGAAGAATGACACAAAGTTCAGGAGCAACTCGGCGGGTCCGCAGCATCTATGGAGCGAAGGAAATAGGCAACGTTTCGGGCCGAAACCCTTCTTCAGAATCTATCCAGCAAGCATCGATGAGAATGAATTTGGAACAGATAGATAATTGGAGCTTAATCATGAAGAATAAAGTCCAAAGGGTCAGATAAAAAAATCTCCAAACAAATAAATAGGATGTGCTAAAGGAACAGTTTCTATGTTGGATGATTCTACAACTATATAAAAGAGAAGTACAAGTATAGAAATTGAGTATAGAAGTTGGGAGGTCGTGTTGCAGTTGTATAAGACGTGGGTGAGACCGCATTTAGAATATTGTGTTCAGTTCTGGGCGCCACGTTATAGGAACGATATTGTCAAGCTTGAAAGGGTTCAGAAAAGATTTACGAGGATGATGGCAGGACTAGAAGGTGTGAGCTACAGGGAGAGGTTGAGTAGGCTGGGTCTCTATACCTTGGAGTGCAGGAGGATGAGGGGTGATCTTATACAGGTATACGGAATCATGAGAGGAATAGATCGGGTAGATGCTGAGTCTCTTGCCCAGAATAGGGGAATTGAGGACCAAAGGACATCGGTTCAAGGTGAAGGGGAAAAGATTTAATATGAATCCATGGGGTAACCTTTTCATACAAAGGGTGGTGGGTGTATGGAACAAGCTGCCAGAGGAGATAGTTGAGGCTGGGACTATCCCATTGTTTCAGAAACAGTTGAACAGGTACATGGATAAGACAGATTTGGAGGGATATGGACCATGCGCAAGCAGGTGGGACTAGTGTAAACATAGAAACATAGAAAATAGGTGCAGGAGTATTCCATTCGGCCCTTCGAGCCTGCACCGCCATTCGATATGATCATGGCTGATCATCCAACTCAGTATCCCATCCCTGCCTTCTCTCCATACCCCCTGATCCCTTTAGCCACAAGGGCCACATCTAACTCCCTCTTAAATATAGCCAATGAACTGGCCTCAACTACCTTCTGTGGCAGAGAATTCCACAGATTCACCACTCTCTGTGTAAAAAATGATTTTCTCATCTTGGTCCTAAAAGACTTCCCTCTTATCCTTAAACTGTGACCCCCTAGTTCTGGACTTCCCCAACATCGGGAATAATCTTCCTGCATCTAGCCTGTCCAACCCCTTAAGAAAGTGTAGCTGGGACATTGTTGGCCAGTGTGGGAAAGTTGGGCCGAAGGGCCTGTTTCCACGCTGCATCACTCTATGACTCTTGACTCGACAAAGGGAACAAATTAAGAACTCTGTATTGACCAGCACTAAATTGACTTTAATATCTTCTCGTAACTCAGCTTTGTGTTGTTGGCAAGAATTGAAATTTTATAGCAAGGCTTCTATTATATTCAAACAGAGGCACAATCCAGTTTTCAAAAGAATGCCAATAAAAACAACTAAGATAAATCATAATCTGCAGCGATAAAGAAAGGGCAATGATTTAGCAGGTCATGGGCTGTACTTGTGCTCCTTGGGTGGCTGTAAGCAGCAATAATTGCAGGTGAAAGTTACATACATCTTGATGTTTATGCCCTGTCATCTGCAGACCTCTGCACTGCATTGCCATTTGTTTAAAAGACTGCAGTGCACTGTTACACCACAGGCAGGCACCTTGTTAAGAGGCCAAGGACAAAAGCAGTCAGGCGTTTCGAAGGTACCTGCAGGATCGCTGCCTCTTGGGACTGCTTCAAAGGTGATGAAATCACCTCTCCTCTTATATTGTGTTTTAAACCATTGCAGAATGATCAGTGGAAATGAAGTACACCCCTTTTCCATGGGGTCTAGCACTAAAAGGGAATTCCTAGAAGGAGCATTTGACATTCACTGTATGCAGTTGGACACACCCAGAAGCAAAGCTACCCTGAACATGTTAGCATAATTTAATTATATCTCAGATTTAGTTTTTTGTTTAGTTTTTAGAGATACAGCACGGACCCAGCCCTTCGGCCCACCAGGTCCGAAACCGACCAGCATCCACTAGGGCCAATTTGCAATTATAACAAGCCAATTAGCCTACTGTGACTCTTTGGAGTATGGGAGGAAACCAAAGTTCTCGGAGAAAACCCACGCAGTTACGGCGAAACCATACAAACTCTGTACAAACAGCACCTGTGGTCTGGATTGAACGTGGGTCTCTGGTGCTGCATGCGCTGTAAGGCAGGCACTCTACCACTGCACCGCCCGACTTTAGTTTAATTTAGTTTTGAGATACAGTGAGGAAACAGGCTCTTCAGCCCACAGAGTCAGCACCGACCCAGCGATCCCCACATACTAACACTTTTCTACACACACTAGGGAAAAGAATGAACAAATTTACCAAGCCAATTAGCCTACAAACATGGCCGCCTTTGGAGTGTGCAATGAAACCGGAGCTGCCAGACAAAACCCATGCAGGTCACTTCGAGAATGTGCAAAGTCCGTACAGACAGCACCCGTAGTCAGGATCGAACCCGGGTCTCTGGCGCTGTGATGCAGCAACTCTACCATGCCGCCCACTAAAGAAATAGCAGAATTCTCAAAGGTAGCCTTTCTCAGTTTTACACATCAAAACATAACTAAAGCTCTGATCTTGTTATTTTCCGGTTGCACGGACATTCTATTTGCACAGAAATGTTACGCGATAGAGCTACGATTTTTAGCCAGCTTACTCACCGTTCTCCTGCGCTGTGATTGCACCAAGTTCTGTTCTGATTGGTGGTCTAATGTAAACTTTAACGAGGTATAAAAATCTTAAAAACCGTGCGTGCGCAGATCGAACTCCTCTTCTGCCGTTCAACGCCACGTGGATTGGATTTTCCACTGTCACTCTGCGGGACGGACCACCCCTTCCTGCACCATCGCGTCTTTACTGGAGCGGTGGATGGCCGGCAGAGGTTTCTAACCGGACACAATTTTCGCAGCAACTAGAATTGGCCCGGCCCGGCCCAGCACGGGAAATGTCGCCAAATGGAAAGCGGAGAATCTGATCTCGGCGGAGGAGAATGATCAGTGATCAGCAGACCAGCGATCAGTGGGCCAGCGTTCCAGCGACCACTGTGAGTCCGCTTCAGCCCCTTCCCCTCTGGACCCCGTCACTGGTTCCTGCCCCCCTCCCCCGTGAGACCCCCCCCATATTTTCTCCGCGCTCTTTCCCCCCCACCATCCCCCCTGCCCACACACCCCCACACACCCACCACCACACACCCACACACCCACGTCCACACACCCCCGCCCACACCACCCCCCCGCCACACCTCCTCCCCGCCCACACACCCTCCCCCCCCGCCCACACCCCTCTCCCCCACACCCCCCTCCCCCCTCCCCCCCCCACACACTCCCCCCTCCCCCACACACACCCATCCCCCACACATCGCCCCCCCCCCCACTCCCCCACCCCCCACACCCCCCCTCCCCCCTTTTCACTATACCCCAATTTGCTGCGCCATTCGATCATGACTGATCTATTTTTCACTCTCAACTCCATTCTCCTGTCTTCTCACCATAACCTTTGATGTTCTTATTAACCAAGAACCTATAAATCTCCGCTTTAAATATCCAATAACTCAGCCTTCACTGTTGTCTATGGCAATGAATTCCATAGATTTACCACTCTCCTGCTAAAGAAATTCCTCCTCATCTCCATTCTAACACTTGGGTCCAGGTGATAAATATTTCCAGCTCTCGGTTGGAAATGTCTCAGAAATGTTTTCACCTTCTTCACACTGGTTTCTTTATGTCCAATTCTTCCCTGGTGTTCTCCCTCCCACTTTTCCCTAGACCTTAAAATCTGTTCATTGTTAACTTTTCTATTCAAAGGTAATTGATTTCCAGGTGAGGCAGAGGTTCACTTGCACCTCCTCCAATCTCATCTACTGTATCCGCTGCTCCAGGTGTCAACTTCTCTACATCGGTGAGACCAAGCGCAGGCTCAGTCTGCAAACACCTCTTAACCTACCTGACCTCCCAGTGGCTCAGCCCTTCACTCCCCCTCCCATTCCCAATCTGACATTTCTGTGCTGGGCCTCCTCCATTGTCAAAATAAGGCCCAGTGCAAATTGGCGAAATAGCACCTCATATTTTGCTTGGGTAGTTTACACCCCAGTGGTATGAACATTGACTTCTCGAACGTCAGATAACCCTTGCTTTCGCTCTCCATCCCCTCCCCCTTCCCAGTTCTCCCATTAGTCTTACTGCGTCCGACTACATTCTATCTTGGTCCCGCCCCCCCTCCCCTGACATCAGTCTGAAGAAGGACCTCGACCCGAAACGTCACCCAATCCTTCTCTCCAGAGATGCTGCCTGACCCGCTGAGTTAATCCAGCATTTTGTGTCTGTCGCTCATTGACCTTAAGGGGCACTTGTTGTTGACCTCCCCGTGGTGAGCCCTGTCAACTGACCTCAGTCAGGCGAACGACAACAAACAGAGGCAGTAACAGGGCCGCAGCTTGGTGCCAACCCGGAGCATGCGCCCTCTTTAGGGCAGGCACCTATGGATGTCGAACTGGATGGCATCACCCTGCTGCAGACTTCAAACGCAAGCAGAAGATTAACCTTAAATGTTGTCTATCTCTCTCTTCGCAGATGCTGCTTGATCTAGCTGAGTACTCGTATTTTTTTGCTTTTATGTCAGATTCCTAGCATCAATAATATTTTGGGTGAGAGATCACTGCCCATATTCAGTGACTCTAATAAAGGTATTATTTTAATAAAATAGGCTGATTCATACCATTCCACTATGTAATCAGCATTATTACCAAAATGTATTTGGATGATGGCTCATTGCTTGCACAGTGCAAGGTCCTACTTTATTAGCCTGAAATCTGTGCTTTTTTTTCTTGAAGAGGTTTGACAGGCCAGGAAGAAGCATTGTAGAATCATGGGGAAAACAGAACGGAAACAAGTTTTTTCAGCCCGTCGAATTATGCCACTGTCAACTACCCGTTTTACACTAATCCTATATTAATCACATTTTTTCTCTCCCTACATTCTTATCAAATCCTCCAGACTCTACCACACCTACACAAAAGAGACAATTTAGAGTGGTCAATTAATCTGCATGCTGTTGGAATGTGTGAGGAAACTGGAGCATCTAGAGTTTAGTTGAGTTCAGAGATGCAGTGCGGAGACCGGCTCTTCAGCACACCGAGTCCGCACCGACCAAAGATCCCCACACATTGACACTACCCTACACACACTTGGGCCAATTTACATTTATAGCAAGCCAATTAACCTACAAACCTGCATGTTTTTGGAATGTGGGAGGAAATGGAAGATCTCGGAGAAAACCCACGCGGTCACGGGGAGAACAAACAAGCTCCATACAGACAGCACTCGTGGTCGGGATCGAACTAGGGTATCTGACGCTGTAAATGCTGTAAGGCAGCAACTCTACCGCTACGCCACTGTGTGGCCCAGAGTAAACCCGTGGACTCACAGGGATAACTTGCAAGGTCTACACAGACAGCACCAGAAGTTAAGAATAAACCCGGATCTATGGCACTGCGAGGCAGTGGCTCTATGTCACCACGTTATGCTTTTTAAAAAGCTTTTCTGCAAATTTGTGTCGTCGAGAATTGTTACCTCGAAACTCCCCTAGTGGAGGGTTAAACAGTCGTAACAACAGGCTCTCTTCTAATCGCAACGAATGCCAGTTTATTATTATCCACTGCAAATTGAAATTCAAGCAGGACAACTCTGGACAATTCAAGCATGTCCTTCCTGCTTCAATTCTGCATAAATAGAGCAGCTATTCTTCTTCTATCCAACAACCCACAGAGCAGCCGGCAAGGGAGAAAACCAAACCTCACCAGATGAAGGAAGAATAAAATGTTTCCTCTGACTATGGGTGAAATCTGTAAATAAATCTCAAAAGAAAATCAATTCACTTTTTTCAATAGAAGTAATCATAAAGCTTGGTGCAGCACTGAGGGAGATACACATGTTTTGATTGCTTTAAAATCTTACTTTGGCAGAGGCTCCTTTTCCCCAGGCTGTATTGTACATAAGTTCAATTGCCCTGGTTGCGTTGTGCACTTATTAAAAAAGCATTCTGGAGCTTTCCTAATGATTTCCTTGGCACTTGGAGTAAAAGTTCCACTCCCGGTGTTTCTAAGACATTGTGTCTGCAGAGCTCTCTTTTAAATGAAAACAAATCTGGTGGTGTTCTTCTGTCACTTTCAGTGCTATGAGTCATTACACTCTGAATATATGGTCCCAATTTGTCTCTTTTGAATTGTTCCCGTTCCCACAATTCAACAGATAGCAGATTTTTGTGTCCAAAATAACTCAGCCGTGATGCATATATTTTCCTTGTGCAGTAGAATCAAGGGAACAGTGGTAAACAAAACAGTTACCTTTGCCCTCTAGAAAATAGCTGGAACAACAGCATCATGTTTTAAATCGTGAAAAACAAATGGTTACAAAGACCAAATTGAGGCAATTTGTTAGACCATGTTTTTCTATGGAGTTTCTCCTCGTGTCAGGAGAACTGAAGTTGCATTTGTTTCAAAGAAGTATTCAGGCAGAGTCAAAACAGAAAACTATTATTGTAAGGCAAACTTTGTACATGGATAGAGGAGCCGAGGATTAATTAGGCTCCATTATTGATGACTTAAAGGCAGCAGGACAAAGTATATGAAACGATAAATGCAAATATTGAGGTTACATTTCAAGACTTCTTTCCATTTTCGAACCATTAGATTTGCAAATGCACGGGTATCGATTTTGAATATTCTTATCTGACACCAACACAATTGTTACGACCTCAAAATCGGCACGGTTGCCCAATAGATCTGTCAATGTAAGTATTTTTAACATGGCCAGAAACTCATGTCAAGAAAAAGTATCCTCATTTTGAATGCTAGAAATCTAAAGTAGCAGCATTAAGGAACATACTGGAGAAATGTGATAGGTTAGGCAGCGCCTGTGGAAAGAGATGAAGTATCTCAGATCTGAAACGTTAACTGTTTCTCTGTCCATAATTGCTGTCTGGTGGCTGTGTTTTCTGCCATTTTCTGTTTTTATGGTTATTCACACCTTACAGTTTGCATATTGTTCTTTCACGTAAATCAGTCCCTCAATGCTACTTTAGGTTGGTAATAGTTGGACTCCTCTCTGCCTGGGTGTTTAAATCAGTGCTCTGGGTGGTAAGATAGTAGCAACCCTTTATAAAAAACTCCTGATTTTTCTCGTGCTTCCTAGTGTGTTCCCCGGGGGCAGCACAAATAACCTGTGTAGCTGCCACACCAGGGAACCTGACTGTGGCAGTCGCTCCCTACTAACCACCTTGTGGGTTGCAACCGGTTTCCTGCCTTTCAACTCATGAGCTGCCTTTCCAAGCCAATTCAGGTCAATGCCGATTAAGATAAAGTGTCACGATGGCACAGCAGTTAGTCCTGCTGCCTAACAGCTCCAGATTGTCAGGTTCAACGCTGAGGTCAGGTACTGTTTGTGTGGAGTTTGCACGTTCTTCTTCTAACCGTGTGGGATTCCTCCCACATCACATAAATAAGTGGGTTATTTGGCTACTGTAAATTAATCTTTACTAGGTAAGTGATAAAAGCGTCAAAGGAAAAATATTTGGGCAAATGAGAGAGAATAAGTTGGGAAATATTGTGACATCAAGCCATCAACACGGGAAACCTCACCCGGCCCGGACAAGTGGCAAAAACGGGAAAGCAGACTATTATCTAAATGGTGGCCGATTGGGAAAGGGGGAGATGCAGCGAGACCTGGGTGTCATGGTACACCAGTCATTGAAGGTAGGCACGCAGGTGCAGCAGGCAGTGAAGAGAGCGAATGGTATGTTAGCTTTCATTGCAAAAGGATTTGAGTATAGGAGCAGGGAGGTTCTACTGCAGTTGTACAGGGTCTTGGTGAGACCACACCTGGAGTATTGCGTACAGTTTTGGTCTCCAAATCTGAGGAAGGACATTATTGCCATAGAGGGAGTGCAGAGACGGTTCACCAGACTGATTCCTGGGATGTCAGGACTGTCTTATGAAGAAAGACTGGATAGACTTGGTTTATACTCTCTAGAATTTAGGAGATTGAGAGGGGATCTTATAGAAACTTACAAAATTCTTAGGGGTTGGACAGGCTAGATGCAGGAAGATTGTTCCCGATGTTAGGGAAGTCCAGGACAAGGGGTCACAGCTTAAGGATAAGGGGGAAATCCTTTAAAACCGAGATGCGAAGAACTTTTTTCACACAGAGAGTGGTGAATCTCTGGAACTCTCTGCCACAGAGGGTAGTTGAGGCCAGTTCATTGGCTATATGTAAGAGGGAGTTAGATGTGGCCCTTGTGGCTAAGGGGATCAGGGGGTATGGAGAGAAGGCAGGTATGGGATACTGAGTTGGATGATCAGCCATGATCATATTGAATGGCAGTGCAAGCTCGAAGGGCCGAATGGCCTACTCCTGCACCTAATTTCTATGTTTCTATGTTTCTATGTACCCACAGAGGAAATATTATTCCATGGCACTACTCAAAGAAAAGTAAGGGAGTAAAGGGCCTGTCCCACTTGGGCGACATATTCGACGACAGCCTGAAAAGAGGTTGACGTGTCGTGGTCGGGTCGTGACATGGCGTGACGCGTGATGACGCATGTAGTGATGCATGGTGATGCGCAGGTGACGCGCGGTGTCTCCCTGTCGCCCCTGGATTTTGGAATGTTCAAAATCCAGGGGCGACATCTGGGTGTCTCATTATGTCGTATGGTGTCCTGCAGGTGACGCCTGGTTAGGGTTTGAGTTAGGGTTGGTGTTATGGAGGGAGAGGGGGAGAAGGGGATGTGAGAGGAGGGGGGTGTGAATGGAGAAGGGGAGATGGGTGGAGCGGGGAGAAGGTAGGAAGAGGGGGGAAGGGAAGAATGGGGAGGAGGGGAAGGGGGAAGGATATGGGGGTGGAGAAGGAGGGATGGGGTGGGAGGGGGAAGAGGGGGGTGGTGGAGAGGGGAGTTCAGTCTACACTCACTGAATCCATCCCTGTGAAAAGTTAGAGATGGTGATTGGATCTGGAAGTGGACCAATACATCTGGGACCGCAGCTATTTACAATATACATCAATGATTTGGATGAAGGTATTCAAAGTAACATTAGCAAATTTGCAGATGACACAAAGCTGGGTGGCAGTGTGAACTGTGAGGAGGATGCTATGATAATACAGGGTGACTTGGACAGGTTGGGGGAGTGGGCAGTTGCATGGCAGATGACGTTTAATTCGGATAAATGTGAGGTTATCCCCTTCGGTAGCAAAAACAGAAAGGCAGATTACTATCTAAACGGCGTCAAGTTGGGAAAAGGGGAAGTACAACGGGATCTGGGGGTCCTTGTACATCAGTCTATGAAAGTAAGCATGCAGGTACAGCAGGCAGTGAAGAGAGCAAATGGCATGCTGGCCTTTATAACAAGAGGAATCAAATATAGGAGCAAAGAGGTCCTTTGCAGTTGTACAGAGCCCTAGTGAGACCACACCTGGAGTATTGTGTGCAGTTTTGGTCTCCTAATTGGAGGAAGGACATTATTGCTACTGAGGGAGTGCAGCGTAGGTTTGCAAGGTTAATTCCCGGGATGGCTGATATGCTGAGAGAATGGAGCAGCTGGGCTTGTACACTCTGGAGTTTAGAAGGATGAGAGGGTATCTCATTGAAACATACAAGATTGTTACGGCTTGGACACACCAGAGGCAGGAGACATGTTCCCGATGTTGGGGGAGTCCAGAACCAGGGCCACAATTTAAGAATAAGGAGTAAGCCATTTAGAACGGAGACGAGGAAACACTTTTTCTCACAGAGAGTGGTGAGTGTGGAATTCTCTGCCTCAGAGGGCGATGGAGGCAGGTTCTCTGGATGCTTTCAAGAGAGAGCTAGATAGGGCTCTTAAAAATAGCGGAGTCAGGGGATATGAGGAGAAGGCAGGAACAGGGTACTGAATGAACAGCCATGATCACATTGAATGACGGTGCTGGCTCGAAGGGCCAAATGGCCTACTCCTGCACCTATTGTCTATTGTCTATTGTCTATTGTCTATTATCTATAAATAAAACTGAACGACAGACATTTTTTCATTTGGACATGCATTGAAATCCATGCATTGAAGGAAGAATATTTTTTACAGCCCATCTGTGGTCCCAAACCCTAACCGTAGCCGTAACTATAATCCTAACCATGGCCCTAACCATAACTGGGCGTCACTTGCAGGACAGCATACATCAGCTTGACAGTTTTACGGGCGTCAGTCACTGACGCTCACAGTCGCTGGATAAATCGCAAAGTGGGACAGGCCCTTTAGAGAGAGTGTTTATCCCCCTTTCAATAACTTATGGCACTGTGAGGTCAAATTAGTTGTTACATTATATTTAATTGGTTGTAATGTGCTTTGGATTGCCTCTTGAGGTTGTGAAAACCACATCATAAATACAAGATTGGTTCATTAATTGTGTTGATTATGATGCAGTTGGAACATAGGGCATGGAACATAGAACATAGAATGGTTCAACACAGGAACATAGTTATACAACCACCACTTAGCAGTGCTTCCAGGCACCAACCATCCTCTGTGTGAAAAAGTTGCCCTGCTCATCTCCTTTAAACTTTGTTCCTTAAAGCTTTGTCCTCCAGTCTTTAATTATTTTCTCACTGGTTAAAAAAAAGGTTTTGGCTGTCGATCCTGTCTATGCCTCTCATAATCGTATATACTTCTATTCGGTCTCCCCTGAACTTTTGGCATTCCAGAGAAAACAATCCAACTGTGTCCAACCTCTCCTTATATCTAAGCAGGACATAATATTCAATAATGCATGCCTGCATTAAGAATGAAAAGGTGATGAAGTATGTTCAGGAATAATTCATTAGGGTGATATTGTCTTAATGAATGAAGAAGGGTCTGAAGAAGGGTCTTGACCCGAAACATCGCCCACCATCAGTCTGAAGAAGGGTCTCGACCTGAAATGTTACCTATTCCTTCGCTCCATAGATGCTGCCTCACACGCTGACTTTCTCGACTTCCTTTGGTCTTAATGAATAGTAACTTTATACAAATAGAGTAACTTTTATTTATGAGAAACTAGAAAAAAAAAAACAGGTCACTAGAAGATTAAAGCTATTTGATAATCCTTTCCATGATTATGGCTTTTATTGGGTAAATTGAGAAAAAATATCACCTCCATTTGATGAGTCTGTAACTAGAATACAAACTCTGAAGGTGAAAGAGAAATGTGATTATTTTATTATCCAAAGGGACACATATAAGTGGGCTTCATTTCCCCCAGAAACAGATGTGTAAGCAAACTCCATAATAGCTTTTAAAATGAACATTAATTCATTTAAAAAATAAAGTTTTATTGGGATATGGTAGATGAGCTGGGAAATGGAGCAAAGTAGATAATTCTCTCACAAAGCAAATGCAATGAGTCAAATAATCTCCTTCTGTGTTGTACCATTCTGTGAATCAAATTATCTACATTCTAGCTGCATTGTTATAAAATTTGCAGTCCCTTGTTTGGAATGGACATGAGATCAAGTATCTTTTCCCTGCCACTTGGTTGTGAAACAATTATTTCGAATAAAGTTCCAAATGATAAATATGCGACAAAATGACAAAGGAATAATTTGACATCATGCGACATCACAAATGACCATATAACCATATAATAACCATATAACAATTACAGCACGGAAACAGGCCATCTCGACCCTTCTCTGGAACTCTCTGCCACAGAGGGTAGTTGAGGCCAGTTCATTGGCTATATTTAAGAGGGAGTTAGATGTGGCCCTTGTGGCTAAGGGGATCAGGGGGTATGGAGAGAAGGCAGGTACGGGATACTGTTTTGGATGATCAGCCATGATCATATTGAATGGCGGTGCAGGCTCGAAGGGCCGAATGGCCTACTCCTGCACCTAATTTCTATGTTTCTATGTTTCTATGTTTCTAGTCCGTGCCGAACACGTATTCTCCCCTAGTCCCATATACCTGCGCTCAGACCATAACCCTCCATTCCTTTCCCGTCCATATAACTATCCAATTTATTTTTAAATGATAAAAACGAACCTGCCTCCACCACCTTCACTGGAAGCTCATTCCACACAGCCACCACTCTCTGAGTAAAGAACTTCCCCCTCATGTTACCCCTAAACTTCTGTCCTTTAATTCTCAAGTCATGTCCCCTTGTTTGAATCTTCCCTACTCTCAGTGGGAAAAGCTTATCCACGTCAACTCTGTCTATCCCTCTCATCATTTTAAAGACCTCTATCAAGTCCCCCCTTAACCTTCTGCGCTCCAAAGAATAAAGCCCTGACTTGTTCAACCTTTGTCTGTAACTTAGTTGCTGAAACCCAGGCAACATTCTAGGAAATCTTACTAGACACACGGAAACACATGAATTCCAAAACAGCAATATTTAAAATGTGTTTTGAAACACAATCGTATTGCTTGTGAAAAGGTATTTTTGACGGTAAGATAATTTTGGTAGTTTGCTACCAGGTTGAATAGAATCCATGTCATTTCTACTCAATATTAATCTGCTGTAGAAGGCATTGCCTGCGTACTTATATTTTGTTCTACAATTCTCTCGAATTTGGAGTCGAACAGTGGCGCAGCTTGTGGAGCTGCTGCCTAACAGTGTCAGAGACCTAGGTGCATCTGTGTGGAGTTTGCGTGTTCTCCCTGTGGCCGCGTGGGTTTACTCCGGGTGCTTTGGGGTCCTCCAGCTTCAGTTTGTAGGTTAATTAGCCTCGTAAAAATCACCCATTGTGTGTAGGATGTGGGATTACAAAGAACTTGTGTGAACCAGTGATCGATGATCGGTGTGGACTCGGTGGGCCAAAGGGCCGGTTTCCATGCTGCATCTCTAAACTAAGCTAAACTAAACCTGTACATCATCTATCTACACCAAGTGTGTTTTAGTGATATACTACAGTTTTGTTTGGAATTAGCTTATCCTATTACTAGGTTGTGTGTTTGGACAGTTTCTGGACAACACGAGGTGTACACTGGCCTGAACTGCCAGAAGCTGAATGCTTGTTTTAATGATCCAGGTGGTGGTGTGATGCTTCACTCGCTATGCCTTTGAGAAGATGCAATGCCTGCAGGAGGTTCTGTTCTGATTCAGCTGAAGCTGATGCCTGCATTTCACTCAGTGCAAAGCAAAGTCATGATTGTTTTCCTTCTCAACAGCTGATTGCCTCAGTAGCTTTGTGGTGAGACTGGCATAGCAGTGATAGGGATTTGCTGATGTAGTCTAGCACCCCAGAGGTAGACTTTTGTTATCCTGATCAGACTGAAGTGGAGCCCACTTTATGTAACGGATGGGGTTTTTTCCCTCAAGATTCCAGCGTCTGCAGTCTCTTTTGTCTCCAGCTTTATGTTTCACCCATGTTTTCTCCGCCAAACTACGCCCAATGATTAGGATGATTGAAAATGGGAAAAGTGCAAAAGGTTATGCCTGCTCAACCACAAACACTGCGGTGGTGAGCAGAAAAGTGAGGCAAACCAACGTTAAAACCAACTGAAAACAATGATAACACATGAAGTAAATGGAGTTTGAGGGGGGGGGAAATAGCTGCTGCGCCGAGAAAAAATGCAAGGAAGCAGATGGGTTACTAAACTAACCCTCTCAAAGAATAATTGCCATTTTATTTATTTGGAGTTGTCATTGCCTCATTGGCCCCATCTGGATTTAAATTGCATTCCCACGATGATTTGTTATCAATTGTTAATCATTTACAACTGTTTCTGGTGCTCCTGCAGTTTTCTGCAGCTGTTGGGAAGTTGTTTACTGACTAAACCTAACCAATTCTTCTGGGGCTTATATCTTCTGTGATGTTTACAAAGGAAAACTCATGATGTAAAATTGTGAGCACAAAGCCGTCTTTATCTTCTCTGAGTAATTTTTTGGGTATCTGTGCCCTCCTGCGTTGAAGTAAGGTGAAGCTCGAGAAAGACGGAAATATTAAAACATACAGGATTCCTCACTCCACAAGCAATATCTTTGGGAAACTCAGAATTAGAAGGCATCTCAAAGTTATATCTTTCAGTGTGGTTGTCTCACAGCAACCTGGAATAAATATCCTATCACTTCCAAGTAAACCTGTAACTAGTCACCCTTCTCCAGTCGGGCACTGGGCAATGTCACAGTGAACAATTACACGCATATATTATGGTTAATGCAATTGTCAGACTACGATAGAATCTCGGAGGAAAATCCCAAACTGCACACATTAATGCCCCTGTCCCACTTAGGAAACCTGAACGGAAACCTCTGGAGACTTTGTGCCCCACCTAAGGTTTCCGTGTGGTTCCCGGAGGTTCCCAGAGGTTTTTGTCAGTCTTCCTACCTGCTTCCACTACCTGCAACCTCCGGCAACCTCCGGCAACCACCTGCAACCTCCGGGAACTGCACGGAAAGCTTGGGTGGGGCGCAAAGTCTCCAGAGGTTTCCGTTCAGGTTTCCTCAGTGGGACAGGGGCATTAGTGGAACAGGGGCATAACTATGTTTCAAAACAATAACGTACAGTTTAAGAACATATAAGTGCAACTATTAAATGTGGTTCTTTTCAAAAATAAGGACTAAAATGCATCAAGGATCGACACAAAGTGCTGGAGTAACTCAACGGGTTAGGCAGCATCTTTCGAGAAAACGGATAGGTGACGTTTTGGGTCAGAGCCCTTCATCAGTCCCGACCCGAAACATCATGCATCTTTTTTCTCCAGAGATGCTGTCTGACTCGCTGAGTTATTCCAGCACTTTGTGTCTGTCTTTGGTATAATCCAGCATCTGCCGTTTCTACCAAAGTGGATCAATTCCCTTTCCAACATTGTAAGCCACATAATGACTCAATTGATCCACTGAAGCCTGCAAAGACATATGATGACATATATCAACATGAACAATCAGGTACTGTAGCAGCAAGCAGCCAGTGTCTTAAAACACAGTCAGGTTTCAAAGGGCACATGTGAAGGAAGAGACAGACACCTCTCTCTGGCTAAATGTTTCTTGTTTTTATAAGAAGAAGAGTCGGCAGAATTGTTTGCCACTGTTACTGTGAATGAGATTGCATTCTCGTGCAAAGATAGTGGCAATAACTTTAACCCAATCCATATACTAACATTTTTAAATTCTAGAGTTGACTCAGCTCAGAAATACATCAAATCAGAGGCAGGTAAGTGCTTATAAATAATATAATGTGGATGTTTAAATAAATAATAGATAATTAGATATTCTTCTAATTAGGCAGGTTGGAGGTTCTAACCCATGTGATTGCTCGGAGTAATACATATTATTGGTGTCATTTTATTATTGTCATGAGTATCGGCATACAGTAAAAAACATTGCTTGCATGCTATCCAGTCAAATCATTCTATATATGAGTGCGATCAAGCCACATACAAGAATGCTCGACACTGGCAAAAAAAAAACTATAGGAAGGAACTGCAGATGCTGGTTTACACCAAAGATAGACATAAAAAGAGAGAGTTTTAAGAGATAGTTAGATAGAGGCTAGTGGAGTCAAGGGATATGGGGAGAAGGCAGGCACAGGTAATTGATAAGGGACGATCAGCCATGATCACAATGAATGACGGTGCTGGCTCGAAGGGCCGAATGGCCTCCTCCTGCACCGGTTTTCTATGTTTCTATGTTTCTAAAAAGCTGGAGTAACTCAGCAGGTCAGGCAGCATATTTGGAGAAAAGGAATAGGTGACGTTTCGGGTCGAGACCCTTATTCACACATAGAGCCAGGGCAGAGGGAAACAAGCGATATAGAAGGTACATAGAACAAATTAATGAACGATATGCAAAAAGCAACAATAATCAAGGATAGGTGGAGCCCACAATGGTGCGTTGTTGGGAAGGCAATAATGAGTGACACTAGTACAATGCCTATGGTGGGTGAGGGACGGAGACAAAGGGGATGCAGAGGTTACTTGAAGTTAGAGAAATTAATATTCATACCAAGCGCAAACTGTGTGTTCACTTTGTGCACGCCCCTCGTAGTTTTGCACACATCAATACAATTACCCCTCAGCCTCTAATGCTCCAGGGAAAAAAGTCCCAGCTTATCCAACCTCTCCCTATAAAGCTTACACGCCTGGTGAAAGTCCTGGTGGAGTCATGTTGTGGAACATAGACACAGACCTATCACCTAGCAATGAATTTCAAGAACCCTAATACACTAATCCTATACTAATCTCATTATATTCTCCTCACATTCTCATCAATCATCCCTTTATTCTACCACTCATTAATGCATGAAGTGCAATTTTGCAGTCGCTATTTAATCTACAGCATTTCTTTGAGATGTGGGAGGGAACTAGAGAACCCAGATGGAACCCAAACATTTCCAGGGAGAATGTGCAAGCTCCACATAGACAGCACCGCAGGTCATGATTAAACCTAATATGCTGTAGCCAGCTCTCCCAGTTGTGCAACTGTGCCATTCCAATATTTAGGTTTAGGAAAATACATGTATCAAAATGCTACATTGTAACCCATTTGTATTTTTCCCCTACCTCTGTCCGATCCCTCTTTACTGCCTCCTTTCCCTTTCTGTGCAATTTAAAACATGCTTGTTTTCCAACATTTACTGGATCAGATTAAAGGTCTTTCATGATGCCAGACCTACTGAGCATTTCCAGTATTGTCTGTTTTGACATCATCGTGCACTGGTTTTTCCAATGAATCAAGTTATCATCTCTCCAAGAAGCATCTGCCTTATCTCAGCTCTTGCAAACTTTTCCTCTCATTCTCTTCCGATTGGTTTGCAAGTCTTTCAGAACAGATTTCCGACTGCAGTTTTTGGATCGATTTCAATATCTTGGTTTTAGCACTCTCTTCCGTAAATAACTCTCTTCATGGTTATGAAGTTCAACTTGCTGCAAAATGCTGAGCATGTTGGAGTGTTTTTGATTTCCGACAATTTATTTGACAACAATAAAACTGCCAAACTTGCTAACTGCAATGATATCATCTCCCTCACCAACCATATCAATGCAACCCATTATGTTTACAAAGTACTTTGTAAGATGTTTTAGGACACCGGCCACAGGGCATAAGATTGTTATTCTTTTTACCTTCCAAAGCATAAAATAAATTTAAGTTCCTAAGCCTAAATGTTGTTCCATTGTGTATTGCTGAGGACTTGATTATAGCTGCAGGCTATATATGAGTAGCCAGCAGTGGGAATTTAAAATTCACACACTGTTCCAGAAATGAAGCTTTTAATTCCCAAATCTCCTGGAATTCTCCATCTGAATTTGATGCTTGGTTGGCTAAAGTCGATGGAATTTTGGATAACTCGGAAAATGCCAATTTGCAGGAGGTATATGACCAGATAGGCCAGCTGGTTACCTCACTGTAGGAGGGAATTAATTTGGCCGGGGGGGGGGGGTGCAGATGCGGAGATGTGATGGTTGGGGGGGGGGGGGTTAACATGATTAGAAGGGCACAGTAGCAGCAACTAATTAACCTGCTTCCTCACAACTCCAGTGGTTTAACTCAATCATGGCCTACATGTGCTCTCTGTGTGGAGTTTGCATGTTCTTGCTCTGCGATTGGATGACCTTGAAGAGCACTGATTTCACCCAACATCCTAATGCCCCTGTCCCACTTAGGAAACCTGAATGGAAACCTGTGGAGACTTTGCGCCCCACCCATTTCTGTGTTGTTCCCGGAGGTTGCAGGTGGTTGCCGGAGGTTGCAGGTAGCGGAAGCAGGTAGGGAGACTGACAAAAACCTCCGGGAACCTCCGGGAACCGCACGGAAACCTTGGGTGGGGCGCAAAGTCTCCAGCGGTTTCCTAAGTGGGGGCAGGGGCATTAAGGTGTGAAGGCAGGCAATTTAATGGCCACTGTAAAGTTCTGCCACTATTAAAGTGAATGGGAAAATTGGGCTTTGTTTCTGCAATGAGAATAAAGTGGAATTAAAACAGATTATTATAAATGGCTAGTGGAGACTCAAGTGGCTGAAGGACCTGTTTCCATGCTGTGTAAGTCTTTGACTTTGATCATGGCTATTTTGGAATACAGGTGTTGTAGGGGTCAGAAAATTACTTTTTCCCTGTTAGTTACCTCATGATTACAAACACAATTCTAAACTAGATAAAAAAATTAAAAAAGCTATGGATGCCGGAAATCTAAAAAAGAATGTTGGAAAACAATGAGAGTGCCAGGCAACATTGGTGGCATGGTGGCACAGCAGTAGTTGCTGCCTCACAGCCAGAGACCTGGGTTCGATCCCAAATATGGGCACTGACTGTACGGAGTTTGTATGTTCTCCCCATGAGACGAAAGAAGGAAATGTCAAGCAAGCTGATTCAGTGTGATGCTTGAAGAATGTGGGAGGTCAAGGACACCGCTGATGCCTCTGGCTGCTACATATGCGAGAAGTGCATCCAGGTACAGCTCCTGAATGACTGTGTCGGGGAACTGGAGAAGCAAGTGGATGGCCTCGGGTTCGTCCAAGAAACTGATGCGTTCCTCGACAAGTCCTACAGTAAGATTGTTTCACCTAAGGTACTGGATGAGAGAAAGTGGGTGACGGTGAGATAGGGAAGGAAACATGGAATGCAAAGATCCCCGGGTGTTGTACCTCTTGAGAACAGGTTCACCCACTTAGAAGCTGTCAGGACAGAAGACGTTAACACGTTAACACACTGAGCGGCGGACTGGCTTGCGAAGCAAAAAATGCTGTTGAGCCAAAACCAAAGAGGCCAACGTCAGGCAACGCCATGGTAGTAGGAGACTCCATTGTGAGAGGTACGGACAAGGGTTTCTGCGGCAACAGACGGGTTTCGAGGATGGTGTGCTGCCTCCCTGGTACCAGGATACACAATGTCATGGACAAAATACAGAAAATCCTCAAGGGCGAAGGTGAACAGCCAGAAGTGGTAGTGCATGTCGGCACAAATGATGTAGGAAAGAAGTAGATTAATATTCTGCAGCGTGACTTTAGAGAGCTCGGAAAAATGCTGAAAAGCAGGACCTGTTATTTCCTGTTTGCTTCCAGTTCCTCAAATTGCAGAATGATCTGCGTTGGAATGGTCAGACTCATCATGCAACGGTGAAAGCAACAGGTGTCCTAAACTTTCTGAGGCGCAACTTTCATCATTGTTCAGCTTCTGTCAAGGAGAAGCTATACTTCACCCTCGTTAGACCTCATTTGGACTACACAGTTACAGCATGGGACCCATACACAAATAAAAACATTTCTTCCATCGAACGTGTCCAAAGACAGGCAGCTCGATTTGTTACTAACACCTATGAGAGAGAAGCGAGTGTCACCAAACTTCTGAATTCTCTGGGGTGGAACCCTCTACAAGACAGACGTGAAGCTCACCGTTTGACCTGTTTTTACAAAATGCTAAGTGGTCAGCTCGACATAGACTACAAGACCTACACCAAACCCAAACTAATTAGGAGCAGACGAGGGCATTCGATGCAATTTGTGATCCCATCTACAAAGACAGATGTATACAGCAATTCGTTCTTCGCCCGCACAATTAAAGCATGGAATAATCTCCACCCTACTATAGTTACCCAACCAGATGCAACTAAATTTAATGTAGCTCTGTCTTCCCAAAAACCCTTTCTGGCTTAAGCCCTCCCTTCACCACCTCCAGTTTAAATTCCATTTGGAATATTTTGGAGGACCGAGAAACCAAGAACATAGAACTGGCGAGAGCAGGAACAGGGAGATACAGGACCTGAATGTGTGGCTGAGGAACTGGTGCAGGAGGCAGGGATTTAGATGCTTGGAATCTGTTTTGGAGTAAGGGGGAACTGTACAAAAGGGACGGATTGCACCTTAAAAGGTGGGAGATTAGCATTCTGGCAGGCAGGTTTGCCACTGCTACACGGGTGATTTTAGAGTAAATAAGGGGGAGGGTGTCAAATGGGATAGTCATGGACGTAGTTAAAGGGAAAGAGAGTAAAGAGATAGTTAATGACCCCAGAATTAACAGGAAAGAAAGCTCATGAAGGGATAGGAGAGTATGGCCAAGTGTAATAGGGATTGATGTGAAAGGTGAGTAAGGAATTAAAAGTATTGTATAAGAATGAGTGAAGTATAAGAAGTAAAGTAGATGAGCTTGAGGCTCAGTTAGAGGTTGGTAGATATGACAATGTGGGGATTGCTGAGACGTGGCTGGTGGGGGATCGGGCCTGGGAACTTAATATTCAGGGTTATACATCCTATAGAAAGGACAGGCAGGTGGGCAGAGGAGGGGGGGTAGCTCTGCTGGTGAGGGATGGAATTCACTCCCTTGCAAAGGAAGACATAGGGACTGACGAGGTAGAGAAACTGTGGATTGAGTTGAGGAATTGTAAAGGCAAGAAGACACTAATGTTATTTACAGACCCCCAAATAGTAGCCCGGATGTCGGGCGTAAGTTGCAGCAGGAGTTAAAACTGGCATGTAACAAAGGTAATGAATGCCACTGTGGTGATGGGGGATTTAAATATGCAGGTAGACTGGGAAAATCAGGTTGGTTCAGGACCCCAAGAAAGAGAGTTTGTAGAGTGCCTCCGAGATGGATTCTTAGAGCAGCTTGTAATGGAGCCTACCAGAGAAAAGGCAATTCTGGATTTAGTCTAATGAACCAGATTTGATAAGAGAACTCGAGGTAAAGGAACTGCTTGGAGGTAGTGATCTTAATATGATTAGTTTTAACCTGCAATTTGAGAAGGAGAAGGTTAAATCGAAAGTGTTAGTGATGCAGTTGAACAAAGGGGACTATGAAGGCATGAGAGGAGCTGGCCAAGGTAGACTAGAAAGGGATCCTAGCAGGAATGACGGTGGAGCAGCAATGGCAAGAATTTCTGGGCATAAGCCGGAAGACGCAGGATCATTTCATTTCAAAAAGGAAGAAAGATTCTAAGGGGAGTAGCAGGCAATAAGAGAAGTTAGGGATAGAATAAAACTAAAAGAAAAGATGTATAACACAGCAAACAGTAGCCGGAAGCCAGAGGATTGGGAAACTTTCATAGGACAACAGAAGGAAACAAAACGCAGAAAAGATAAAGTACGAGGGGAAGCTGGCCAGGAATATAAGGAAGGCAGTAAAAGCTTCTTTAGATATGTTATGGGAAAAAGAGTAGCAAAGTCAAATGTGGGTCCCTTGAAGGCAGACACGGGTGAAATTATTATGGGTAACAAGGAAATGACAGAAGAGTTGAATAGGTACTTTGGATCTGTCTTCACTAAGGAAGACACAAACAATCTCTCAGATGTACTGGAGGACAGAGGATCTAAGGGGGTAGAGGAAGTGAAAGTATGCCAACATGGATTTATGAAAGGAAAATCATGCTGGACTAATCTTCTGGAATTTTTGGAGGATGGGACAAGTAAAATGGATGAAGGGGAGCCAGTGATTGTAGTGTATCTAGATTTTCAGAAAGCCTTTGATAAGGTCCTGGACAGGAGACTGGTGACTAAAATTAGAGCACATGGTATAGGGGATAGGGTGTTGACGTGGATAGAAAATTGGTTGGTAGACAGGAAGCAAAGAGTAGGAGTGAACGGGTCCTTTTCAGAATGGCAGGTAGTGACGAGTGGAGTGCCACAAGGCTCAGTGTTGGGGCCACACCTGTTTACCATATGTATTAATGATTTGGAAGAGGGAATTAGGTTTGTGGATGACACAAAGCTGGGTGGCAGTGTGAACCGTGAAGAAGATGTTAGGAGGTTGCAGGGTGACCTGGACAGGTTGAGTGAGTGGGTAGATGTGTGGCAGATGCAGTATAAAATAGATAAATGTGAGGTTATCCACTTTGGCGTAAAAAACAAGGGGGCAGATTATTATCTCAATGGGGTTAGGTTAGGTTAGGTAAGGGGGAGGTGCAGCGAGACCTGGGTGTCCTTGTACACCAGTCACTGAAAGTTGGCGTGCAGGTACAGCAGGCAGTGAAGAAAGCTAATGGAATGTTGGCCTTCATAACAAGAGGATTTCAGTATAGGAGTAAAGAGGTTCTTCTGCAGTTGTATAGGGCTCTGGTGAGACCACATCTAGAGTATTGTGTACAGTTTTGGTCTCCAAATTTGAGTAAGGACATTCTTGTGATTGAGGCAGTGCAGCGTAGGTTCACGAGATTGATTCCTGGGATGGCGGGACTGTCATATGAGGAAAGATTGAAAATACTTGGCTTGTATTCACTGGAGGTTAGCAGGATGATTCTTATAGAAACATATACAATTTTAAAAGGACTGGACAAGCTAGATGCAGGAAAAATGTTCCCAGTGTTGGGTGAGTCCAGAACCAGGGGCCACAGTCTTAGAATAAAGGGGAGGCCATTTAAGACTGAGGTGAGAAAAAACTTTTTCAACCAGTGAGTTGTGAATTTGTGGAATTCCCTGCCACAGAGGGCAGTGGAGGCCAAATCACTGGATGGATTTAAGAGAGAGTAGATAGAGCTCTAGGGGCTAGTGGAATCTAGGGATATGGGGAGGTAGGCATGGGTTATTGATTGGGGACGTTCAGCCATGATCCAATGAATGGCGGTGCTGCCTCGAAGGGCCGAATGGCCTCCTCCTGCACCTATTTTCTATGTTTCGCTGTATCTATGTTTCTCTCTGGGTGCTCTGGTTTCCTCCCACATTTAAGGATTAATGAGTGTTATGGGTCCAGCACGGGCAGATGATACTCGTATGGATGGGGCATAGGGTTGGTCGGGAATGGGCAATTTGGGTCAAAGGGCTTTGTCCACACTGTATGACTTTATGACTATGACTCTAATATGATGTGCAGTTCCTCAAATTTCGGTTGGACCCTGATATTACAATGCAAGAGGCCACAGATCAGAGTGAGATGGAGAAGTAAGGTAAGGGGAAGCAAGAGTTGCTCCCGTGGACTGGAGACAATTGCTCACACAAGGAGGCGACCCAATCCAAGCATTATTCTTTATGTGGCTCTCCAAGGCCCTCATTGTATTTGGCACTCCATTCAGCACCCTAAACATTTATCCCCTCCACCCGAGATGCACTGCATGTCGATAGTGCTTACCATCTACAATATGCAGCGGAGTTTGTCACTAACCCTGTCCCACTTAGGAAACCTGAATGGAAACCTCTGGAGACTTTGCGCCCCACCCAAGGTTTCCGTGCGGTTCCCGGAGGTTGCAGGTGGTTGCCGGAAGTTGCAGGCAGTGGAAGCAGGTAGGGAGACTGACAAAAACCTCCGGGAACCTCCGGGAATCTCACGGGAACCTTGGGTGGGGCGCAAAGTCTCCAGAGGTTTCCGTTCAAGTTTCCTAAGTGGGACCGTGGGACAGAACACATTATCTCTCTGCCTGGGACCTCGGCCACAAAGAAAGACGAGGAAAGTGAGTATTTGGAAATCCCATCACCTGCAGTTTCCCTTCCAATGTACAAACCATCCAGATTTGGATATATATCAGTGTACATTCATCATCACTGGGTCCAAACCTGAAACTCCTCATCCAGCAGTATTACGGAAGTTGGAGACGTGTCGGGTCTGAAGAAGGAGCTCGACACAAAATGTCACCTATTCCTTTCCTCCAGAGATGCTGCCTGACCTACTGGGTTACTCCAGCGTTTTGTTTCTAACAGCAGTTCAGAAGATGGATTATCAACAGCTCAAGGCAATTAAGGATGAGTAATAATTGCAGATCCTGCCAGCAACTCCCAAATGACAAAAAAAAAAATCATTCCACAATCATGACCTGACTGCCAGTAAATAAACAGGGTTTAGATTGAAACATGCTTGTCAACATAAAATGATAGAGCATAGCTGAATTAATTAATGAACAGAAGAGTAACTGACTTGACTTGGAGGTCACATGCTGTGGCATATTAAAGCATCTTTTAATTGTTCACCAGATGGCAACCTTATTGTTTTTCTACTGCCCATTTAGCCCACCTAGCACATTTTAATATTGCTCATACTAAATTAACCAACTTATTGTTGTGTCCAAATCTAACAGCAGAGCTTCCTGCAGTCAGTTTACAACCCTGCGGTATGAATATTGATTTCTCTAACTTCAAGTAACCCTTACTTTCTCTCTCTCTCCGTCCTTCCCCTACCATGGTTCCCCAACCAGTTTCTCTGTCCTCCTGATTAATTTTACTGTTTATATGCTTTGTTGTCACATTTCCCCCCCCCCTCCCCCCCGCCCATGAACCATTGTACATTTCCTTGATCATCATCTGTTTCGATCTGTCCTTTCCACACCTTACATTCTCTTTGTACCCCCATATCTCCAGTTTCCCATCTCCCCTGACTCTCAGTCTGAAGAAGGGTCTCGACCCGAAATGTCACCCATTCCTTCTCTCCAGAGATGCCGCATGTTCTACTGAGTTACTCCAGCATTTCGTGTCTATCTTCCTTGTGTACACATATTTGGTTTGGGTTAAATATTTGTTTATGGGTTAAATGTTATTTCAATCTTTAGTATTGCATTTCCTCAAATGTTGGAAGTGTCTGCAAGAATGTAATGGGTTGGGCTTCAATGTACTTTGTTGGTTACTGCCAATTTACTGAACAGTTTGCAATGAATTACATTTGGGGATTTGTTCAGTGAAACAAAAAAAACCCGTGACTGAGTCTTGCTGAGTCCAAGCAATCCTGACAAAGCTGATTTGCAATACTTTTGTGCCTAATTCTACCTGCATGTGTCAGATTATACCAGCATCTGCTGCCTTGTGCAACACAGAAAATATTTCTGAGGATCATGGCTGCTTTACATTAGTAATCACAGCTAGAATTCGGTGGGCAAGGATTCAGAAGCGAGAAACAGAAGAGGCTTGCAGAACAAGCTAGCAGCCAAACTCCTTTTGAAAACTATTTCCTCCCCCATAATCTTCCACACTATATCACCCCCGATCCTTCATTTCCAACTGTGATCATTTCAAAACCTGTCGAATTAATGAAGTAACTATCAAACGGATTCATAGGTGTAAATTCAAAGAATAAATTAACACTGTCATGTCCATTAGCAAAGAACCCTGTATTTTAACATTATATTGCTAAAGAATCATCAAAGATAAAAATTGACTTTTAAGATTGCAGTCCATGGGCAAATCTTATCATATGGATGAAATTCTATAGATGACATCAACAAAGCTGATAGAAACATAGAAAGTAGGTGCAGGAGTAGGCCATTCGGCCCTTCGAGCCTGCACCGCCAATCAATATGATCATGGCTGATCATCCAATTCAGTATCCTATACCTGCCTTCTCTCCATACCCCTTGATCCCTTTAGCCACAAGGGCCACATCTAACTCCCTCTTAAATATAGCCAATGAACTAGCCTCAACCACTTTCTTTTGCACAGAATTCACCACTCTCTGTGTGAATTTTTTTTTTCTCCTCTCGGTCCTAAAAGACTTCCCCCTTAGAGAAGGCAGGTACAGGATACTGAGTTGGATGATCAACCATGATCATATTGAATGGTGGTGCAGGCTCGAAGGGCCAAATGGCCTACTCCTGCACCTATTTTCTATGTTTCTATGTTTTCTATGTTTCTGGCTAATTTGTATGCTTCATCTTTTGTTGTGATACTATCCCTGATTTCCCTTGTTATCCACGGATGCAATACCTTCCCTGATTTATTATTTTGCCAAACTGGGATGAACAATTTTTGTAGTTCATCCATGCAGTCTTTAAATGCCTTCCATTGCATTTCCACCGTCAACCCTTTAAGAATCAATTGCCAGTCAATCTTGGCCAATTTACGTCTCATACCCTCAAAGTTACCTTTCTTTATGTTCAGAACCATTTTCTGAATTAACTATGTCACTCTCCATCCTAATGAAGAACTCAACCATATTATGGTCACTCTTGCCCAAAGGGGCACGCACAACAAGACTGCTAGCTAACCCTTCCTCATTACTCAATACAAAGTCTAGAATAGCCTGCTCTCTCGTTGGTTCCTCTACATGTTGATTTAGATAACTATCTCGCATACATTCCAAGAAATCCTCTTCCTCAGCACCCCTGCCAATTTGATTCACCCAATCTATATGTAGATTGAAGTCACCCATTCTAACTGTTTTACCTTTGTTGCACGTATTTCTAATTTGCTGTTTGATGCCATCCCCAACTCCACTACTACTGTTAGGTGGCCTGTACACAACTCCCACTAGTGTTTTCTGCCCCTTAGTGTTTCGCAGCTCTACCCATATCGATTCCACATCCTCCAAGCTAATGTCCTACCTTTCTATTTTGTTAATCTCCTCTCTGACCAACCACGCAACCCCACCTCTTTTTCCTTTCTTTCTATCCCTCCTGAATATTGAATATCCCTGGATGTTCAGCCCCTAGCCTTGGTCACCCTGGAGCCACATCTCCATGATCCCAACTATATCATACTCATTAATAACTATCTGCTCATTCAACTCATCCACCTTATTACAAATGCTCCTTGCATTGAGACACAAAGCCTTCAGGCTAGTTTGTACAACACTCTTACCCCTTATACAATTATGTTGAAAAGTGGCCCTTTTTGATTTTTGCCCGGGTTTTGTCTGCCTGCCACTTTTACTTTTCACCTTGCTACCTATTGCTTCTACCCTCATTTTACACCCCCTGTCTCTCTGCTCATGCTCCCAACCCCCTACCACATTAGTTTAAATCCTCCCCGACAGCCCTAGCAAACACTCCTCCAAGGACATTGGTTCCATTCCAGCCCAGGTGCAGACCGTCCTGATGCACAACCAAAGATATTACTTTAGTGCAGTGGAAATCAGGCATTGATAACTCATTACAATAAAAAAATTATTCTGCTTCAGGTGTCTCGTCACTCTTATAAAGTAGTGATCAAGTAGGTGCTAACCAAAAACAGATGAGATACTTGACTAGGCTCTTCAAGCACTGCAGCAAAACAGAATCTATAGGTTTGCCTGGCCCATTGCCTAGCTTTCCAAACTTATTGGAAGCAAATGGTAATCTGAACAGAGTTTGCTATTTTCAGTAGGTCGCAAATGATTGCATTCACTAATTTGAAAAAAAGTGCATCATTTCCATCTGACTACCATCGTGACATTAGGAAGAGACTGAACTATTACAGATGTCATATTCAGCACCATCAGTGGTCTATTTATTACACATGTACCGTGAAGTATCGAGAGGTGACATTTTATTGTTATGTATGTTCATATGCGATGTTATATAATGGGAATATGTTACAAATTATGTGCAACGTGTTGGTGAGGCCACATTTGGGGTATTGTGCGCAGTTCTGGTCACCCTGCTTTATAGAAAGGATATTATTAAGCCCAAATAAGATTTACAAGGCTGTTGCCGGGACTCGCAGGCCTGGGCTTTAGAGAGAAGCTAAGACTTTCATGACTCCTTGCAGCGTAGGAAGCTGAGGGTTGATCTTAAAGAGGTGTATAAAATCATAAGGGGAATAGATAGGGTGAATGCACAAGGTATTTTACATAGGGAATCGGGAACCAGTGTACAAAGGTTTGGGGTGAGAGAGGAAGGATTTAATAGAAACCTGAGGGGCACCATTTTCACATAGTTTGGATGGTGGGCATATGGAACAAGCGGCCAGAGGGGGTAGTTGAGATGGGTACCACAACTACATTTGGAAAACATTTAGACAGGTACATAGATAGGAAAGATTTAGGGGGATATGGGTCCAACTCAGGCAGTTGGGACTAGCCTAGATGGGGCATCTTGGTTGGCATGGACAAATTGGGCCACACGTGCTGTGTGGTTCTATGGCTCCAAAAGGTGGCTTAGATTTGAAATTCCTAAAAAATCCTTTCTGCATCTTAGAACATGCTTATAGTTAACATGAATTAGACCTCCTGGTAAATATTGATTTAAACACATTCAGCGATGAAGTCCAAATTATACATGATGTAATCAACAAGAGTGATGATTAATGGGAGCAATGGATCTTCCTGAAGCACATCATTTATAAATCGAGACTCGGCTATGAGGTAATCATTTACAAAGATTAAGTAATATCGTAGCTCAGCACCTGCACCAGTTTTTGACGGATGTCAGAAAAGCTTCATGGTGAAATAAGTCAATATAGTTAATTGGCTTATTGAAACCAACGACAAATACAAGAAGGCCAATTGTTAGTTGTTGCTCTCTTCGTAAATGCATTGAATATGTGTCAGTTCGAAGCAATAATTGCTTGCACGAAACCAAACCTATTACTTTTGGATCAGTTCATTCGGTTGAGTGAAACTTTTCTGCAGGCTGTAGTGTTGATTGACACAAGACAGAACCAAACTTAGGTTGTCATTCACACAAAGCCCGTTCTTAAGGTAATAGGACAATTACATCTATCTTTGACTCCATGGATGTTTCCTGGTGTTCAAAGAAGTGGTGACAAGGGGGGATTTACAGGATGACAATGTTCCTGTTTTTTTCATCAAAATCAGGCTTTGTACGAAGGTTAGGGTTCTGCTATGTCATGCCTTTTGTAAAAAATGAAAAATAAATCCCTGGTTGTACAAATTTGACTTGGAGTGTCCATCAGTCTGTCCTGTGGATGACAGTCGAGATGCTCATTACAATGGACAACATCTGCTTTACGTGACAAGGGTATTATGTGATTTCATGTGACTTGATATTGAGTAATAACATTAAAACATAGAAAATGAAATTGAGAGAATATCTAGTGTTGAATATGTAGCAATCAACAGCCCAGTAAAGTCATCATAATAGGACTATGAATTCCAGCAACATTTAGATTATTATTTCAATGCAGACTCTTCTCATCTTCTTGGTTATAGTTTCTTCTCTCCTGCTATTCCTGCTTCATCCACTTTATTGAATTTATTTTCCAATTTCTTTCTTTTCCTACTACACACTCCCAGGAGTCA